>NC_137112.1:36331682-36784182 GCF_949357685.1 Gobio gobio
TGTTGCAGCCTTGAATGAAAGAAAATACAAAGTACATTGATTTCCTTTGTACTGTAGACTTCTTATAAGTTATTCCATAATTATATTGCTGCACATAATATGTAATGCCCCATTTACATAAGATTATAAAATTTTTATGAATATTACTTTTTATTACATAATCTTTAGCCAATTAATAATAATTGTAATTTGTGTTATTTTTAAAGGTTGGCCATGTCTGTTGTTTTGAGTTTCATAGTCATGCTGCCAAACCACCCTATTGTTTTTAATATGTGTTCAATAGAAGAGAAAAACTTCTTGCCTAGTACACGCAGACCTGGAAGTAGGTGAAGAAAGAGGAAAACTTTACTTATTTTACTTACTTTACTTTTGTTGATTTTACGTTGCAAACGGTTGCAGAAATCAATAATGAGACACAGAATTCTTTGGTTTATAATCTGACATGGTCCTCCTAATATAAAAATATAAAAAAATCCTTCCATTTAAAGACATTCTTTTTTTATATGGCCTGCAAAAAGAGTTTGCTTGGCCCATATAAAGTGTGGTATTTATTCATAGGGAATGGAAAGTCATGATTGCAATCCCATCACAGACACACATGCCCCCTACGTATTTTCCATAGGCATCTAATTAAGTGTGCAGTTTTATGCTAATATGGCCTCATTCCAAACATAATTTGAGTGATCCTTCAAAGGCTTCCATTCCTTGGACCGGGTCTGAGGTCTGTGGGGATGGACTGGGAGAAGACTTAATTTTACACATGCAAAGTTAACTATGGAACTTCAATAGAGAACTTTACCTTTGGGAGTGTACACCATTATGAAGACATGACCGATGTTCTAGATAAATCATCGCTTTTCTTGTATTGCATGAACTGCTCTGTTTTGATTCTTAGGCCCTGTCCCAAATGGCACCCTAAACCCTTGCAGTCTTCCTACGAGTCCACACTTTCATGACGTAGTGCCGCTTTGACTGTTGGAAAGAAGTCCGCATCGGTGCAGAGTCCGCAAAAGTCCACATCGAGGGCGCATATCTTCTGAGACCTAAAATGACAAATGGGACACCCTATGGTCTTAGACCGATAGTGCATAGAAGTGTGCCATTTGGGACAGGGCCTTTGGGACATCCTGCCTGTATTTCCAGGAAGGCACAGAAAGGGTGTTATAGGTAAGAAAGCTACTGAATGCTATATAATATTAATTCATTTTGCAGACACTTTTAATTTACTGTTAAAAAGGGATTACTGTATGTCCCTATTGAATGTGAATATTGAATTGAAATTGTCACGGGATGCTAAAAAAGGACGGGAAGGTCTAAGAAATTCCGCTGTCACACAAAATAAGTATTTCGGTATTTTCAGTAAGTCCAAAACATAAATAATGACATCAATTCAATCATTAATTTTGACTAACTATTTATTACTTTTTTTTTTTTTTACCAGATATATTTCACTGAAGTAAGTTCAAAACGGTAAAAAAATATTAGGGTAGTAAATATTGAAAACAAAAAATAGGTTTTTCAATTTTATATCTAAAAAGTTTGCAGTTTGAACAGTAAATTCTACAGTTAATTGTGTGTAATGGAAATTCATATACTGTACATATATACATACTCGCATACACATACATACATGTGTTCACATACAATAGACTTTTTTTCAATTTGACACTCTAGTTCACAACTTTAAAAACATTATTAGATTGCAGACTGACATGTTTGTGACCCTATTATGCCATGTTTCACCTGTACAATTCATGTAATGTCCTGGTTTTCTTTGTGTTGCGAGCAAATTCTGCTTTCCTAATTCCATTTACCTGTCTGGAGATGCTGAAGGAGCTGTGTGAGAGCCTTATGCTCTCTAGCTGTCCTTTACTTTAAGCAGCAATGATTGCGTGAACTGCCCGACGAGAGCTAAATGAATGAAGACGTGCCCTTTACGTCCAGAAAATTTCCTAATTAACTTTGATGTCTGTTTAGTAAAACACAATAAAACAGGGCTGAATCTATGTGTGCCTCGCTTTTGAAAAACTCTGGGATTGGTTTGAAATCGATTTATGTCATATGAAGGTCAAGCCTAGGGAATTACTAGAATCTGTTCTGTGGGTCCAAATGTTTTTTCTGATTTATTGACAGATCTACAGAATATATTTTTTATAATGTGGAAGAGCACCAGAACATGAACGCATGTAAAATCTGTTGCAGTTGTGTGACCATTTATCTTACTAGGAAGTGACATCACGTGTTGAGTGCATGGTCTCCTCATCCCTCCATATTAAACGGCAAAGACAACACGGGACAAAAGCAGTGGAATCCGTGAGCCAGCATGCTGATAGACTTCCCCCGTTCCCCACGCCGGTCTCTAATCTGCATGCAGACAACTTCTTTGTGGATATTCGGATTTCCTCACCATAGCAACAGAGCTGCAAAACCGTGCTGTACAACCTCTCATCAGACACAGTCGTGCCTGGGCATCGCACGGCACGCGGGAGCCAGACGAAAGGGAGATAAGAAGAGGAGAGAGAAGGGAAGAGCACACCGCTGCCCCGCACCTAATTCTCTGTGGGAATTCTCCTCATTAGGACCATGACAGCTCAGTTACAACGGCTCCAAAGTGCCAAGGGTCATGTTAACAGCCGGCGGTCGAGCATTAATTCCTGCGCTCAGCTGAGAGACAAATGGAGGGATGCAAACATTACACTCTTTGCTCACCATGACAGAGCCTCTCTATGCTGAATCCTTTTGTGTCAGACTTCGATCAAGCGCGGGTTAATTGCGAGAAAGCGGCTGGAAGACCCCCCCTCCCTCCTCTTCCACGTTGCCAATCTGTCCGTGCCTCTGATTTTCCACTCATTCTGCCTCTCTGGTCTCTGTTTACCTCTGTCTATTGAATTCTCCACCCCTTTCTCTCAGTCTCTCATGCTTTCGTGCTCCCTCCCACAGCTCGCGCTCTCTCTCCTCCCCTCGTGCCTTCAAAGCCAGCAGTCTGCTCATCACTCCAGGGCTGCTTGCTACATGATCTCTTGGAAAACAGCGTCCGTGTCTTGCTCGAGCTGCTCCATGTGCAAGCCTTAAGATTTCTTGCCCAGGACGGCAGGATGCTCCTGCGCTGGCACTGATTTCTCTATTTCTCTTCTCGATTTCCCCTTCCCCTCCCCTTTCCTAATCTCCTGCCCTCTGACCCTGATCCCCTTCACCCCAGAACCCTATTCCCTCTCTTTTCCCCTTCTTTCTTGACCATGTTGCCATGTGTCTACCGGCTCCAGCCTGTCCTTGCCTTGCTCACCTTCACTTTGTTGACTCAAGGGGAAAATTGTCCAGCCACCTGCCTTTGCCCAGACCCTCACACTGTGGACTGTAGCGGCCGTGGACTTACCCGTCTTCCGGACGAGATCCCCTTGGACGTGCGGAGGCTGCTGTTGGCGGACAACTGGATCCCACGAATTCCTTCGGACTTCCTCGTGCTCTACAGCGACCTGGTCTACCTGGACCTCCGCAACAACTCGCTCTCACACATCGAGCCGGGCACCCTTAGCACTTCTTCCAGGCTGGTTTTCCTGGATCTCGGCTGCAACAACCTGACCGAGATCCCCAAAGGGACTTTTGGAGAGTCGAGGAGCCTAATTAAGTTGCGCTTGGGCAACAACCCATACCTGAGCATGGTCAATGAAGATGCTTTTATGGGGCTTACCTCCTTGCGTGAACTAGAACTAGAACGCAATGCCCTCTCTGGGCTACAGGTGAGTGCCCTGAGCCAGCTGCCCTCCCTTCGGGTAGTTAGGTTAGAGGGCAACCCTTGGGTGTGCAACTGCAACTTTGCCAACCTATTTACCTGGCTGGTGGAAAACAGTCTCAAGCTTCCCAATGGTAAGTCCTTGAATTTGACATCAACTATTGTAGCTTGTTGAGCATTGTCTTACTGTTGCATTAACGTTACTGTATGACAAGATTCTTTGCTATTTATATTACTCCAGATTAAACAAGGGACCTCTTCCTCTGATCTAAATTTAGCTCTCTCTCCCACCCCTACAATGACTACAAGGGATTTCCACAGTAATGACAGATAAATGAGGACAGTGCCAAAACATTGTGCGATGTTTAAGTATGCAGTGATGCCCTTATCCTCTACAGAGCTCACATTTTGCATTCCGTATGGGGATGTGGTTTGTGATCATTAGACATGCTACGCATGCCGAACACCTGCTTATTCCCACCAGACCAGCGTGATATATATATCAGTTGGTTATGAACATACTATTTATATGGGAAGTTTCATCAATTGCTTCTTGCTGTGATATTGTTCTGCTTTTCATTAGGGTTACAGTGAGGGAAATAACCTGTTCATGCTGATCTGTGATTAGTTTGTGGGAGTGTTCTAGGTTAAAGTGATAGTTTCTTCAAAAGTATTAATATAATTTACTCACCTACATGTTGTTCGAAACATGTACTGTATGGCATTCTTTCTTCTGTGGAACATTAGAATAAGAATTTTGATGACTGTCTCTGTGTTGTTGTCCATACATGGAAAGTCACTGGGGTCCTGTGTTGTTTTGGACCCATTGACTTTTACTTAATGTACAAAAACATTGTTGAAACATTCTTCAAAATATCTTCTTTTATGTTCATTGGAAGAATTTTTTTTGGGTGAACTGTCCATTTAAAGTATTTAATGTATGATGATCCATAACTTTGTACTGTACTGTGGCAATGCCATTTTTAACTATAATAATCCATAATGACAATATCATGATGCAGTAATATGGTAATCGTTTACATACAGTATATGAAAGTAAGACATTAACACCCTCAATGTACCATGGTATAGCCATAGTACTGTTTTATAAGCATAGTTCAGTATTAAAAGATGCTTGTTTTAGGATAAATGTTCAGGTATAATCTCCAGACTCAGACATAGTCATAAAATATATTTTGTGAGACTGAGAGAGAGAGAGAGAAAGTTAAAGAGCAAGCATCATTCTCAGGAGAAGGGTCACGATATGAAGGAAAAAGGGAGAGAAAAGGTGGCTCATACGGTTCATTGTCTGATAAATAAAGCTCTGTGAAATAAATCAAGATTTTCCACTGGACACTTTATTTGATATTCATCGACATAAATATTAGAAAGCAAAACATAAATTGCTCTAGACACTGAATAGCAAATAGATATTAGTGTATTTCTTGCAAATAATTAGCTGAAGTAAAATAAAAAACACAGTCATCATCTGTTTTATTAATTGCTTTGATACATATACACCATTTCATCTGAAATTTGTTGCATTCTGTTTAAATAAATATTACATACATCAATACATGTAACCTAGCAAACTCACAAGCAGCATAAACCCATAAATCAGATGGTGAATAAAATGATCCTATCTCCCTCTATCTATCTACATGCTAGATTATACCGCAAGAGGACAGGGAGATTTACAACTTGAAATTGTATATACAATCCTACTCATCATTTCCCTGTGGATAAAATGGAAAATAGATAACTCTGAACAAACATAATATCTAATGGGCAAACACCACACAGCCCCAGAGCTCCATTATGTGTCATTTAGCTGAGATGCTTGTGCTGTTTGTTTACATGTATACATGACCTTACTTTAGCGCAAGGAGAAATTAAGAGCTGCCCTTGCAAAGTAACCACACAATGGCGAATAAAATGCAGTTCTCATGAGTACAGTGAAATATATATGCCCGGTTTTAACTAAAGCCCAGTCATGGCCAGGGCTGTAGGCAGAGTTTTAAGATATTTAGGGGGGTTCGGGGAAATGCTCCAGCCCCTAGAAAATTTTGATTTCTCTGATCAACATATGTGCATTTTAAGATGTTTGAATGCCAAAACGGAATAATAAATATCTTTCAAAACCATGTAACCATTATTTGTCATACCTGCTCTCTCCTCATTTCATCACTCTCTCATTTCCATTACTATCTCATCATTTCCATCAATCTTTCAGGCTTTCTTTTTCTCTCTGTCTCCTTCTCTTGCCCTGTCTCTTCCCCTCCTAAAGCTGAGCTTTGACTGATAGTCAATTAATTTTCAATTTCATTTTCGTCTGCGTCATGAAGAAAGTAAACAAAGGGTCAACTGATATTCAGCCTATATTTTATTAAGCATTTTCTTAGACAAGTTAATTCACTGAAGGTTACGAACGCTAATAAGTTTATTCAATTCATTCACAATATGCAATGTTACACATTCACTATCTTATGCCTAATTTTATTCGTTTGCCTGTCGGTTGTTTAACATGTCTATCCTAGAACAGCTATCAAATACAAATGTTTAGTTTAGCTAGTACTTACATCTCGCACTGTTTGGCTGCAAAATGCTAATTCGCGCTTAGCAGCTTCTGTGAACATAAAACCTGCCTACTTTAATTTGATTGGTCATCTCAAATATTTTGACATTGATGAGCGGTGACAGACCGCAGGCAGCTCAGATGAGAAGATCTTGGTGCTGTCAATATCCTTAGTAGTGATGATACTCTATTAGTCAATTTTTTCACAGTCAGAGTGCACATGCTGACCACTGTCCACCACATCAGAGCATCAGAGGTCCAATTCCTGAGCATCAGAACTGGATCACAAAGCAATGGAAGAAGGTGGCCTGGTCTGATGAATCACCTTTTCTTTTAACATCACATGGATGGCCGGGTGCGTGTGTGTTGCTTACCTGGGGAACACATGGCACCAAGATGCACTATGGGAAGAAGGCAAGCCAGCGGAGGCAGAGTGATGCTTTGGGCAATGTTCTTCTGGGAAACCTTGGGTCCTGCCATCCATGTGAATGTTACTTTGGCACGAACCACCTACCTAAGCATTGTTGCAGAACATGTACATACTTTCATGGAAACGTTATTCCCTGGTGGCTGTGGCCTTTTTCATCAGGATAATGCGCTCTGCCACAAAGCAAAAATAGTACAGGAATGGTTTGAGGAGCACAACGAGTTGTGTCTCCAAATTCCCCAGATCTCAATACATTTGAGCATCTGTGGGATGTGCTGAACAAACAAGTCCGATCAATGGAGGCCCCACCTTGCAACTTACAGGATCTGCTGCTAACATCTTGGTGTCAGATACCCCAGCACACCTTCAGGGGTCCATGCCTTGGCAAATCAGGGCTGTTTTGGCAGCAAAAGGGGGACCAACACAATATTAGGAAGGTGGACATAATGTTATGCCTGATCAGTGTACACTACACACCTCTGCAAAATACAGAGGTCTGGACCTTGGTGACCTCATAGCTGGCTATGGCCATTGTCCTGGCTTAATCTAAGCCCTGTCTGTGAAACCAGGCCCTAATCTTTGCTAAACGTTTCTGATGATGCAACCGCAGTGAACAGAAAATCATCTTGACTATCATTTCACTGTGCGATTGTCATTACGTTCGCATTTGCTATGCTAATGTCAACTTCAGTTTGGTCATTGAAAAGAAGTTTGTGCACTGGGTGAAATATGACATCCCTCAGTGGCTCCGGCAAATACATTTATCATGGGCTTTCAAAGCAGTCATTAGAGGGTAATAATGAATTGTACGAGAAAAGGGAGCCAAACCCACATCAGCATCAGCGTCAGCAGCACACGGGGAGCCAAAAGTGGAGCCAAGCCTCCGGCGTACCCGCCAACAGGCCCACCGTAGATGCACTCTGAAATTGAGTTAGGAGCGCACATCTCACCTCATGTTTTCCACTTATTTCCGCATCACTAGGCTCTTATGACTTGAGGAAGTCAGAGAGCAGCTGGTTTTAACTACAAACAGCCTAGAATGACCTTTGGAGCGGACATAAACAGCCGCCTGGACTGTGCATGGACAGCAAGTCCTAACAGGCAATTTATCTATCTAGAGATGGACTTCACTTACGATGATATGATGAATGAGAGTATCACGCTTATTCATTTAGATTTAGTGACTGATGTGTTGTGATCTAATCAACAACTGCTGCAATTATTGATTCGAATACTGTAGATTATGCTTGGTGCATTGCATTTCTAATCTAAGATATGAGATAATAAATTCTCTGGAGAAAACGAGTAGCGTATAGAGAAATGGTATATTCTGCCTCAAGGTTTAGGAAATGGAATTTTAAATCAAATAAACGTTGTAGCTGTCAGAGGAATGGTTTATTACCCTCTTGAACCCTTCCGTTGAACCGCTGATCTCGCCCGAGATGCTTTGCGTTGGTCAGACACAATTCGCCAATGCATATCTGCATTATCAGAGCTCACCGTGGATTATCCTCTTAATGAGAAGATGGATTTCCCAGCAGCAGGAACGATCAGTCCTTCTATTTCTAGCTGCATGAGAAAAATGATAAGGGAAAGAAACCGTTGGATTAGAAACGGAAAATATTACTGTGGATTATCCTCTCACCGTTTCTCTAGGCTCTGTTACATCCTGCAATTCACTTTTGATCTGATCCTAGAGCTTCAGCACTAAATCATTCCCAAAGTTGAGTTATTCACTAGCATTTTTCCTTAAGTCATCTGCTGGTTTGGAAAATGCATTATATCTCGTAATAAAACTCATAAATCAATATTTGGTGAAAAATGTATAATGATATTGATAATATTATTGATTATTCAAAGTCATTATCATTAGTGGCATTTATAAGCATTTCATGGATTGATTAAATTCCAAAAAGTGCCTTTAGATGTCAATATTGTTTGTTTTATTTCCAAATCTTTGAGAAAGGGCCATTTTTTTGCGAGGGCAATTTGTACTGTACATTTTATAATTTCTAAAATGTAATTTTTTTTGGTGACTGTGCACTTATGACCACCATGAAGTCGTAAATACCAGTGGGAAGTTCGTGATTTTCTTTAAGCCCCGATCTGTACGAGTTGGGGTCAGTGAGAAACATGGCGGAATCAATGGATGCAACGTCTGTAGTTGAATATAACGGGTATTTAGCAGTGACACTGTCAGGCTTTGTCATTTACAACAAATAAGCTAGCATTTTAATATAACAATTAGCCTAATATAT
Source organism: Gobio gobio (assembly GCF_949357685.1). NCBI lineage: Eukaryota > Metazoa > Chordata > Actinopteri > Cypriniformes > Gobionidae > Gobio > Gobio gobio. The sequence goes on from NC_137112.1 coordinate 36,340,673, forward strand.
AACGATACAGTTTACAGTGGCTTCATAGATGAATTAAAAACGTTAAATATTTAAACTCACCTGATGTGCTTTCTTTGTTCTTCATTTTCTATAAGCAGAGTTAACAAACCTTGCTGTATTTTCGTGAAATTCATTAAAAGAAGGTACACCGCCATCTTGCTCCGACCAAAGAGACTTGAACGCACATGATGTCGTAAACACGACTTCTCACCTCGTAAATACCAACATCCCAGGACGACTTGAACGGACCATTAATTCTCTTTCGGGGGTTGTTGTCGTTTTCATTTAGAGTCATCCTGCATTGCCTGGTTGAAAGAAGATTTCTTGGGTCAGGTCCAATCCAATCTTCTTATAGCTTCGGAAAATGGACATTATATTCCTTCGAAGAGCTATTCATATGCATATGTTTAAAATGGATTTTTGTAATGCGCTTTGGACTTTGTCTTCCCTAGATATTCAAATAGTCATTTTCATTAGAAACATTGTTGAATCCCAGAATGACAATTTTATTCTCAACCTCTCTGCTATTGCAATTCACATTTCAGATGCAATTATCTACCATATAATACAAACTGATGTTCAGCTGAAATGTTAAGTACGCACTTCAGTTCAATAGCATATATGTGATCTGTATTCGTGTGTTCAATACATAAGTACGTGGCATCACTATGTTTGACAGATGGAGACTCGTTTGGAGAATGGAGTGTCTAGATAATCCTCTGTGAGCATCAGCAATCAGAATAGATGAGAGCCCATTACAGTCGATCACTGCCAAGCCTGGTTTATATCCAGACCAAATCACTTGAGCTAATGGTCAGAGGAAATGGTTTTTAAAGTCTGTATATATTTATAAAATGTATGTATGTGTGTCACACACACATACACACAAACATAGATAGACAGACAGACAGAGACATATATGGCTCTGCTTTTATTGACACCTTTGATTCTACGCTTATCGTAGCTGGTGTGTAGCTTGTGCAGACTTGTTCTGCGCTTGTTTGTGCTGGTACTCTTTCACACATTTTGATTTCCCATGTGCACATGTGATCATACGCCCCTGAACACAGACTAGGCAGCCTGGCAGAGTGGGCTGCATTGGATAATGGGTGATGTAATGATTTAATGGATGAATGGGCCCTTTACTGTGTGACCTTTGAACTATGTCTGGTGGATGAAGGCAAAGAGCTAGTCGCTAGGGGTGTCATTTAACAGATGGATAAATATGGTGAAGTTAAATGCGATCAGAAAGTGAGCAGACGTTATCCACTCAGCCTTGTATAATACAAATAAGAAAAAAAGTGCCTTTTTAATAAAATCAACATAAAAGTATCAACCATTACCTTTAATAAGTGCAATGTATGAATTGTATATGGGAGAGTGGGGTAAGAAGTGTTGCCCATGACCCCTTTTACCACATGAAATCCATGTGAAAATTTACTCTTTGCTCACAAAGTGTCCTCAGGGGAGAATGTGCTCAGGGAACTTTCTCAGTCTACCAGCAGTCTCCGCTATGAATCTTTTACGAGGGAAACAAGTGTAAACATGATCCACTGCTGTCATCACTGCTCATGGTTGAGACAAAACAAAGCGCATCTATAATTAACATCACCTGTGACCTCAGACTGCCCTGACCAGTGAAAAAACCCCCCTGAATGGACTCATTTTAACTGATTTACAACCAGCTCTTTCCACCCAAGAGATGTTAACAGAAACCTTATAAACCCACCTCAGATTGAGATGAACATCGCTGCTGTACCATTAAAGGGATAGTTCACCCAAAAATGAAAATTACCCCATAATTTACTCACCCTCAAGCATCCTAGGTGTATATGACATTCTTCTTTCAGACCAATACAATCGGAGTTATATTAAAAAATGTCCTGCTCATCCAAGCTTTATAATGGCAGTGAATGGCAGCCCGAAATTTAAATCCCAAAAATGTGCATCCATCCATTATAAAAGTAATCTATACGACTCCAGGAGGTTAATAAAGGCCTTCTGAAGCAAATTGATTGGTTTTTGAGCTGCCATTCACTGCAATTATAAAGCTTGGAAGAGTAATGCATTCTTCTGAATGTAGAATTTCATATAGGGGAGCGCGGGGCACAACCTAACGCGGGTTAGTTGTAACACGCATGTTTTAACCCTTTCCACACATGCCAGAATGACGAAACTTAGTGTATTTACTAGTTGCCATATCAACATTCACGAGTTCACACTTACATATAATTTGTAGAGAGTTAATTGAATTGCGTATTTGGCGTGCTGTCCGGGGGGGAGGGCTTCGAGCTTGGACTTCGGCCCGAACCCAGAGTACCCCCCGTATGTAAGTGGTTTAGAACTAAAAGATAGGGCAAGATGTGGAGAAGGGGTGGAGGAGGGATGCTGAAAAACTGTCAACAAAATGGAGGTAGGACGGCTGCGTATATATACCTCTTTGTTGATTAGCTGAGTACTCTCCACCTGTGTCAATTATCTGACATGTTCCTCCCGAACCTCGTTTAGTGAAACAGCATTTATTTAGAGAAAAATAGCACCAAAATTTAAAAATCTCTGGAAGATATTATTGAACATGTATTTAACCATAGCAAAAGTAAATTTCTTACTTAAGTTTAGTTTTCATCTCTATTTTTTGTGTTTATTTAAAATAAGATAAATCCGATATCATTTTAATCTTATATCTATTATTTAACAGTTGAGATTGTTCTTTAATGCTGATCTTACCGGCAGAAGACACGAGCCACGATTTAAATCCCAGTTGTGCAGGTGGGGTGCGTTGTAGCACTGCGTTACAATGAGCCCCTATTAGAAATATGCCATTATATTCTATACTCTTTATTGATATATGAATTCTTTTGAGAAACCATGAGAAAAGGTAAATAATGACTGAGAGTTAATGTTTAGAAATTATTAATTATTATTATGTTTTGAACTATGCTGTATTTAGCGATGTGTTTGTAGTCGAACTCAAAAATGATATATTTTTAATCATTAAAAAATGCCATTATTTTATTTAAAAAAGTTAATAATTGTATTTTGTTGACAAAATATTTTAGTTTGTCTTGTATATTTTTTTGAATATATCAGTTTACATTTTAAGCTGTTATTTGCTCGTGTTACATTGTGCCCCACCACATGGTACAATGTATCCCACCTATGGGGCATTGTCACATTTCACTTCCATTCTTTCGGGGTAAATCAAGAAAAAAGTATACACTGTATTAATGAAACAAAACCACATAATTGTACTAGACATGTGTGCAATGAATGTGGGAAACAATAAAATACTCTGAACCCCAAGTGGATTTACACAAACTGAGAAAGTCAAAAAGCGTTAGGTTGTGCCCCGCTCTCCCCTACACCTAGGATGGCTTGGAGGGTGAGTAAATCATGGGGTAATTTTCAATTTTCACGCTTTAAGTGTAAATATGTCTTTTCAAACACAGTTTATTCATGGTAAACATTTTATTAGCATATTTCCTGGGAGTTGAACCGCCTACTGTCTAGCCTTTAATCACATGATCAAAATATAACCTGTTAATAAACTAAACAGGTGGACAGAAATGGCACAAAAAAAAAAAAATTATAATTAAATTAATTTCCACCATCTGGCATGTCCTAGGCTACATATCGACTGGCATGCTGTACTTTCTGCATATATCCTTATTATGTAACAGAGATCAAATAAATCCTCAGCACATAGTTTGTTTTTAAATACATGCGGTATGTTCTGCCCCCACTGCGGTTGTAATAAAACTCTGGGTCATGTCTGCTGTGTGGCTGCTGGCATTTTTCCGTAAGTGCGATAGTGTGTATTTTTGCATGCTAAAATAAACCCACCGTACGCTTTGTGCCGCAAATGGTATGCAGAGTATGTCTAACTGCACCACTGTTAGCAATCCCATGTGAGTCCCTTGTTTGAGGGAAACCCCTCCTCATTAGAATGAGTCACGCACGGCTGTTGCTGACACAGGACCGAAAGCTTCTTTGCTAGAATATCTCGCTTGCTAATTCTCTACCTCCCCTTGACCTTTCTGTGAGCTTCATCTTTTCCAGTGATTTTCTGTTTAAATGCTAATACATGCGAAACAGTACAATTTTTAGAGCTCAATCAAACAGCTCTTACTTGTACCTCCAAAGAGAGCCCTTGAGTACTTGAGCAGTGTATTACAAGGTAGAGAGCAAAGCTAGAGTTAAGCTGAGGTCAGGCAAGGTTGTCAATACGCTGAAATGCACACCCGCCTATTCATACGTCTACAGTCAACGGCCTGAATGGAGTTAGAGATGGGGACGGTGCCAGACTCCAATATCAGGCTCACGTCGGGCAAGTAAATCAATCACTGGCAAGAGAGTGCGTTACACCGGAGCATTCATTCCTCTTACCAGACGCTAATTTTGAATGTAATCCATCAAGTGCCGGCAATCACCTGGCCGTTCGCTTGATGACATTTGAATCCCTATCTCGTTCACTCCCTTGTATAGTTAATGTCGCATGGTTCACTATATGGGGAAGAAGTGAATGACAATGACTTAGGGAATTTGGTCCCACTTTATATTGAGTGTCTTTAACAACTGTGTATTACCATTTAAATTAATCATTTTATAAAGTGCACATATGTTTTACATTGTATTTATATATATATATATATATATATATATATATATATATATATATATATATATATATATATATATATATATATATATATATATATATATATATATATATATTAAAATACCTGAATTTCTGTAACTACATCTATAATTACAGTTCACCATTCTCTTACATCTTAACCCACCCTTAAACCTACCCACGCCACCAATCCTGTTTTAGCAAATAAAAATAAAATGACTGAATTGATTGAAAATACAGTAAAAACAGTAATATTGTGAAATATTAAAATAGAAAACATTTTAAATTATGAAAATATTTTCAGTAGCCATTACTGCAGTCTTCAGTGTCACATGATCCTTCAAAAATCATTCTAATATGCTGATTTGGTGCTTAAAGCGACAGTTCACCCAAAAATGAAAAATCTTTAACCATTTACTCACCCTCATGTTCCGTTACAAACCCGTAAGACTTTTTTTCATCTTCAAAACACAAATTAAGATATTTTTAATGAAATCTGAGAGACACGTGTGCTTTATATGATGAACAGATTTAATTTAGGCTTTTATTCACATATAAACATTCATCAATGCATATGATATGCAGTATTGGTAGGAAATCCCAGAGAAAAATCTAATATTGTCTTAACATTTAATAGGAAAATCAAGAGGGAACTGGTACTCCTTTCAGTGGAAAATGTTTTTCAAGTATTTCATAATGGCATTTGGTCACTTCAAATACACTATAGTGCCAAAAGTTTTGGGACGCCTGCCTTTACGAGATGTTTTATTATTAGATAAGTAAACCTCATTAAACACAAGTGAAGCACGTTCAGATAATTAAACCTAATTAAACACAAGTGGAACATATTAAACTAATCAATTTAATCAACGATAAGAGGTGTATATATACAGCAGATTTACCTCCTTTTGTTGAGTTTTTATTTTAGCATCCCTCCACCACCCCATCTCCTCCCTTTGATTTAATAAACTCTTATTAGACGTCAACACAATCCATAATACAATACAGTTTAGATCTAGTATCTCTATCACGGGGGGATACTCTGGGTTCGGGGCAAAATTCTGAGCCTGGAGCCCTCCCCTGGACAGAACACCAAATACGCATAATCTTTACTATGGAGTTGGCCCACCCTTTGCAGTTATAACAGCTTAAGTCTTCTGGGAAGGCTTTCCACAAGGTTTTGTGTGTTTATGGGTATTTTTTACCATACTTCTAGCGCATTTGTGAGGTCAGGCACTGATGTTGGACAAGAAGGCCTGCCTCAGTCTCCGCTCTAATTCATCCCAAAGGTCTTGTATCAGGTTGAGGTCAGGACTCTGTGCAGGCCAGTCAAGTTCCTCCGCATCAAACTCGCTCCTCCATGTCTTTATGGACCTTGCTTTGTGCACTGGTGCACAGTCATGTTGAACAGGAAGGGGCCATCCCCAAACTTTTCCCAAAAATTTGGGAGCATGAAATTGTCCAAAATGTCTTGGTATGCTGACGCATTAAGAGTTCCTTTCACTGGAACTAAGGGATCAAGGCCAAACCCTGAAAAACAACCCCCCCCCCCCCCACACACACACACCATAATCCCCCTCCACCAAACTTTACACTTCTCCTGGCAACCGCCAAACCCAGACTCGTCCATCGGATTGCCAGACAGAGAAGCATGATTCGTCACTCCAGAGAACACGTCTCCACTGCTCTAGAGTCCAGTGGTGGCGTGCTTTACATCACTGCATCTGACGCTTTGCATTGCTCTTGGTGATGTAAGGCTTGGATGCAGCTGCTCGACCATGGAAACCCATTCCATGAAGCTCTCTACGCACTGTTCTTGAGCTAATCTGACGGCCACACAAAGTGTGGAGGTATGTAGCTATTGAAATTGTGACATTGATAGAATTGCCCTCCTTTCCTCCAGCATCATCACTTACTGAAATCCTATTTTCTTCAGGAATTACTGTATACGATTTAAAAATGCCTTTTATTCATAATTTACTATAATTTACATAATTTACTTGCATATAAGATTTCTGCCTCTCAAACCTCTTTCTCTGGTCCATTCTTCATCAGTGTCACTTCCCTCAAGCTCACTGTCCTTACTACAAAATCAATTGTTGATTATGATTCTGACTGTGGCAAGCAGCGAGGTGCAGCACTCTGATCTCAAGAGACGCTCAAGTGACTGACGCTAGAGGTTGCAGCTTTTAGCCTCCTTGTTAGAGCATCAGACTGTCATGCCGACATACCCGGGTTTGAGTCCCGCTTGGAGTGGGCGGTTCGAACCGGAGGAGTTACATTGGTGCCGAAGCCCGGGAGGAAGGAGGGACATGCTGTCGAAGAGCCCTTGCTGCTGAGGGAGATCGCGGTGCTGAGGAGGTCGGGCAGCGCGGATGGATGAAGACCGCGAGGGGCTGCCCGAGGTGGTGGTGCTGAAGCAAGTGAAGACCCAGTGGGACGGAGAGCTCGCTGCCATGCCCCTGGGTCGAGGTGGGGTGGCTGCTGTCCGAGAGGGAGCGGAGGAGTCGCCGGCACTTCCCGTGAGCCGGAGCCTGCTGCCGTCCACCATGTAGGGGAGGAGCAGGGAACGCGGGACTTGCTGCCGGCTCCCTCACTAGGAGGAGCCACTGCCGGCCGCCAGGGGGCGGAGGAGGTTCGAGCCGTCCACCAAGCATCCAGTGCCATCACATGGCACCGTGAGGAAGAGCCTCTCAGCTGGTTGAGGACCGAGCGGCAGTGTGTCCGGAAACTGGACCAAATTTTTTTTTTCTCCCTTTCTTTTCTCCTCTCTCCCCTCTCTCGTTCTGGGCCTCCTCATGCTCCTGGCTCCGTTTCTCTCGCTTCTCTGTCCTTACCCCCAGGTACCACGGCCGCCGTGATCGCGGTCCTTCAACCGGTCCTTCGAGACTGCGCTCTACTCCCCCCCCACCCCCTCCTCCAGCACCCAGTCTCACGGCAGATTGACAGGAGCATAAAAGGAGGAGCGATGACAGTGCAAGACGAGAGAGGACCAGGCCTGGACTTTACGTTGTGTTTTGTTTACGTTTAGTTATGTGTGTGCGCGGCAGTCGTCTGTGAGGGGCTGACGCTTTTACTTTCAGTTTGTGTTTATTTTGGATTAAAGTTGTTGAACGTTTGCCACCTTCTTCCCATACAAACGAACTCCGTTACTCTGACAAATAGTTAATTTCTGTTCTTTCTACCATAAATTGTCCCCGCGCCCATTTTCCTGTAAACATCAGTGAAGGAAACAAAGCAAAATAAAATAATAACTGATTTTGGCCTTCAAGAAAGTCACGTCTATCATTAGCATGATATTGTGCTGAAAATAGCCTGTAAAAGTAAAAAAATTTAATGTATTATTATATTGTGCGCAAATACATGTAATGATACTGTATGTGATAACATCCAAACACATTGTCAGCGAAGATCTCCTTGAAAAGACCCCTTATCGCACAACATTGCCCTGAGGCAACAAAAAGAAAAACTTAATTTCTGGACACGCTAAATAAAAAAAGTTAATAAAACCTGACAAAATGCTTACAGTTCTTTATTTACAGTTAATGTCATGTTAAATGAGATTACTAAAGCAAAAAATTTTACCTTCTTTTCACACCATGTGAGTTTTGAAAAGGCCTTCAAATGATGCTTGATAGTGACTCCCACCTTACTGGACTGCTCCATAATAATTATTTGACCTTTTTGTTTTGTTTGCTTTATTTAAAGAAACATGTATTGGAAATAGGGCTTCAGACAACGCTATGCACTAGAGTGTTAACCATTGTTTATCTGTTCATCATATTTTCTCTTCAGATAATTGACTTAACCACTCAATTCATACAAACTCGTTTTACGATCTCTTTATGAACTTTTTGAAGTGACAAAGTGGTAGTTGTGTGAACTTTGAATGGAGGGACAGTAAAGAGTATACATATTTGGCACGCTGTCCAAGGAGATGGCTCCGAGCTCTGTATTTTGGCCTGAACCCAGAGTACCCCCCCCTCCCCCCATCCCTGTCTGGGATAGGAAACTAGCCAAGAGTGAGGAGTTGGGGTGGTGGAGGGATGCAGAAAACTGTCGAGGGACATAAGAGAATCAACTACGTTTAGGCCTCCTCTCGTTTGATTGGATAGATCACTTGAAATAGTTTCTCCTGAACTTTGTTAATAAAACATAATTTAAAATATCTTCATATGTGTTTCGAAGATGAATGAAAGTCTTACGGGTTTGGATCGACATGAGGGTGATTAAAAAAATTCAGTCTGAACTACCCTTTTAAGAAACATTTCTTCTTATCAGTGTGCTGAAACCGTGATACATTATTTCACAATTCTTTGATGACCTGAAAATTCAAAAGAACAGCATTTATTTAAAACTGAAATCTTGTGTAACATGATAAATAAAAACATAAACATAAATGTTCAAAAAGGTTCAAATGTTGACTTATAGCTTACTAAGATTATATGATGTTTTATAAACAAAGTTCGGGAGGAACACGTTCAAATTACCTATCCAATCAGAACGAGAGGAGGCCTATATATATTTATATATATATATATATATATATATATATATATATATATATATATATATATATATATATATATATATATATATATATATATATATATATATATATATATATATATATATATATATATATATATATATATATATATATATTTATTTACTGACTCACCTATGTTCCATGACAGTGTCCTGCATCTCACCACCCGTCTCCTCACACTTGCCTGGTTAATTATCCTAACCAGAGATACAAGGGAGTACTCAAATTCCAGGCCAAAATTTCGAGCTCAGAGCCCTCCCTTTAGACAGTACGCCAAATACGCATACGTTTTATCTGATCATTCGTAAGTGTGAAATCGTGAAATATAGTTTATATTCTTTATTACATATAGAAATGGACCATGGTCAACATATTTAGACTTTCAAAAAAGTCCATTATACAAACGTTACAGCCACTCATCAAATGTGTGGCCTTTGAGGTCAGCGTCCTTCGAAGGATACAGCCTCTGAATTGGGACGCAGCTATGGTCGCACCTCTGTTGTTTGAACCACGTTGGATCAAAAATATAGGATTGACGTTAATGACGTCATGAGCAGGTGGAATAGTAAAAAATTTGCTAATATATCGATTCGAGATCTCTGACCTGCTGTAATGAACATGGCAACTAATGATTACTTCACTGTTTTTGTTTCAATTCACTTTGCTTAATTTTATGTTTGATTCATCACGGTTTACCTCCGTCATACGCCATATCCGGAGTTCCCTTGCGCATTTTACAGACATGCACACTGTTTAAAAACGGTGCTGATTGTTGACATGTTAAAATACATAGATTCAAATGTGTGTATATACTGTTTCAGCTATATTTGGCTAACTATATTTGGCTTTCCTGTTTCCAGGAAACAAGTGTGTCCGACTGTGTCCCGCAGTACATCAAAACCATGCCCCTACTAATTACGCCCCCTACAATGATAGTCAGAGCCCCTCCCTCTGAAATCGCTGACGTCATCACTAGTGGTTTGTAGTTCTGCCGGACGCAGACAGACCCTTCTCTCAGGAAACGCAGGAATATAACAGGGTCAGATTAAATGTTAAAACTGATTTCTTTCTGACAGAATCAGACTGACTCCCTGTAGCAAAACTTATATAGGTTGAAAGGTCAGAGAAAATCGGCGTGATTAATCTTAGCCATCCTGAGCGCATGTTTGACAGAAGACTATCTTTTGACACTCATGAGAGAGAAGGAGCCTGACACTGTCTAGGCACAGCTTGTCTCAGAACTTCTCATTAGAAGCAAGCTAGTGTGATAGTTTTCCTCTGGGCCTCTTAGCGCTATCCTGGAATCTGACCACTTTGAGTGTTCACAGCTCTGCCTTTACAGCCGAGGGTGTGAAAAGGCCTAGTCTCTTTTACAGCAGTTACAGTGTTAACATGCACCTGAAGTAAAATGCAAAAGTCATTCAGCCTAAATATACACTGATTCATTTATTTTTGTAGATCCTCTAACAAGACTTTGTGGTAGGATGAACAAAGTAAAAATTAAATTTAGCAAGTTTTATGGGACATATTTATTTGAATATTAAAGGTGCACTATGTAACATTTTTTTCAGTAAAATATCCAAAAACCACTAGGCCAGTGTTATATATGTTGTTCAGTTGAATACTTACAATATCCCAAACGTTTCCAACTATTTGTAAATCGTGAGACAATTGCTATTTCAACCAAGGAACCGGGACGTGTGAGGAAGTCGCCTGTCAATAGTGTCATATCTGCATTCCCCTCGGTTTCCGGTTTTATTTTGTAGAAACGCTTTACTCTCACTGCAGTGTGCAACAAGTGTCATAGCAGCCGCCGAGCGAACGCACAGAGTAACGTCATAACAGCATTTTCAACACACTCAGATGTATCTAATATGATAAACAGAGCTGCGTTACCTCATACTCATGGCCGGAAAAGCGGAAATGGCGCCAGCTACTGTGGCATAATAAAAGTCCTGCCGGCGACTATGCCATAATAAAGGTCCCACTGCTCGCGAGGCTTGTGTTGCGCTCTTCTTATTAACAATCGCTCCTGCTTCTGCTTCAGACTACAGTAGCGTTAATAATCACATCCATGAACATGATTTCTGCACGAGTCCTATCCCGATTCTTTTCCACCGGCTGTGAGGTGAAAACCACGTGTCCCAAGATTCTGCGCTCGAACTTGGCGTCATCAAACTACGCCTTTGTTTTGAATAGGCGACCTCTAGTGGACGGAAAAAGTTACATAGTGCAGCTTTAATGTATTTTAATATGAATATTTTATATTTTAAAATATGAAACGCTTCCCCTCTGGTGTCATAATTATGTAAGCTACTGTTCAAAAGTTTGAGGTCAGTTAGATTTTTATAAGATTTTCTAAAAATAAAAAGATATATTTATATTTTTTATTAAAGAATAGTACTTTTATTTAGCAAGGTGGCAGTATCAAAGGTGACAGTAAGACAATGTTACAAAAGTTTGTTCTTTTGAGCTTACTATTCCTCAAAGAATCCTGGAAAAAAATCCTGAAAAACATTATCACGGTTTCCACAAAAATATTACAGTTGATACATTTCTTAAACACCGAAACAGCATAATATAGATTTCTGAAGGATCATGTGACACTGAAGGCTATAGAAATTTTGCTGAAAATTCAGCTTTTCCATCACAGAAAAAATTACATTTTAAAATATTTTTAAATTGAAAAGAGTTCTTTTAAATTGTAATAATATGTCAAAATATTACTTGTTTCTGTATTTTTGTTCAAATAAATGCAGTCTTGTTAAACATAAGATAAATCTTTCAATAACTTTAAAAAATCTTACCAACCCCATACTTTTGAAGGCTAACATACAAAATTATTAAAGGAACACTCATTTTCTAACTCCCCTAGATTAAACAGTTGAGTTTTACCGTTTTTGAATCCATTCAGCCGATCTCCGGAACTTTTAGTTAGCTTAGCATAGATCACTGAATCTGATTAGACCGTTAGCATTTCGCTCAAAAATGACCTAAGACTTTCTATATTTTTCCTATTTAAAACTTGACTCTTCTGTAGTTACATTGTGTACTAAGACCAATGGAAAATTAAAAGTTGCGATTTTCTCATTTCTGCGTAATAATCAAGGAACTTTGTGCCGTACCATGGGTGCAGAAGGCGCAATGATATTACACAGCGCCTGAAAATAGGCTAACTTCCGTCAACATAACCAACGTGTCAACCTGCTTGCACAGGGAGCGTGCTGGAGACTATTTTCAGGCGCTGCGTAATATCATTGTGCCGCTGTACCCATGGTACCGCAGCAAAGTTCCTAGATTATTACGTAGGAATTACAGAGTATAGTTCCTAGCCATATCGGTCTAGAAAATTGCAACTTTTCATTTTCCGTTGGTCTTAGTACAAGATGTAACTACAGAAGAGTTAAGTTTTAAATAGGAAAAATATCAAAGTCTTTGGTCATTTTTGAGCGAGATGCTAACAGTCTAATCAGATTCAATGATCTATGCTAAGCTATGCTAAAAGTGCTACCGCCAGACCCAGAGATCAGCTAAATGGATTAGAAAACTTAACTGTTTAACTCTAGGGGAGAAAAGTGGAGTGTTCCTTTAAATGCAACATCGCGTCAACAAGCTAAGTGAGTAGATTTATGTTAAGAGAATTGTATAAAAAAATGCAATTTAATAATCACAAAATACTAACAAATACTATTAATAAAAAAATATAAAATTCTGTAAAAACAGTCATTATCCACATTTGAAACCCTCTGCCTTTAAACTGTTCTGACTCATTCTTCCCCTTTATATGTTCTAAATAAAATCAAACGCTCCCCTTTAAGGGCTCTGCATAATATTAGCTGCTCCACTTTTCAGCTTACTTTTTTATGGTAGGGGAACATACTGACACCTTAGTATCAATCAGAACATTCTTAGTAGAACAGTTCCTTTAAATAAACTTGAACTTTGTATTCGGAAAACATATTGGAAATTTCCACAGGCTCTTTAGGACAGGTTGTTTTTGCCTGGTTAATGCCCTCCATGAACACAACATATAAATCTCGCACCGTGTTCAAACATCTCCTTGAACCGTGGCACATGGAGTGCACCCGAGGACATATAAATATGATTGAAATTTCAGAAACCTCATGTTTGCAAAATATAGCTCCCATATAGCAGGCTCCCCAAGCAAGTACAGTAACCTGTGACGGAAATAAATCATTTACCAAACGTAACCAGGTCACGATGCTCTGAGGTCAACACAGAGTATTGATTAATTCATCTCTCTCCGAACACAGCCTATGCTCTCCATCTCCTAAGAGTGAAAATAATAGAAAAAAAATGATACTGAGCAGGTATATGTGAAGTGTTCGGAAAACATTAATCAACATGGAGAGACAGGTGAGGATCACATGATCAAAGACAATAGCCTCTTAAAGTGCTAAAGGCCACTGTCTGACATTAGCAGAGCGGTGAATGCGTGAGAAAACTATGTGAATATAAATGCTGTCCATTTATCTCCTTCATCCTCCAGTGAGTTATTCTGACACTAAAACACATGGACTGTCCAAGCTCACACTTCAGACTTGTTCTTGAGTCAGATGTGAAAATCAATATGTGTTGATACATAGACTCTTACTTAGAGATGAAAGAGAAAGTCATATGTAAATGCTGTGAGGTCACTGGATGTATTTTTTTGCTGAAATGTACTGTATAAATAAATAAATAAATATATATTATAGTTATTGAAATTCAGCAAGTTTCCAAATCATGTAGAAACAATGAACAGTCTGAGCAGCAGTTGAGTCCATCAATTATCCCTATCAATAAAAGTGGAAAATAATAATAATAACAATGCATTAATACAAATAATCTTGTTTAATTCCAAAAAAACTTATGGAATATAATTTGAAACATATTTTAAAAACAATCAAGGCTGTCAAATAATCATTTTAATTTATTTTAGATTATTAACTGACCCAAAAAATAGGATATTTTGAGACTTAAAACTATGTGAAAATGATTTTTTTTTAACCCAAGCTAAACTCCAACCATGCACCACTCCAGTGTTTGAGGTTTTCCATTACATTTGGCTCCATATCATCCACCCACCTGCTCTGAGCTCGACTTCCCCCGGTACTTCCACCTGTGAGTTAATCATTTCAACATTTCATGCCTGATACCTGCAGGGAATTAAGCCCACTGAACGTGTTTATCTTGGAAGCTAGTCATTTAACACAAAAACACATACCAGTTTCGGTGGAAATATTAACAATGTTATGTTCCTTGATAAATATCTGTCAACAGCCATGACAAAGCTGTTAAAGGGGCCATATGATGCTATTTTGTTTATTGGGTGTGCTAGAGGTTAATTCTTTAATGTTCAAAATGTTCAAAAAACATTATTTTTTCACATATTGTACATTATTGCAGCACCTCAGTCTCATTCCCAGTCTGTCTGAAACAATCTGCCCATCTGAAAAGCCCCAGCTGATCAGATCCAGTGTGTTGTGATTGGCCAGACACCTCAAGCGCGTTTCAGAAATGTACTTACTACATTCGCGACATGTTAACAACACTACAATTTACTGAAACCTCACCTTCTTTCTTTGCGTATTGCTTTGTGCGGGCATTATGCTAATATTTGATATTACATAAACATTTGCGGAAGTAACTAGGGCCCTTTAACGCATGGTCTGAAGTGCATGGCGCAGGTGCACTTAGGGCATGTCCGAATCCACTTTTGCTAGTTTAACGACGGAAAAAATGGTCCAAAAGGGTTGTCCCTAGTCTCTTAATGAGTCATGGGTGTGTTTTGGGTGTAACGTGCAATAAACCAATTAGAGTCTCATCTCCCATTCCCTTTAAAAGCCAGTTGCACTTAGACTGGGCAAACCCAGCCCGATCTGCCGGTGATTTGATTTCGCCCTGCAGCTCAGGCTGGAAACCTGTACATTTTTCTATCCTGCTTCCATTACAAATCTGCGGGGACTAATCACAAACTGGCTTATCCACCTGGCTATTACATGAAATCCGCTATTGGCGGGTTTAACACGATGACGAAAGAGAAGCGTCTCTCGCACAACCGTCAATCCAATTCCTTTTAACCTCTCGACGATGCTCAATGACTTTTTTAGTTTAGCAAACAAATCGCTTGAGTGGGTGTAAATACCACTCACTTTCATGTTTTCTTTGCACAACCTGCAAAAATCACTCGATGCCATTGCTGCTTCTGCGACACGTTTGTTGACACGTTTCCTGCCTGGAGTTTTGGTTCTGATATGGTCTGATTGGTTGAAGGACTATCCAATTGCGTACAGAGTCATTTGAACTATTCCCGTTGATCACGCCTCTTGTGCAGTAGAAAATACAGAGCAGACTCCCCAAACTAATGTTCAATCTTAAAAAGATTTAGCTTGGTCTGGTGATAGCCAGACAAAGTTGCGCTTGCACCATGGCGGATTCGCTATTTACATGGCGGAATTTGCGAGTTAATTTCCAGAGAGGAATCCTTTTATTTTTAATATTTGAAAATGTTTGTGTGCTGCTGCGTGTCCCTGTGTGTGTAATAAGAAGAGTGTACTCACGTTGTGCACCCGCCTATAGGAGCATATTACTAAGACGCCCTTTAAATAACACCAAAAATACTGCGTTTTGTTGGTCAGTGGCACAGTCAAAATAGCAACGTGCCAACAATGCGCCTGGACACACCTCGTTTTCAGACCAGCACGACAATGGGGAACAGATGGGCGCGAGTGCATTTGCTATTTAAACAATGTGGCACTGGATGTGAAAATGATAACTGCGTCAGGCTTGACGTCGCATTGCGCCGGGTGTATGATAGAGCCCCTAGACTTTTAGGCAGGTCTGGAGCAGTTTTCTCTGTTTGATCGAACAAATCCCTTTTGTTGAAGACTATATATGAGCTAACTTTGCAGCCACGAGAACATGGTATCAGACTAATATCATCCAGGATATAATATCCTGACAACCTCGAGGCCTGCGGAGTGTATCAATCCACAACTGTCCTTGATTTTCCTTTTTCGAATGATAATTTGTGAACATCTCCTCTGCACTGAGTTGCTAGAAACCACATGAGTTTCAGTTGCATAATAGAAGCACACGGCTGGCTGGTGTCAGGACTGAGGCTGAGGCCATGACTGTGACAACCCATATTTAAAATGTCTTCACAGGCTTTAATTGTTACATCAAATCCTTTTAAATGAAATTACACGTCAGTTTAATACACACTGTAAAACATCTGACTGTGAATGTGACAGCATACTACTGGCTACTACTTATCATGCTTATATATACTGTAAAATAACAGTATCTCATTGAATTGGAATGAACTTCAGTACTATTGTGGTAAATTACTATTGAACTCCCATGACAGCTAGCAAATCTTTCATCACTTTTTCATCACAGCAAATCTTTTATACATTTTTGGCAACCCAGCATGCAACATGATCCTGTTGTGTAATGAGTGAAAATGACCTACCGTGCACTGATTTTCCTGTATAGGCCTGGATATAGTATTTTATTGTAAAATATCACTGGTAAATCTTCATTGTTTATTCATTGTTACATGAATGATTTTAAAATAATGAATGATACTTAATAATGTGGAATTTAACATGCTGTTTTACAATAAAATACTATACAGTGAAATGAATGCATAGTAGCTTGTTTTCCCCCCTTAATAACACAATATGGTTAAACAAAGTAAATAAACCGTAAAATAACCGGATCTTGTTGCATGGTGAAACCCCATACATAGAGGAATACCCATAAGCCCTTGCACTTGATTAATTTATTTATGGGTATTCCCTCAAATGCATGAATTGATTTCACTGTAGTAGTGTTCAGAATATTTTACTGTAAAAATATGTTTACCCATGATTAATTGTTACACATTATGCATCTTTTCTTTTTTACATATTCATCACCATTTTGAGCTTATTGGTATCCCCCTAATCTTCTATGTATATAACAGTAAAATGCAGAATTGAGTAATTTACTGTAAACTATAAGTTGAAGCATGTATAATGCTTGCAGTGTTTTACAGTACAGACTCCGAGCAAGTGAAAATGAGAGAAGCGAGATTCACACTTCTGTCGTCTTCTG
This sequence comes from Gobio gobio, assembly GCF_949357685.1. Taxonomy (NCBI): domain Eukaryota; kingdom Metazoa; phylum Chordata; class Actinopteri; order Cypriniformes; family Gobionidae; genus Gobio; species Gobio gobio. Next base: position 36,357,961 of record NC_137112.1, read on the forward strand.
CCGTTGTGCAGCTATCCCACACAAACTGTGAGTTCGCTCTGGATATAGTTACATCTCCCACACAGAGCCTCACGCTCCAGTGCATCAGATGACCTGGCAGTTAAAAGCAATGAGAGCGAACATGTCATCACTCCCATTATTCTGTGAGACTGCACGTTCTGACTGCGAGAGAGAGAAATGAGTGAAAAAGCATCTTTTATCATCTTTGGATCTCATGACATGCTCCTGCTGTTTTATGTCTTGCATTTAAGCATTCAGCCATGGAAGAAAACAAGCCAGCCTTGATATCATTTATTTTCTTTCTTATTTCTTTTTATTTTCCGCTCATTTAGATGAAGATGCGTTCTTTTCGGTTAGATTCCTCTGTGTAAACCCTAATCACACTCTTATTAACATCTACTCGCATACACAAATATATCATTTACATTTATATAATGTGAGTTGATTATATTTCTCAGCGCAGCTGAAAGCTGTTGTCGGATATTCCTCTCTGTGGAGCTTATGATTATGTGCGGTAGATGTCTCCTATGCCCTTGATTCAGTCTCATTAACACACAGCAGTGAATCAACAGGGTCACACTGAGAGTGTGTGCATGTGTGCGTCTTTTACTTCTGTTTTAAATGAGTAAGGGCTGACAGTCTGACTCCTGTCCTGGTCAAATAGTGGCATAAATAAACATGAGAGCTATTTTAGGCCTTCTCAAGCCCCCTGCCATTTCATTTCCATGTGTAAAATTCTAAAAGTTCTTGAAACGAGTCCAGGGATTCCATTTGCGTTGGATGAATCTGATCTGAATGGCTATACAGTGCAATCGTTCAGTCCTTGGATGTAAACTAATAGAGCTGTACTATTATGGTCATTCTTATTTTGGACCAATGATATTATATAAAATAAAATTGCAAATAAAATGCAATCTAGTGCAATGTATACGCCAAAATGAGTTTTGGCGTGCATATGGTACGCCGTTTTTCGCATGCATATGATACGCACTTTATTATCACACTGCCTCCGCCAACTTGCCTTCTTCCCATGTTCCCATGTGATGTAAAAGAAAACGTGATTTATCAGACCATGCCACCTTCTTCCATTGTTCCATTGTCCAGTTCTGATGCTCACATGCCCACTGTTGGCTCTTTCGGCAGTGGACAGGGGTCAGCATGGGCACCATTTTGAAGACTGTTCAAAAGTTTTGTCTTTGAATAAAGTTTCTTATTCTCACCAAGGCTGCATTTATTTAAAAATAATACAGTAGAAACAGTAATACTGTGCAATATTGTTACAATTAAAAAAAATATATATTTTAATATATTTTAAAATGTAATTTATTTCTGTGATGCAAAGCTGAATTTTCAGCGTCATTACTCCAGTCTTCAGTGTCACATGATCATTCAGAAATCATTCTGACATGCTCAAGAAACCGTTAAGCCACATTCAAACTTTGTCTTGCTTTCTCGAAAATTTTAGACAAATGAATGAGAAATTATTTTAATGAACTACTTTCTTACATTCAAATTTGATTTGCAATTTTACATGAATTAAATAGGAATTCAAAAAGACATTCACAACACACAACCCTAGATCGCATAGGCCATTTTAGCATTTTATGATTCAGAAAGGTGCTCACTAGCACCCCTTTTGAGGCTCAATGTGCCCTTTTACCAATCTTACACTCCAGACTATTACCCAACAGCTCATGCAGGAGTGTGTACAGTTAGAGGAAGACCTGCACTTGGGCTTTTAGGCCTAAATCTGTTTAAGCAACTGCTTTTCATAAAAGTTTGTTTTATGTAAACTATGTACACTGATCTGGAGCCTATACAATACTAACTAAGAACTGTATTATGTTTTTGTGCTTCTTGAACAGGTATAGAAGGTATGGAGTGCTCTTTGCCCACCGATGGACGCCGTGTGCCTCTCAGCCAGCTCTCCCAGGACAGTTTTCGGGAGTGCCAGATCACCCTCACCCTCACCGATTTCTTCATCATCATCTTCTCGGGCATCTCCGTCTCGGTGGCCGCCATCATGGCCAGCTTCTTCCTGGCATCCACCGTCCACTGTTTTCAGCGCTGGAGCAAGGGCGCTAAAGGAGACGAAGAGGAGAGCGAAGAATGAGGAGGGAGCCCAACGACCTTCAGTATGATTCAGAGCTGCCAGTTGTTGACAGAGTTCAAACTAACAGCGTGACTGAACAGACACCAGGTAGAACTTGAGCAGAAATTGCCCGATTGATAGTGGCAGCGCTAATAAAGTGACTAGTACGGATGCAGTAACCTCAGAATCCAAGGATATTTGGTTTGAAAGTAAGCCTTAGTATGCAAACTTCCAGGGAATTACTTGTTGAAGGAAATTCTTTGAGATCCTGTCCCGCTGTAGAGTTCTCAGTGTTGTTGAATACTATTGTCCGTAGAGTTTCCCTTCATGTAGTCAATATAAAGTTAGCAAAATACAACTGTGCTATACTTGTTGATTGTGCCAAATTAGCACAGGTAGGCAGCAATGGTTCAGACAAGCACTGATGATGATGAGGAATAATAGCTATACAAAGTAATGCGAGGTGAGTCAGAAGTCATATGGTTCAGATTTATACAGCCAAGTATACGCGATGGAAGCCATTTTCTTTCAATTTTGAAAGGATGGGAAAATATAACATGAGCTTAGAGAGATTTTAGAAAGGATAACCTAATATTGAAAGTTTAGAATAGAGCTTAGTGTGAATAGCCGTGTCAAATGCCGCACTTTAAAATGGTCCTACCTAAGTTATACTTGCCCTCAAACCACCAGGTATACTGGTTCAGCCCAGATCTGCCAAAGAACGCTTCGACTGAGGGACTGAGGTTAATGTGTTTTGAAATATAGATTTATTTTTCTTTAAAGAAAATCTGTGATCTTAGCAAGATCACATTTATTTAACGTAATTATGGTACTAATCACATATTTACCCTTAATGTGACTAAAGACAATATTTATGGGATAGAGATAAGTACATACTACAATTGTCATTGTATTATTCATGTCTTAAAGGTATATTTGAAAAAGGAATACAGTGGGCCTAAACAGTATTTGGACATTTAAGTCAAAACTTATATAGTGTCATTGTAATACATAACAAAAGATTAAACCAAGCAAAGCACAAAATGTCGCAAAAAGATGTGTTTGGTTTAACCCTCATCCTCTCTTCGAATCCTGCAACAAATCCTTCTCTTGTGGGTCAAAATGACCCAAAGCCCTAAAATTATACTTACATAGCACATTATTTCAACTTAAATTCAAAATAACTCACATTGGTCAATTTGGCTGCCTCTGCCGACCTATAACAATATAACATGAGATTAATATAACAAATGAGCTTTTCCGCTGGGTTCTAAAGTCAGTTCTTGAGTTTATCTCTTCAGTATGCTTTCAGATACGCATGTAGAAATTGTAAAATCTTTTTTTTTTGGAGATTAGTTATAATCTCCAATAAAGATTAGTTATAATTTTGAGCATTATTTAAGTTTTTCTATGTATACTGAAGCATTCCTCCCATTCAATTCATTCCTAAGGGGGTCAAATTGACCCACGAGGGAAGGATTTGTTACTTTTTTTATTACAACCACATAAACTCCTTGAATCAAGTAAAAAAAAAAAAAAAAATGCGTATTTGTGGTTCAAGTGCGACAAAAGTCCTAAGGTCTTGGACCACTCTGATGAACACTACATTTTTAAAAAAATTGTTCGGGTCAAAATGACCCGAGGGAAGGATGAGGAATGAAAAACAATGATTAATTAAAAAAATGACGTATTTGTTTATTAATGGAGAATTCAATTAAATTTATTCTGAATTTTAAAAAATGCTTTGAGACTGTTTTGTGCAAAAAAGCAATTGCAAAAAAGTGCAGAAAAGGGAAGTATGTTCTAAGTATAGCATCCTTTGATTGCTGAATTTGTAAGTGTCCACGTATATGTTTTGAGGCCACTGTACATTCATGTGTCTTCAGATTGCTGTCTAGTGTCTGTCAACTAATAATAATAATACAGTGTATAACTAAATGACATAGATTTCTGTTCATGGTGTCAATTCCATCAATACCGTCTATTCCATGAATATTATTTTGTCAGTAGACCGTATGGGGTAAACGATTTTCGAATGTCAGAAAAAGACATTTGATTGTTTTTGTTTTCATTTATTACTAATTCTACATCGTGCTTCATTCATATCCTTATTTGAAAGGGCTTCATGTGTCTCAAGAATTAGTTTATTAATGTCTTTTGCACAATTAATCACATTCATTAATATCCCAATATCTTTCACCATCCTCTGTTCCACTTTTGCTGTCCATTTGCAGATGCTCTGGATGTGCTATTTTGAGAATATATAGCTTTTTCCCAGACAGGTATCACAACTTCATTTTTGCAGTGGATGAATAATTAATTGGATCTGTGAAATGAGGCAGGCGGTGTGCTAGTCTTCAAAAATGTTGGGGATGGAAAAAGAAATCATTGTGATTCAATAGCTGTCTTATTTTAAATGAATTTTATTCCAGTCACACAACCCCAGCCATCATATTGTGTTGGATGTAAGAAGCACGAATGCATATTAATGTAGTGTAAATGTTCCAGTGTCAGGACACGGTTGACCATATGCACAATCTTTCAAAGCAAGACTGTAGCATGGTATCATCAGCAGAAATCAAACCTGCAGCTATAATATTTGTCATATTGAATGATTGTTTTTTCACATATATACCCAAATATTTATAGCTGTATGTATTTGCAAGTAAAATGAGGTATTATCAATAAAAATTCAGTTTATAAACAAATGTTATAGACACTTTATATGCCATGACAATGGAGCAGTTTGTAGGCCGACCTCTGCATGGTTTCCTGTTGGAATTTCGAACATGTTTTTGAATAGCAGGTTCTGCTTTATGGATAAAATCTGAAATAATAATAATAAAAAACAAACAAACAAAAAAATAAATACAATAAGAGTAAAAACATAGACATTCATGTTTTGTTCTGCAACATAAATTATACACAGTCAAACCTGAAATTTGCTATGAAGTTGTTATATAAAGACAATCAGTTGTTAGATTAAGAAGTCTTGAATTTGTTTTTGGGGTCTGCTAGAATATGTCATTTTCACGCCTTGAATGTTCAAAAAACATATTATAAAATAACAAAAAAAAAAAATCAGCTCCTCTCTTCTCAGTCCATCAGTAACGCTGTTTAGTTCTGGTCTCTATAAAGCCCCTCCTTCTGAAAAGTGTAATGTGCTCCGATTGGTTGGTTGGACCAGTGTATTGTGATTGGTCAACCCAGAGTCCTGCACGGGTGGGTACCCGACGGATGACCCGCGAATATTGCTTAAACGGGTGAAAAACATCCTAACTGTGTCGGATACGGGTGCGGGTCGGGTAAGGGAGAAACACGGGTTTTAAACAAGTCTGCAGCACTCCTCTCAGACACTGAAGCCCACGCGCCTCGATCGCCCCCCCCAGTGGTTGGTCCCAGTATAGCTCCTAAACCCCACCTCTCCATGATTAGAATGGACGCGAGACACACTAAACAATTAAATTACACTTCAAATAATTGTTTACTAAAGATGGTTTCAGTCATTTTAGGCAGTTTTTACCAAGATGATTTCATTTCAAGTGTTCGTTTTTTAAATAAGTTTAGTTTTAGTTAGTTATTTGATACTATAAAAATGGGGGGGGGGGGGGGGGGTGACGTCATGATTGACAGCTGAGATTGACGGCTTCTCTGAGTGAAGTTGTCACTAAGGCACTAACAGACTTTTTTCTGGATTTTTGGGAGATTGTTTTTTGATTTTGTTTTTTGGGGAGAGTTTTAGCTTTAATTTCCACATTTCTATAACTGTTTATTTCACACCAACATAATGAATTGTTCTGCATCTGTGAGAGTGTGGGTGGGCTTTTGATAATCGTGCCTCTACTTCCTGTTCTCTACTGCGCAACTCCGGTCCCGAGATTGCTACTGCGCAGACTCGGTCCCAAGATGTCTGCGCCGTGTGCGGGCCTACGAAAGCTTCAACACTGGTAAGCGGAAGTCAATGAAGTTGCGTCGTCCATATTTTTTTACAGTCTATGGTTTTAAACAGTCACGTGCAAACGAATAGGCCTATAAAAATATATGCATGTATATTGTAGATGTGTTCCGAAAAAAATATATGCATATTTTTAGGAACACATCTACAAAAATATGCCTTGCCTGTATTTCAAGTTGATAAAATAATTTAAAATCCATATCAGTTTAGTTGTGGCCGCGAATCACAACCGCTTGTGCACGATATGCCTGCACTACAGTCGTCGAGATGGAGTTGAAGAAAAGATTGTATATTGGATAGCCGCAAATGTGGAACTTCATCGCTGAGGAAGCACGCAGATAACTGTGGTAACAAACCAAGCACACGCAGTTCTATCGAACAGTATTTTTCAAAAGGGGACAGAACTGAATGTGCCTCGTAGAGATGATAAGGACACATAACCATGTTTGACAGCTTCGGCTGAAGTTATCCTTGTGTTAATGGTCGTGTAATAACTTCTGTATGCAGGCAATAAACATTTTTGTAAGTGTGTCTATAATGTGATATGCTAAACTGATTTTATTGCGGGTCGGGTGTCGGTTCTATTTTAAGCGGGTCGGGTCGGGTGCGGATTTTAATTAGTGCTGTTGTCGGAAAAGGGGTCGGATGCGGTTTTAAGCACTGCGGGTGCGGGTTTACAAAATCGGACCTGTGCAGGACTCTGGGTCAACTACTTTGTGAGTGTTTTGATAATGTTACACCGACCATAACCGTGAGTTTCAACACACTACTAGAGGTTGCACAGACTAGTTGACTAGTCGACTGCCAATATTCTGCCATGACGCTTTAAGCTTGATGTCGACTAGTGGCTGATCATGGCCTACAGAGGGTGCAACAGGATAATAAATCTTTGAAGTCCACTTTTATGCTCCGTTTCCAAAAAGTTAAAGGGATAGTTCACCCCAAAATTTTAATTCTGTCATTAATTACTCACCCTCATGTCGTTCCCAACCCGTAAGACCTTCATTCATCTTCAGAACACAAATGAAGATATTTTTGATGAAATCCGAGAGCTCTGTTTATTAATAACTGTCTATGGAGGGGTCAAAATGTTAATTAAATTGTTGTCTGGAGGGGCATGGGAGCTCTCGGATTTCATCAAAAATATCTTCATTTGTGTTCCGAAGACGAACGAAGGCCTTCCGATTTTGGAAATGAGGGTGAGTGGTTAATGACAGAATTTTCATTTTTGGATACACTATCACTTTAAAATGTCACAAAAAAAAAAAAGTGCACACTCCGAGAGCACTACACAAGATATTTTTGTTTTTACCATCTGAATGCTCAAAATTGATCGGGTGAATATTTTAAACAGCTTATTGTACACGCAAGTTAATTGCCGTTTTACCTAAACATTTAGTAGCGCAGAAATGTATTGTCAACACTGTTCTGTGATTTATCAATAAATAGAAACTGAAAAGTTCTAGCATTTAAAATCTTTAAAATCATAAATTGAAAACTGCTAATTCATTTGAAATTCCTGAAGGGACCCATGACTTAAAAGTTTTTACAAACAGAACAGCAGCTGATTTGACATGGATCATTTCATATTTGCAATGACAAAATGCATCAGATTTACATAATCAATACTTTGCTTCATTGTCTACAATTGCAAGTAACATACTCATTCATTGCTCTACCATCTGTCTATGAATTCAGTATGTGTGTCGTTTGAAAAGGATCAGTCATTTCCTGTCACAACTGTCGCACTGAGCGATGTAGTGAAGATGTGTGTTGCATCATAACGTGAAGTATATTTGTTCTCAGTCTTAACTGAACACCACATGCACCTAGAAAACCAACTACTATGTAGTTACAAAGAAAGAGGGAAGAAATAAAACGAGAGTTTTTCCTGCATGACCCAATGGCGACATCATCCAGTACTTTGTTTTTTACTCCATGGCAGTGCACTGTTGATGAAATACAATATCATATTAAACAGTAAACTATTTTTGACTGATCTTTTCTTTCTTTACATTGATTTTTTTAACATTTCTTTAAAGCTGCAGTCCGTAACTTTGCGCTCAAGCGGTTAATAAACAGAACTGCATGCGTCTTGCGGAAGAACATTGCAGCCGGAGCTACTTCTCTCTGTTTATGTCTATGGCGAGCAGTGGCGGTTCTAGACCACGGTAACTAGGGGGGCCAGGGAGGGGCCACTTGTGCTTTTAGGGGGCACACGTTAACATTTATCTTAATCAGTAGTTAATTAGGTAGTTCACCTAAAAATGAAAATTCTATCACCATTTACTCACCCCCATGTTGTTCCAAATATGACTTTCTTTTGTTGAACACAGTATTAACTTATTTATTTTATTAAACTGTTGTATATGATCAGTAGGATATCGCATTTGCAGTCATGCTATTCTGGGTAGAAAAACAGAACTTGTGTGATATTGCACTCGTTACTCATGTTATATTGCTTAGTCTATCATGATGTAAATGTGAGGGCTTTTTCACACTGGCAGTTTAGTTCGAATGTGATGTGTAATGTGAAAGTTATCATGACTCGGGTGAGCTGAGCTCAGGGGAACTGAATTTGAGACTGCCTGAAGGAGGTGCTCTGAGCTTGAAGCTCAAATTGCGCTCGAGCTGTGCCGCGATTCATGGGAATATGAAAGCAACAGCTAACATAAAACCAGAGGGCCAGTGGCGGACCACTGGAGGCAAAGTTGGCGGCCCGCTGGCATTTTGCTCATTGTTTTCCTAGCGGACCACCAGCGGCAGCCACCACTTTTCCGACAGTGCTCCGCTACCGAGCCGCTGGTTTATATGACATGTTTTCTGGCCGCCCACGGACAATCCACGGGTCATGATTCACAACTGGGTAATTATAGTTAGATTCAATATAATATTATTTTATGCAATAATGAATCAAAAACAAAATACACATCTGCTAATAACCATTGTATATGTATTTTATTGGATAGAGGCAACACAAATGCGTAACAAGCTCGGGTGCGCAAGAAAAGTAACCTGCGCATGCATTTTATCAGATGACGATGTATTTAGTTCAATAAAACACATGTAGGCTAAGGGATGATAGTGTTGATGATTTACCTTGGATACGAGCGAGAGGGAGCCTGTGGTGTATTCGCGGTTTAGAACGCGCTCTGACGCGGACCACAACAAACGTGCCCAGTGTAAAAACGATCTGAGACTAAAACTCAAACAGGGGCATTTTTGCCGCATATCTTGAATTTTATGGACATTCTAACTAAGAAGCACTGAAATGGTTTGGTTAACGACATTCTAACTAATACAGGTTTTGGAACAACACGAGGGTGAGTTACATTAGGTGTTTTTATTTTCTTTTTGGGGGACCTAACCCTTTAACTTATTCCCGGATTATTGAAAGTCTTTTTTATTTGGCCATATACTGTATCACTCTGCAGTCTCTACACGTGAAGTAAAATAATTTCAAGTTCATTTATTTATTTGAAAAGTAATGTATCTGTAATATGATCATGCATGCTCAATTTATAAAAGTAAAACTAAACCATTTATTTTACATGTTTTGTAGCCTTCCTGCTCTGTTAGCGGACTCTTCGCAAAGTTAGCATAGACATAAAAACAAACATCTAATACTCTATAAGCAACACTGGACAATTGGATAAAATAATATTATTTCTCGCTATATGTGAACAAGACTGAAATTATATTATTTTCTGTATCTTTTCTGTATGCCTATCTGTCATTTTCGCACATGAATGGTTCTTTCATTGCGTTGGTCATAATTTATCTTTGGCTGCATCTTCCTAATTCGGAATATGATCAAAGATTACATATGTGGACGTGTTCAGAGAAATTAGCCATTGAAAAAATATATTTTAACTAGCCTACAAGTAGGCTAAATGAACGAAATGACTGATAGGACGAAATTCACTGAATTCAAAGTCGTCAAGTCAGTAAAATGAATCTACAGTAGCCTATCACTGCTGCGTATGGGTGAAGTTACACACAACACAACGTGTATAAAGAGAGCTTATTTTATCTATAATCAAGTGCATAGCAACCATTATAGCCCGTGTTTTACAACTATTTGAGCGAATGCAGACTGAGTGACATATCATTCATAAACAGACTACATACGTCCCACAGCGCGCAGCCTCCTCATTGCTTCTCTGCATTGGTTATTGGTTATGACACAATAAAGTGCTCTTTTCATCACACACCCCCACAGCAAAAACCGCACATTGCAACCAGTTTCACAAAATTGTTTGGTGCCATATGATTCCAAATTTACGGGGGCCAGAAGGGGGGCCAAGCTTGTTGACACAGGGGCACCGGCCCCCCTGGCCACCCCCCTAGAACCGCCACTGATGGCGAGTCACGCAGGGACTGTGCTGTTCCTACCAGACCGGTCTAAAGTAGGCCTACTCCCAATATAAACACTTATTATAAGTGTACCATAATGATTCAGGGTAAGACAAAAACACGGTTTGGAAAATGGATTCATGTTGTACAATCTCATTATATAATTTTTGTAAATCTTGAACACAAAAAAACTTACGGACAGCAGCTTTAAATAGCAATGTATCTCTGTGAAACAGACGTGTTTGGGTGATAAAGTTTGATTTGCCATAGCTCTAATGGATTTTTTGTCATTTTAGTGACAATGAATGTCAAATTGGGTACTAAACACTAAGGGCTCAGCCACAACATAATTTCACAGCCCAGTATTAACACTTGTGTCATCATTCCACGGGTGAAAATGAACTGTCTGGTCATGTCCGCAGTAACTGCATGGTCTCTGTAATCAATAACAGCTTGTTCTGCAGAATCAAATGATGAAAGCAATATATATAGTGAAGTTAAAAACTCTCAAACTGTCAAAAAGTCACCTGTCACTTAATAGGTGTTGAAATTAATATTGATTCAGAACTTTGTGTATTAAAGAGATAGTTCACCCAAAATGAAAAGTCTGTCTTCATTTACTCACCCTCACGTCGTTCCAAATCTGTATGCATTTCTTTCTTTTGAAGACCATAAAAATAGATATTTTTAAGAATGTTTATAATCAAATATAAATATATATATATATATATATATATATATATATATATATATATATATATATATATATATATATATATATATATATATATATATATATATATATATATATATATATATATATATATATATGTATATCATTTGCATCTTGTACTTACCCTCATGTCTTTTTAAACCTGTTATTTTTCATTCAGAATCATCTTCATGCAGCCCTTCCATATAACAGCAGTCCATAGCAGAGTCCTGCACGAGTGCGGGTACCCGCGGGTTTATTGGGAATATTGCTGAAACGGGTGAAAAACATCCTAGTGTGTCGGATACGGGTGCGGGTCAGGACGGACAAGGGGGAAAACGGGTCTTAACACGGGTTTTAAACAGTCACGTGCAAACGAATATAGGCCTATATATAAACAATATATGCATGTATATTGTAGATGTGTTCCTAAAAATATGCATATACAAAAATATGCCTTGCCTTTATTCCAAGTTGATAAACATTTCAAATCCATATCAGTTTATCTGTGGGGCGGGCGCTCTGCCTGCACTCGTCGAGATGGATCATGAGAAGTTTAAAAAAAAAGACGCAAATGTGGAACTTCATCGCTGAGGAAGCACGCAGATAACTGTGGTAACAAACCAAGCACAAGCAGTTCTATCGAACAGTGTTATGTTTCCAGAGTTTGGTCTCTTAATAACACTGTCTTAGTACATTAAGCCACGTTAAGTGTTTTTTAATAATGGTTTTCTATGGTAGGAAAACGTTTAACGTGTAACGCGTTGCGTTCATATTCTGGGCTCATCTGATTTTTTGTACATAGTATACGTTATTATTATGTTTAGTTTGGTCTCTTAATAACAGTACATTAAGCCACGTTAAGCTCCCGGCAGAAGTTGTCCTTGTGTTAATGGTCGTGTAATAACTTCTGTATGCTGGCAATAAACATTTTTGTAAGTGTGTCTATAATGTGATATGCTAAACTGATTTTATTGCGGGTGCGGGTCGGGTGTCGGTTCTATTTCAAGCGGGTCGGGTCGGGTGCGGATTTTATTTAGTGCTGCTGTCGGAAAACGGGTCGGATGCGGGTTTAAGCACTGCGGGTACGGGCGGGTGCGGGTTTTTAAAATCGGACCCGTGCAGGACTCTGGTCCATAGTGACCACGTCTATCAAGCTCCAAAAAGGACTAAAATAATAAAAAAACAACCATAACAAAAATACACAGTGAAAGTAGCCTATATGACTAATGCCTATTAATTTGTTGAATTTACTTAAAAAAGCTGCGTCAAGTGGTTCCACACAACTATAATGAGTCATTTTTACAAATAACAATTTAGTTATATGAACAAAAGAAAGTCAAGTAAAGCTGACAGAATGTCTTTAAGTAAATACAAACCATTTGAATTTGTCACTGTTACATAATATTCATATGTGCAGTTTACTTATTAATGTTATGTTAAATTGATAAAAGTTTATTGTTAGGTGAACACATTTATTGATTTAATTTACCTTTTTAAATTAACTACTTGCTCTACAAGTTTAAGTAACTATTACATATAACAAAAAGCATATTTTTTAGAAACAAAATTCAAAAATAACTTAATTGAGAACAGGAAGTCCATCCAATAAATGAGTGTATGAGTGGCCACAGCCTAAACACATGGCACCACTATTCTGCATAATGGTAAAAATTACAGAAACTCCTCTAAATGTCCAACATAAATGCACATAACACTAACATAAACTAACAACATCTTTCCCTTTACTGAAAATGATCAAATAACACTTTAATCCCTACATTTACTCTCCTAATGCAGTCCCTTGCAAAGCATGCCTTGGAACTACAGATCCACTGCCCAGTTTGTTCGTTTCACTCAGCAATGTTAAGTTGACCGAACAAACAATTATTAAGTAAAGCTGACAATACTCATTTTTAGTAGAAACAACTCAGAAAATCTAAGTAAATTTAGTTACATTAGTTTTTTAAGTAATGTGAACAAGGATGATTTGAGTGCAACTAACAACAGTGAAAGTTCATTTTTTTGAGTGTATTGCAAGTCTTCTAAGCCAATGAATCTGAACAGACTGAAATGAAAGTCACAACTGGCTGAAAATAATCCCTTTTATTGTTTTTTGCTGCTCTCAAATCAAATATGATGAAAACAATTGCATCAGAAGGCAAGACAGACAGATTTGAAACAACATGAAGGTGAGTACATTTAAATTTGTGGGTGAACTATTCCTTTAATTATCTATCATATAAACCGGATATAAAAACTTGTGAAACCTTCATTTAGTCAGTATGTAAACTGAGCAGTTCACAACCACTTGTCATGTATAAGTTTATATGCACAAATGGATTAGTCATCTCCAGGTCAGTGTTTGCATTCACAAAATGTTTTTTGATGTAGATTACAGCTGTGGAGAGGAAGTGGCATGTATCTGGGTCATGTGACACAGGTGTTTGCCCACATTGCTGTTTTATAATGGAGCAGATGGTCAACCCCTGATTTCACTGTTTGGATTTTATCCACATGACTATTTAATGACTCCAAAAAGCACCATAAAGTAATACAGTGACGCGAGTGTGATTGCCCTTTCAAGAGAAATGGTAATGCTGCTCTCCATAAACTTGGTGTTAGAAAATCTATGGTGAGAACACTTAGGCAATGAAGGGTGGAAAAAGAGAGCCCTCCTGCAAGCATTTACTTCATTTGGTTACCATGGCTACAGGGCCAGAGGCTTGCACGGTGGGATGGCGAAGCGTGAGCAAGGAGGGAGAGGCGGGAACAGTCACTTGCTTCCTTGTCTGTCCTGCTCACACTAAGAGGAAGTGCCATTTTCGGGAGATCCATGTCTGATTATGTCCCATCCCCTGATTCTATATTCAGTGCTAAAGAGCAGGTTGGATGTTCTCAGGGTCACTTTCAGCTTAGAGCTCAGTCTCTTCTTATTAGTTGTGGTTCACATAACGCACTACAGAGAAGTCTTTTCCGATTAAGATGGCGTGACCTCCATTCACACCATCTCGAATGTATAGGCCTAATACTTCAGGATTTTATGTGCACGAGTAGCCAGTGACATGAGATGCAAATTAAATCCCATTCTCTCTGTGCACAGTGAGTTTTCATAACAACTAATACACCTATGAATATGAATATGCCTTCTGGATTTGCCAGAACACCAATGAGAAAAAAAGTCCATAAATAGTAGAGCAACAATAGGTGTCTAGCAATAATACTGACTATTATTTAGTTACAATATTTAGTGTAGCACAAGAACCATGGCAATATAGACAGAAAACCGAGCAATGCGTAAGAACAGAAACTAACTATCGTTTATATAGTTTAATCTATAAATATTATTACATTAGTTTATATTATAAAATTTGAAATACAGTATGTGTATATGTGCATTATAAATGTTTCCCCCAGCAAACAATGTGAAGTGAATTAGAAGTAAGATGACCTAGAAACCTCTGAGAGAGAAACAGTGAGAAATGCTGAAGAAAGAAGCGGACACCTCTAGAGAGATCTTTGTGCAAAAGCTTGATGGTCTGAGCTTAAACTTGAGGTAAAGTAGGTTTCTCAAGTTACCGCACTGCAGCCTCTGAGGCCTAAACTTGCACCTCCATCCTCATTTACAGGTCAGAATGCTTGAAAATGTTACCATTTTTTTCTTTTTACCAATTGTCATCTTTTTACTCTACCTTTACAAAGTTTGGGGTCAGTAAGTTCTTTTTTAAGATAATGGCAACACTTTACAATAAGGTTTCATTTGTAATATATTAACCAACATGAACTAACCATGAGCAGTACATTTGTTACTGTATTTGTTCATCTTTGTTAATAAAAATACAGCTGTTTATTGTTTGTTCATGTTACTTCACAGTGCATTAACTAATGTTAACAAATACAACTTTTGTTTTTAATGTATTCGTAGGCTAAACGTTCAAATTAACATTAACAAAGATGAATAAATGATGTAGAAGTGCAGTTCATTATTAGTTCATGCTAACTAATGTAGTTAACTGTTAACTAATGAAACCTTATTGTAAAGTGTTCCCAAGAAAGGAATACTTGTATTTAGCAAGAACACATTAGATCAAAAGTGACAGTAAAGACATTTATAATGTTACAAAGATGTCTGTTTTAAAGGGTTAGTTCATCCAAAAATGAAAATTAGCCCATGATTTACACCCTCAAGCCATGGATTTTTATTTTATTTCATAATGTTTTCTGAGTGTACTTATATTGTTAGTATGATTTTTACATAATAAAATGTCATAATTTAGAAATAAAAGGCATTTTTTCTATACTGATGTTTGCCCTGTGGATGAATGCCCTGTTTCAAGGGGTGTGTCTGCTGTGAGACTTCAGTAAAAATGCCCACTGTTGTGATTGGCTGATATCTTTGCATTTGAAATGAGCGGAGGGTGCGTGGTTTAACAAGGTCTACGAGGCACAAGCCTGCGGCCTGCCAGAGAGACGGATGTCACTTCTCATCAGTTCTCTCAGCACGTCTCAGTTCAGTGAACTGTTGTAGTTACTAGCATATACTTCAGATTATTAGTTTATTTCTAGTCGGAGGGACTGTCACTCATGTCAGAAAGTTAGTAACTTTAGTAAATGATGGATCAGCGCTGACTCTAGACGCGAAACGTTTAGAACGATTCAGTCCGATTTGGTGAACTGGTTCGACCGGTTCACTAAAAAGAACCGATTCAAAAGAACGATTTATTCGTGAACCGGACATCAATGGACCAGAGACGGAGCGATTGCTAACAAAGTTATATTGTTCCTACTGAGTTGTGAGAGCGCTGTGAGCGCGAGTTTTTGTTTGTTTGTATCTGAGAGTTCTGAATAAACAGTCAGACAGTCTGAGTCCCAGTCACGCCGAGCCCGCCTTCCTCCTTATTACTAACTTTGTAACACATGTAATGTACCATTACAGGAGATGAACGAGTTACGAGTGAGTGTTGATTGTAGCATTATTTTTAGATATTTTCCCATCATATGAAAAGCGTCAGTGACACGCATTGAGTACACAGCGCAAACAAAGACACAACAGCAGTAATCGAATGTAATCCAGTTTATTGTGGGGATAGCTGGCTAGCCTAGCCCGGAGACCCTCACGCTTACCCCCCTTCTGCTTAATCTCGCGCCGCGTTTGGTGCCTCCGCTGTGGGCCAGATGCAGTACTGGGGGTCGGTGATGTTGAAGGCCGACCGGTCAGTGCAGCCCGAGCTTCGGCGTGCGTGAAGTTTATCTCTAAAGATGTGGCTCTGATTCACTCGTTCACAAGCCATGATCTCTCAAGGACAAACAAATATGGCGCTCGCATGCGCAAATTCTCTGGGCGGAGGAAAGGGAGGTAACCGTTCCTGTTATGACGTCATAACAGGATAATTGAAGATCAGCTCGTCTGGGCTGTCATTTTCTCAAAGGCAGAGAAAAACAACCAGAACTTGGTTTACACCGATCAAAATTTCTAGCCACTTGGGGACAATATTCAGGCTAGGGGAACTCATATTAATGTTGAAAAACCTCATAAAATGAAAATTTCATGCCATGGGACCTTTAATGCACTGTGTGAACTAACATGAACAAACAACGATCAGCTGTATTTTTTAACTGATGTTAAAAAGATGAATAAATCCTGCAATTTATCATTCTTACTTCACGTTAATTAATAGATTAACTAAATCTAATAAAGGAGACCTTATTGTAAATTGTTACCAAAAAATCTTACCAATCCAAACTTTATTCTTTTAAAATACAAAAATGGTGTACCAAAAGATATTACAGCTCCTTTAAAGCAAATATTGCAGAGGAACGCTATGAATTAATGAATATTGATCATGAACTCTTGGCAGTGCATTAGGCTGATGGGGTGTTTCATTAGATAACACGCACAGAAGCGGGAGACCGCTGGGAAGACAGTGGTAGGGGGAAAAAGAGAAAAAATAAGACAGAGAATTATACACAAACAAGTGGATCAATAGGTCTGGTAGTTCAAGAGCAGTGTGTGTTGAGTGTGTCCAGAGGGTCTAGATCTACAAACCACCAGAGATGTGCAAGTGAGTGAAAAAGGACAAATTTAATTGACCTAAACCTGATCACACACAGCATAGCATACACTAATGCCATCAAAACACCCACCACACGTGTATATAATACATACATTGCACATGAGCACATGCTCTCCACAGTCGCCATCTGTACAAATACCACACACTGACAGTTTCTTAAACGACAGCAGACGTGCATATACAGTGACTTGTGAATAATAACTTAAAGTCTACTTTCATAACATTTATTGTATGATATTCTCACATTTGCACGGAGAAGATTGATTACAGATGTCTAGCAGCACCAGAGAGCAGACCTCCTGTTCGCTCCTGACAGATTGAGGGCGCTATGGACAGCTTTGTTATTATGATGCAAAAAGCGCATGTGACCTGAATCATGCGTGTGGGTAGAAGTTGGCGCATACCTTTCAGCAACCTGACATTTTGACCCCCTGACAAACCTGACATTTGAAGGGAGAAAAAGAATCAATCAATGCATACATCACACGGGTTTAGGAAACAAAGCCTGTACAAACAACAACAGGCAGATTGCGGGTAATCATCAGATTTTAATTTTCGCGTCTGGTTTTCGCTGTAATCATCTATCAAGCTTTGACACTATTTTGTCTGGCTTGGAAATGGTGGATGTGGCCTTGTACAACGTGAATGAGCTTTAATAGGATGTTCCTCCAAGGCCACATCCCTCTAATGTGATTGATGTCTGCTCGTCTTTCTCAGATTAATTCAGCGTGGCAAAACTGATTGGACAGAGGAAAACAGGGATTGAGACGGACAGGAAGAGAGAGGGAGGCTAACCACATTTCACAATCAGTATTGTCATTCTTAATGAGGTCGATCTATTAGCCATTCATCAAAAGCATGTCCTTTCACAAGCCTTCTGCTCAATCACAAAGAACATATTGAATAAAAGGATGCTATGGTCAGTGGATTCAGATAAACTGGGGGTGACTTTTAAAAATGTGATTGTTGCCTATAGACCGTATTCAAAGCAGCGCTTTCTTTGATTTTTAAAGGTCTTGATTTTGGGATATACATACAGTACATCTCTTCAGTGGGTTGTACTGAAGTGCAGTGCTTTTGGATTTTTCAGTAGACAAAAAAAATCCCATATGAGCTGTGGAAAAAAAAGCGCTCTAGGAGCTTTTTACAGCATATGCCATTGATACCCTCGCTTTCATACTTGTCATTGCTCTGCTCTGAATGTGGTCTATTTGTTTATGTCCCATATAAAACAAGTGCTACAACTGAACACTATCTGCTATTGGTCAGAACCAAAAGAAAGTCACGCCCCAAACTCACACCATTGGTTGAGTATGTTGCTGTTGCTGGGCTGGGCTCAAACAAACAGAAATGTTTTGAAAGTTTACACATTTTTTAGGGAATACACAAATAGCTGTGTAGCACTTTAGACATTCTACTAACTGATAGTAACTTTGCAACTACATGTCAACCAACTCTCATTAGAGTTTTAGTAGACTGTCTGCTTAATATCTGCTAACACTTTATTTTGATTGCCCCCTAACAGACATTCTACTGACTATGAGTATCATGTCAACCTATTGCTAACCAGAATCCTAACACCTAACCCTAACCGTTGAAATTAAGGGCACTATCATACATCCGGCGTAATGCGACGCCAGGCGCTACGCAAGTGTTTTTTGTTTGTTTCAGCCCGACTCATGTTATCATTTTCACGTCCTGCGCCATGTTGTTTAAATAGCAAATGCATTTGCGCCCATTTGTGCACCCATGGGTGTGCTGGTCTGAAAACAAGGTGTGTTCAGGTGCCTCGTTGGAGCATTGCTATTTTGAGGCAATATTTTTTTTGTTATTTAAAGAGCGCGTTAGTAATATGCGCCTACACTTTGCTTATTACAAACACACAGGGACGCGCAGCAAAAAACAAAAATGTTTAAATATGAAAAATAAAAGGATTCCTCTCCGGAGAAGCGTTCAGTCTTTCCGCTCACAAATTCCGAGATGTAAATAACGCATCCGCCATGGTGCAAGTGCCACTGGCTTTTAAAGGGAATGAGAGATGAGACTAATTGGTTTATTGCACGTTACGCCCAAAACACACCCATGACTCATTAAGAGACTAGGAACAGCCCTTTTGGACCATGCGCCTGGCGCGCCAACCATTTTTCCCATTGTTAAACTAGCAAAAGAGGATTCGGACACGCCCCAAGTGCACTTGCACCATGTGCTTAAAACAATGCGTTTAGATCGTTAAAATAGGCCCCAAGATGTAATTGGTTATAGCTGTCTTTGCATATCTGAAAAGTATATCACCTCACTAACTAGTAGAAGCAAACTTTGGAGTGTGCAAGCAAACAGCTTTGATTCCCAAAGCTTTTGAAAATAGAGCATAGATCCATATGGCCTATTTATACTCAGTTAAGATGTGTTGAGTCTGCATTAAAGTACAGGTAAATGGAACATTGCGAACTGGTCAGAAGCTCTTGTTCTTACATACTGTCTAATGATTTTTCTTTCAGAATTTACCCTCACTCAATGAGCTATGAGACTAATCGCCACTATAAATTTGAATGCGTTTCAGCAATCTGTGATTTAATCATTTAGCACTGTAATTATGTGCTATTAAAAAGTCTTAAATGTGTGTATATAGACTTACAGAGGTTGTCATTTGAAATTAAGCAGAGTAACTGCATAATGAAGACAGGTGTTGAATTTACAGTGCGCAAACTGTACAGCAGGGGGTCCAGGGACGTACTGCAATAATTTTGATTGTAAACTAATTAAACAAGAATAGAATATGAAGTTAACTTCAGTCAACCAAAGCTAAAGTTAAGAAGCTACAATTCCTCCCCCATTTGAATACAATAAAAGTAAAATGAATTATGCTTTTTTTGACATCATAAAGCATATAAATACGCCACCATTGAAGTTTAAATCTTAATGTTTTTAACACTTTCCCCGCCATTAGACGGAAATTTCCGGCTTTCCGTGTTTTCACTGTTATAAGGTAGGGAGCGCTATTAGGGTACTGAAACTCTTGATCAAAACACTGGGATAAGCAGAAACAAGTGATATATCAAATGTAAGCAGAAGCATATGAACAATAACGAGATAATCAATATTAAACAGCATATAAATAGAAACTGCCTAATGTTACTAATTGAAATGTCAACCCAGGACGAGCTATAGGACTGAGCAAGCTTTGGGGTGTTGATGGACTCAATCTACTCCATCTGTGTTTTGATCATCGATCTGAATCCTTTCTGGACTAAGGGCCCTATCTTGCACCCAGCGCAATTGACTTTGTACACCGACGCATGTGTCATTCCTATTTTGCACCCGCGCAAAGCGTGCTTTTCCCTCCACAGAAGCACGTCGCTAAACTAGTGAATGAACTTGCGCTACCTGGGCGGTTCAGCGCAAAAAAGGAGGCGTGTTCCGGCGCAAACAATCCCTGGTGCTATTTTGCTGTTCCATTAAACAATTGCGCCACTGACCAGAAAAAACCTAGTCTAAAGTCAGTGGCGCGTTGCGCGTTGTTCATTATGCTATTTTAAGGGCGCATGCTTGACCATAATGTATAGCGTGCACAACGCGCATACACTTTGCTCATGTAATCTACACAGATGCAACAGTTATTTTTGCAAATCATAAATTGTTACACTAAAAAAATATTAACACATGAGATGACGGAAATCATTGTGGTGTGCCACGAAGATGTGAAAAAATAGGCATAAATCTAGCTTACAAATGATTCAGGCTAATTGTAATAATTAAGGATAAGACCTGTTTGCCCAATAGTGGCAAGACATATATGTATATAAGGACATCTGACAAATTGGTTTGTCCGTCAAGAACCAGGAAAAAAAATCGACTGAAAAACTGAAAAAACTGAAAGACTGAAAAAAAAAAAGACTGTGAAATCACCTTTACCATAATGTACAACATTACAACTTCACTTCTCTGTCTTTCACTGCTCTTACAAGAACATCAGTCTCCTCGGCTGTGAACCGCTCCTGGCGTGCGCCTGGTAAATACGCCATAATAATAGCAATCCATAATGGAACTTGCGCACCTGCTTTTAAAGGGAATGTTGGATGACGCTCGGATTGGTTTATTCACGTTACGCCCAAACCACACCTATGAATAATGAAGCTACTTCAGACCAACCCATTTTAGATTTGCGCCGGGCGCAAGAGCCATTTATCCCGCCGGGAAAATAGCAACAGCGCCGAGACCCGCCCACAAAGTTACTTGCGCTTCGTGCTTTGACACTTGCGTTTCAGATCGTTAAAATAGGGCCCTCAGTCTTTGACAAAAACAAATTCTCTCAGCTTTTTGCTCTAAATGTTTCTTTTTTTAATGAATGTTACACATATTTAAAGGGGTACTTCAGTGCTGGGAAGATGAATGTGTTTTTGCTTTTGCACTTGCTTCGCTGCTCAACGAGGCCACTCCCAAATCCACAGCTACTGGTTATCACTTCCCCACCATGAGTGAGCCGAACGAAAGTCATGGCGCAAACGCAGCAGGAGTCAGATTTCATTCATCACGAGAGCGAAGAGCTGAGCAGAGCTGAGGTAAGCGCGGCAGTCATTCACGACTAGTGTCCAGTCTAGCACGTTTTCAGATCATGCCTATAGAAGCTTAACTTTCATAGGAATTCATTGAAAAGTTGAAACACTCACTTTGCTCCGCACCGCTCCATTATGAATACCCGAGCTGGGGTGCGTTTCCCGTACAACGACGTAACTCACTGCTTAACTACCATAGTACGATGCATCGTTGAAGAAATCAACTAGCTAGTCACGACTGTTTCCCGGAACGTATTGTCCCAAATTTGTCGTTCAACCACGTTGGTTAATGATGTCATGCAGGTGGTGGAGTAATAAATGCTTTTAATTAATTATTTTGAGATCGAATTCATGCTAGATTTTTTGCTATACATTATGGACATGGCACCTGAGGAATAATTCAAATTTTTCTCAGTAATTTTGCTTTATTTCCAGATTCAGTACTAGAGCACGTCCGCACATGCGCACTCTTCAAAAACGGTGCTTTAAATCTCTTGACAAACTAAAAGACATTAATGACATGTGTATGTATTCTAAATAAAAGATATAGGTTGTACTGAATGTCAGCTTGCTTATTTTGCTCAAGATAAGGATTTATTAAGTCCACATGTCATGCAAACAAGAAATTTGGCTTCTAACCACAGGTCGAGAGCTGTCGTTCCAACCACGCAAGTTTGCGACGCTGTTTGCGAACGTTCGTTCGAACAACGGTTTTGGGAAACACCGACTGGTTGAACTATGTTGATAACGATGGAACTTGCGACCATAGTTGGCTAACGATGCTTTTGGGAAACGCACCCCTGAGCGGCCATGCGGATTAACATAATGTGAGTGAGATCCCACCCTCTATGGGCGGGTTGAAAACATGCAGAACTAGCTTCTGGCCAAAAAATCCTCAGATGACGCAAAATGACAATAGTTGTGTCATCGGAGGATTTTTTCCAGAAATAAAATGCATAATTCTCTCGTCTCAGGGGGACATGAGGGGGGAAAGTACAATAATTTTAAAATACTAACGGGTTTCTACCGATACAAAGCTTAATGTTAAATCGCTGAAGTAACCCTTTAAGTGTTGATAAAAAAAGGAATGCATGAAGCTAGAATGTACGTTTTTTTGTTGTTGTTTAAAAGCAGAGGGTTCTGTTTCTGTTCTTTCTTTTGACATATTGCATGTTTAGATATTCATAAAATAACATTCTGGGGGCCATAATGAAACTCTTGTGAATATAAGTCAAAAGTGCTGTGCAATTAAAAAAAAAATTCTGTTCCCCAAGGCTGCATGTATTTGATCAGTAAAATACAGTAATATTGTGAAGTATTATTTAAATTTAAAATAACTGTTTTCTATTTTAATTTATTATAAAATGTAATTCATCAAATTTTTGCATCATTACTCCAATCTTCAGTGTTGCATGCTCCTTCAGAAATCATTCTAATATGATGATTTGGTGCTAAAGAAACATTTTATCAGTGTCGATGTCAATGTTAAAAACAGTGCAGGTTAATATTTTTGTGGAAACATTGCCAAACAAAATTCAGGATTCTTTGAAGAATAAAAAAAGCTAGTCTCAGCCTTAGACATCATGCCCACGGACCATTGGCTGAACATCTGATGCATGTGGCACATTTGGAAACACTTCAGGAGTTTCGAAGTCCTCATCTGATTGGTTGAATTCTACAGGATGCCTGCGAGATGTGGGTGTTGCGTTCTTTAATGGTCCACTTAGAAACAAATGCCGTGACGCCAAACTCCCTCATGGAAGAAGAACGCTGATGTGTTTACAACTATTATAATGAGCACTTACCAGGATCATCTAAACACAGGATTTTCAAAAGTATGTGACGTTTGCAGCTCCATTGTTGCAGTAAACTTGCACAACATTCTTGAATTAATAATTTATATATGCACGGCGGTCTGCTATTGCAGGGACATTGGTCATTTTTCAATACCAAGTATGCAATTTAGACTATATATATATATATATATATATACATACATACATATATATATATATATATATATATATATACATACATACATATATATATATATATATATATATATATATATATATATATATATATATATATATACATATATATATATATATATATATACATATATATATATATATATATATATATATATATATATATATATATATATATATATATATATATATATATATATATATATATATATATATATTGTAAAAATTTGTATTCAATGTATCCTTGAATAAAAGTATTAAAAAATGACCCCAATCTTATGAGCAGTAGTGATAAATCAAATATGATATTACAGTGGGTCCCTGTTCCATCTCTCTGTCCAGCAAGTGGCCCTTGGCCTGAAAAAGCTTGAAGACCTTGCCTTGTATATATGAACAGAGACAACACTGTTATATCTGTTCTGTTCTCCTTCCAGGCCTTGTAACACTTAACCAGCAAGGTCTCCATGGTCAACCAGCTAGTTTTGAAGGTGAACAGCATGGCTGTGTTGGTCAACTAGCTGAACCGGCACAAAAAATACTGGTCTTTTCAGCAGGGATCTTTTTACACTATAAATGTCACGGTCTCCAAGATTGAACTACACAATAAGTGTAAACAGACACTCAAATGATGTACTTGCTGTTCTATTGAAGATCTATCATCTACACCTTTTTATTTTATTCCCCTGAGCCTTACAATAAGTTACAAAGTGCATATACCTGAAAAGGTCAACTTTATTTTTGCCCACCTCAGTGCACATGAATCTGATGTAATTAGGACTCTGCTACAGTGGCCCGGAGCAAGAGAAGTGAATTATGGGTGAATACAAAATAAATGTAAATAAAAAACAGAGGACGGGCCGCGCAAGCATGCTTGGAAGCGAGAGGAGAACAAACTAAGGCAAATTAACTGAGAACGAAATAATGGCAGCTAATGTGCCGTGCCTGGAAGCCCTTTAGGCGAGAAGCAAAATACATATATGTATGTACAAATGGATATATTAGGACTAAGTTACTATTTTGATGTTCTCTAATGAAGTTTTAAGTGGATGCAATCTGTGGGGTCTCAGTTAGTTGCTTGCTGCTGGGAACAAGGTTCTCCTATTTGATGGGGCAAGATTCTGAATGCATTTGCACCTCATTCTAATTTAGTTCTGAATACACAATATGACAATGTGCTAACTGCTGTTTCTAAAAAGAGCGAGCCAGTGAGGTTCATTATGGCTTCATGGTATTCTTGATGCAAACAGCATATGTGAACAGATGCATTTATTTAAATGTGAAAACATTCGAATGGAAACAATAGCCACAAAGGCATTAGGCTGATAACGTTGCTCTGCAAAAAGGTTTGTAACATTTTGGGAGTGAAAACTACACTCCGTCGAGTGACCTGGCTTTGGCTGTGCTCCTGTCTCACTTAGCATTCTCTGGCTCTCTTCAGAGGCCTGTCTGAGCTAATTAGCACATGATGCAAAGTCACATGTCCCCTCTGAGTGTATCTATAAGAGTGTGTGAGAAAAGTAGGAAGAGACAGAAATAGGCTGAGCTGCAAACTACAGTAGGACTTGGCGTAGACTTTAACTAGAATAGTTAGTAAGGGCGCAAACATGTTTTATATTGTTTTGATTTTATTTACTGTTTTCTCATCTGATAGATCTGGTGGTGGACCATAGTTTGGTAGCAAATTAACAGTGGAAAAAAACTCCAGATCTCTTTTGCTCATTTCCTGAACCATGATAATTAAATCGGACCCTCAGTGTCATTAAGCAGGAAATCATCTTTCTGTTTGGGTCTTTTGAAATTCATCACAGTAACAGTGGGCAGTACAAAGCGGCTAAGGGGACATGGTGATGGGAAAAAAAAGAGATGCAAAGATTTCAATACTTTTGCGTCCGCTTTTGCACAACTTTTGCATTCTCTCCCAAGAAACTGCGTTTTGCGAGTGACGCATTGAAATGGAACTTTTCTCCCATCTAATTTTTCCCTTTAGACTCTTTAGTCTGCAGAGATTATATGTATTTTGTAAAGAAGCACCACAATCACACAATGTGTCCCATTGAGAAAATCTTGTGGTCTTCACACCCGCTTGTAACCTGACAAGCCAGACCCACATCACGATGTTGGGTCTGGGAACTCACCATTGACAGGGCTCAATCCGAGAGGCGGGACAAACAGTTGTCTTTCAAATTCCCTCTGCAAGCAATTGGATAGCGCTACAACCAACAGGAGAGCAACGTGAAGCGGAGCTAGTTGATGGATTAAACTTTTGCCGTATCCGGTCGGCAAAACTCCGAACACATCTTCCTTTCTTAAGAATGACTTCAGTGCCGTTCTCTGTTCTTTTCTCAAAGAAAAGCTTAACTCCCAAGTCTTCCAGAGTCGCGGCCAAAGCCGATTCGAAAGACCGCTGTTCGCCAGCTTCTTTGTTTACGAGTAGCACGCGAGTAGAACGCAGAACCACCGTTAAAATTTGCCGCCGGAAGAAACGTTGCGTCAACTTTGACAGCATTGGCTGTCGCATGTCTCGTGACCAATTGCGTCATTACGTCAGCTTTGATTGTAAAATGCTATTGGCTCTCGTGTGTCTTGTGACCGATTGCGTCATGCTAAAGAGTCAGGTGTATCATTTGAATGAGAAATATGAACTGACCAAGCGTCAATATGTGACGAATAGGAGTGAGACAGTGTTGATTTTAACAGACCAGCTTACAACTTTAACGATGCATCAATAAATTATATACTCATCATTTACTAATGATTTGATCATCATTTGTTCATGATTAACAATTGTTTATTGAGATAATGGTATGTTGACATTTCAGTGATTAATAATATATTAACTAGTAACTTAATAACCAAAGGATATGTTTGATTATTTTATGATATGCTATTTTTTTAAAGATAACTTATGACAGATTTGTAAATTGTTAGCATATTACTTAATAATCATTTGTGATCGTATAGTCATGATTTGTAAATTATTCGTTTATCATTATCTAATAACTTGTAAATAGTTTATAACTGAATCTACAAAACATGTAACATCATTTATTAAACATTTATGAAATGCATAGTCATGTTTTGTAAATTATTAGTTCATCATTAACTAATCAATTGTAAATGACTTATCACTGAATCTAAAAAACATACATAAAATAATTAACATTTCACTTATTAATCATTTATGAACGCATAGTCATGTTTCGTAAATGATTAGTTAATCATTTACTAATCACTTGTAAATTACTTGTAACGGAATTTACAAAACATACATAAAATGGGATGCGCATGCGCGGGTTGTGAGTGCGTTGTTGATGTTAGAGCTCCGTCGAATTGATTCATAATCCTTGATTTTCTCCTTATCACTCGCTTACAAACGATTATTTTCTATTATTTACAGCGTGTGAATATATATCCGATACGATTCTCTATAAAAAACAATCGGATTGCTTTGATATCACTACTTATATCCGAACTTCCGCTACTAACCGTAGCCCGCTAGCATTGCACGCGTGGTAGCTTATTTACACCGGTAGCCCGCTAGCATTGCACGCGTGGAACTTATTTACACCGGTAGCCCGCTAGCATTGCACGCGTGGTAACTTATTTAAACCGACAATTCGTCATCGCAGCACATCTGCTACAATGACGAATAACTCGGATGTGTGTCTAATGTTACCTTTGAGTGCAGGCGAGGACACGTTCGAGCTGCATTCGGTGCAGTTGGAGCTGGAGTCGTTGGAGAAGCAGATTAGCGATCTACTAGAGAGACGAGCCGTGCTGAGAGAGCGACGATCAGCGCTTGAAACATCACGCGCCGATGCGGTTAGTAACCTCTTGACTCCGACCTCGTCTACTCCGTGTGTTTCTCTGCACAGGACCAAAGCACCCAGGACGCGATCATCATCCCTGGTTTCGTTCACTCCGGCGCCGACACGACCCTGGGTGCTTCCACAGCGGAAGACGCGAGCCAGGACCAGAGCGAGGACCTCTCCGCCCCTCCCGGTCTTCGAGATCTCCACCCGGAACCGCTTCTCCCCTCTTCGCGAGACGGAACGCGACGCTGTGGTCATCGGTACTTCCATCGTCCGACATGTCCACGCTACCTCAGGTAAAGGCAAGGTAATCACTCACTGCTTTCCTGGTGCTCGTGTTCTCGATGTCGCTGCGCAGGTTCCCGAGATCCTGAACGGTGACGAGCACATCGGAGCTGTCGTGCTGCACGCGGGAACGAACGACACCAGGCTGCGGCAGACGGAGGTTCTGAAGAGGGACTACAGGAGCCTGATCGAGACGGTGCGCAGAACATCGCCTGAAGCAACGATCATCGTGTCTGGACCTCTTCCCACGTACCGACTAGGAAATGAAAAGTTCAGTAGATTATTTGCTCTAAATGAATGGTTAATGTCATGGTGTAATGAACAGAAGCTGCTCTTTGTAAATAATTGGAATCTGTTTTGGGAGCGACCTAGGCTCTTCCGTCCTGATGGCCTTCACCCCAGCAGAATCGGAGCGGCTCTTCTGTCGGACAACATCTCCAGAGCGCTGCACACCACCATATGACTAGTAAGTCAAAGTCCAAATCACAGTATTTGCTGTCCTAACTTAACTGACATAAGTACCAATGTAGAACATTATATAGAAACTGTGTCTGAACATAACTGTGTAGAACATTATATAGAAACTGTGTCTATTCCTCGTTTAGTGAGGTCAAACATTAAATCTACTGTAAGATCTAGGAAAAATCTAATTGTGATTAAACCAGAAAATCTCAATATTAGTGAACAAAAACAATGCTGTCCAAACTTAATTGGCATAAGTACCAATGTAGAACATTATATAGAAACTGTGTCTGAACATAACTGTGTAGAACATTATATAGAAACTGTGTCTGAACATAACTGTGTAGAACATTATATAGAAACTGTGTCTATTCCTCGTTTAGTGAGGTCAAACATTAAATCTACTGTAGGATCTAGGAAAAATCTAATTGCGATTAAACCAGAAAATCTCAATATTAGTGAACAAAAACAATTTCTAAAACTAGGTCTTCTAAACATTAGATCGCTCACACCTAAGGCGGTTATTGTAAATGAAATGGTCACAGATAATAGTTTTGATGTACTTTGCCTTACTGAAACCTGGCTTAAGCCAAATGATTATTTCGGTCTAAATGAGTCTACTCCGCCAGGATACTGTTATAAGCATGAGCCCCGTCTGATTGGTCGTGGCGGGGGTGTTGCAACAATCTATAGAGATATTCTTAATGTTACTCAGAAAACAGGTCACAGGTTTAATTCGTTTGAAGTACTAGTGCTAAATGTTACGCTCTTAAATGTAAGAAAGAAATCCGTATTATCTCTAGCCTTGGCTACTGTGTATAGACCTCCAGGGCCCTATGCTGATTTCTTAAAAGAGTTTGCAGACTTTCTCTCAGATCTATTGGTCAACGTCGATAAAGCATTAATTGTTGGAGATTTTAACATAACACAAATGATGCATTAGGGGCTGCATTTACAGATCTATTAAACTCCTTTGGGGTTAAGCAAAACGTCACTGGTCCCACTCATCGTCTTAATCACACACTAGATTTAATTATATCACATGGAACCAACCCAACCGACATAGATATTATACCGCAAAGTGATGATGTCACTGACCATTACATGGTAACTTGCATACTGCGTACTGCTGAAATCTGTCATGTTGCGCCACGTTATCGGCCAGGCAGAACAATCCTTCCAACCACTATAGATAGATTCTCAAATAGCTTACCTGATCTGTCTCAGCTGCTCAGTGAACCCAAACAAACAGATGAACTAGAGGAAATGGCTAGCAGTATGAGCACGATTTTATCTAGCACATTAGAAATTGTTGCACCAATTAGATTAAAAAAGGTTAGAGAGAAACCTAAAGCACCATGGTACAACAGTGCTACACATGTTATCAAGAGAGAAACTCGTAACTTAGAGCGTAAATGGAAACAAACAAATTTAGAGGTCTTTAGAATCGCGTGGAAAGATAGTATGTCACGTTATAAAAAGGCCCTAAAAGCAGCCAGGGCTGAGCATCTCCGCAAAATAATAGAAAATAATCAAAATAACCCAAGGTTTTTATTTAACACCGTGGCTAGACTAACAAATAAACAAACATCGCCTGAGCAAAATATTCCGTTACAGTTTAGTAGTAATGATTTTATGAATTTCTTCACTGAGAAAATAGAAAGCATCAGAAACAAAATTGTAAATGTACAATCTTTAATGATGTCTTATGATTCAACCGCAACTATCGCCCGTCAAGAACTACTAGACCGCTTTACAACTATAGGACAGGAAGAGCTAAATAAACTTATCATTGCATCTAAACCAACAACATGTTTATTAGATCCAATACCCACTAAACTACTGAAAGAATTGTTACCTGTAGTGGAAGAGCCTCTTCTCAATATTATTAACTCATCTTTATCTTTAGGTCATGTTCCAAGAATATTCAAGTTGGCAGTCATAAAACCTCTCATTAAGAAGCCACAATTAGATCATAATAACCTAGCAAATTACAGACCAATTTCAAATCTTCCATTTATGTCTAAAATACTAGAAAAAGTTGTGTCCGCTCAATTGTGCGGTTTCTTGCAAGAAAATGATATCTATGAAAAATTTCAATCAGGATTCAGGCCGCATCATAGCACAGAAACTGCACTCGTTAAAATCACAAATGATTTACTTCTAGCTTCTGACCAAGGCTGTATCTCAATACTAGTTCTACTCGATCTTAGTGCTGCGTTTGATACCATAGATCATAAACTACTCTTAGATCGACTTCAAAATTATACTGGTGTTCAGGGACAGGCATTAAACTGGTTTAGATCGTACTTATCAGACCGCTACCATTTTGTCTGTTTAAATGGGGAAAAATCAAAGATGACGTCAGTAGACTATGGGGTGCCGCAAGGATCCGTGTTAGGCCCTCTGCTATTCTCTATATATATGCTGCCACTTGGTAATATTATAAGAAAACATGGAATTAATTTCCACTGTTATGCTGATGACACTCAATTATATATTTCATCACGACCGGATGAAAACGCTAAATTATCTAAACTGACAGCGTGTGTTGAAGATATTAAATACTGGATGACGTGTAATTTTCTGCTATTAAATTCAGATAAAACGGAGGTGTTACTTATTGGTCCAAAAAACTGCCCACAAAACCTCTCGCAATACAATTTTACCTTGGAAGGATGTCCTGTCACTTTATCCACTACAGTAAAAGACCTGGGTGTTATATTAGACCGCAACCTGACATTCGAAAATCATATTTCATATGTTACAAGAACGGCATTTTTCCATCTTAGAAACATTGCTAAGCTACGTAACATGCTATCTATTTCTGATGCAGAAAAGTTAGTTCATGCATTCATGACCTCGAGATTAGATTACTGTAATGCTTTATTAGCTGGTTGTCCTGCATCCTCAATAAACAAACTACAGTTAGTCCAAAACGCAGCTGCTAGAGTTCTTACTAGGTCAAGAAAATATGATCATATAACACCAATTTTATCATCTCTACACTGGTTACCTGTGAAGTTCCGTATCAATTACAAACTATTGCTACTAACCTATAAAGCCCTAAATGGTTTAGCTCCAGTGTATCTAACGGATCTTCTATCGCCCTACAATCCATCGCGCTCTTTAAGATCACTAAACTCGAGGCTTCTGGTCATTCCTAGGATATCTAAGTCCACTAAAGGAGGGAGGGCTTTTTCACATTTAGCTCCTAAACTCTGGAATAGTCTTCCTGATATTGTTCGAGGTTCAGACTCGCTGTCCCAGTTTAAAACTAGATTAAAGACGCATCTCTTTAGCCAAGCATTCACATTATAATTATCTTTTTATACTACAGTTAAATCGGATCAAAAGCTTTAATATAATATTCTGAACAGCAGCTACGCTAATCATTTCCCATCTGCTTTTCTGTTGTTATCTCGGGACACTAGTCCTGAGGTAAATAGTTCATCAGCTCCAGTTTGTATCCAGCCTCTCATGGAGACTTCGGATGCCCCGACACCTGTGATGAGACGACTCCACGCCTGTGAAGAGACGACTCAACGCCAGCGTTGTTATGGCCTAAATTAATACACGATTGATTAACTTTTTCGAACATTATTCTTTAACATTGTCTTTCTAACATTTTTACTGTACATCTATGAAATGCACTTTCTGTAAAGCTGCTTTGAAACAATGTGTATTGTGAAAAGCGCTATACAAATAAATTTGAATTGAATTGAATTGAATAAAATGTTAGCAAATCACTTGATTATCATTTACGAATGTTTTGTAAATGATTAGTTCATCATTAACTAACCACTTATAAATGACTTACAACTGAACGTTACAATAAAGTGTTACCATTTTTTTGTTGTTGCCTACTATATAGTAGGGAAATATGCAATTTTGGATGGAGCCAATCACTTTTTTCCCCCAGAAATTCAGAAAGTGCCCGAATCTGTTTCCCCATTTATTGACACTAAAAGAATTAGAAAGATGCTAGAGGCTAATCTAACCTAGAGAAATCGTGTTACTGGCTCTTGTCTTAGATTGTGTGTTGTCAGGCTAGGTGAATGTCACACCACATGGGTACTACGGGGACAAAAACCCTGATTCAGCCCAGCTGTCAATCAAACTGACAGATCACTGCACCTCAGAGCTGTTAGAACTGAGGGAGAATGACTTACACTTTAACATTTTATGTTTTTTGTTACATAGCTTCTGATTTTATAACTACAGTATAGTGCCGTAAAAGGAATATTTTACAAAACTTGTTTGGTCATTAATAACCACCTTTATTGGATTTCACCACCAGTGACTGTAATGAAGGTCACAGGCACCTCATTAAAATGCACCTTTAATTCAACCTGAACTGAGTTGTCACTAAAAATTGGCTCATTCACATTATTTAATCTCATATTTCATAGTATTTTACGTTTTATTTTCGTACTGTCCATTATTTTCTCCCTGAAATAAACCCTACGACTACCCTATAAATGCTTAGCATGCATATACAGAGATCAAATAAACAAGTGTAATCCATACCCAAACACTGCGTATGTAAGTGTAAATGAGATTGTGTACGTGTAAGAGAAAGAGAAAGACAGACTTATGCTTACAGTATGTCAGAGAGCTTAATCACATCTGCAAGAACGCACCATTATAGGGGCCCGAGGTCTTATAAACCCACAGCAATCTTAACCTTGGTAAAAATCACATTCACTTCTACAGACAGCCGTGTAAGTAGCAATTGGAAATCAGCACACCGGCCTTGTGCTGAGGAAATGTATTCAGGGACTACAGATTTAGGTTCTGAGAAGAATGAGTGTGGATGAAAGTCTGCACTGAAAGCTGCTTAAGAACATTTGGAAATTTGATTTATAAATTAGGAACAAGAGATATAAAAGAGTGCATGTGTTAAGTTTTGAGTAAACAACGTCTTTGATATCTCAAATATCTCAGATTTGAATTAAGGTGAGGTCCAAACTTTTTGGTTATCAGCCAGGGAAATTCTTCCATTCATTTGTGCATTCATTTTATTTCATTATTTAATCTTGAAAATAGCTGGATGAAATGTTTTCATGTTAGGTTTGCCCCCGTGTGGTGTGATGCACCAAATGAATTGCACCATATGACGACACCTTGTGGTTGTAGGCTGTTAGTGTGAACCTGCAGAGCATATCACTTGGTTTACTGGGTCATATTAAAACAATTAAACTCAAATAAACAATCTCTTTTTAGAATTCTGGAAGAAATTAAACGCAATAATACATTTACATACAAACCTCATAAACCTCAATTGATGCTAATGACTAATTCTGACTAATTCCGAAGTCTAACACGCAAGAGTTCAAACCAAAACACAGAGAGCCTATGACTGGAGTTGAAGGAACACTCCACTTTTTTTGAAAATAGGCTCATTTTACAAGTCCCCTAGAGTTAAATAGTTGAGTTTTACCGTTTTTGAATCCATTCAGCCGATCTTTGTATCTGGTGGTAGCACTTTTAGCATTGCTTAGCATACATCATTGATTCTAAACAGTCCATTAGCATCTCATTCAAAAAATTACCAAAGACACTTTCAATATTTTCCCTATTTAAAACTTGACTCTTCTACAGTTACATCGTGTGCTAAGACAAACTGAAAATGAAAAGTTGCGATTTTCTACACCTATATAGCTAGGAACTACTTTCTCATTCCTGGGTAATAGTCGCGGATCTTCGCGGCCGTACCAGGGCTGCAGTACGGCCGCGTACTGCAAAGTGGAGTGTTCCTTTAAGTCCACGAGACCTAGGATGTCCCATAAGAAGTTAGCAGTCTCAGACCGGAAGTTGGTTCTGAACTGATGCTGTCGGCCTGAAATGTATGGTTCTGTCACGTATACAGATAGAAATGTATTGCGATCATCTTTTGATTACTTTTCTTTGAATCTTCGATTCAGTTTGGAGTGGAGTGCTAAGAATGCGAAACACAATGTCGCCACAAGGTGACAGCAAAGCACAAGAGAGATTTCGGTTCATGACCTGTCTGAGCAAGAACTGTCATACATTAAAAAAGGACTCTTAAAAAAGAGATCTCTGAGAAAGTTCTGAGAACGTTATCAGTGCGATTTTAGAGCTCATTGGTGAGAAAATTCATCTAATTTTCACTTGATTAGCTGGTGCAGAACCCTTGATATATTTTGTTTGAAATTTGGTCGTCTTTCTCATGGCAGATCATGTGCTGGCAGGTTGTTTTGGGATCTACTATTTATATACGTTTTTGTAGATCAGTTTGTATGTTGACAATTTGCTCATTTTTGGTCTTAGATATGTTTGCCATGCTACATCTTTCATTAATAAAGTTCAATTAACTTTCCTTGCAAATAGAAATTGGAATATCTGCTGATTCAAGATAGTGTTGAAGATAGTTTATGTCTATTTTTCCTGTTTAAACATTTGATAGAGAATTGGAGTAGGCTATAATAAATGGCAAAGGACAAAATTATGTGAAATCCAAGTGTTAATTCAAATCTATTTTTCTGTCCGTGGACATTTAAGAATCACATACTTTGTAATCGATTTATCCTCTCTTATGTAATGAATGTATTTTGTGAGTCTTGTGCTGTTCTTATACTGAGACGTTTCCCATTACTGTGGCATTTAATAGCAATGGCTTATCTGCTTTAAATTAACGACAGCCATAAGGTTAATTTTGTGAAAACACTCTAATTTGCACCTATTATGAGCACTAGACTTTTCTAATGGCAGGAAAAAGCATATATTGGCTGCCAAGACATCGGCCCTTTACCTTGTTAAAATTCCTTGCTACGGTACTTAATGGCAATCCAATTTTCATAAGGGCCATTTTAAGATGTATTAATTCACTCTTCTCTCCAGGAGCAATTTAGTCTGGGAGAAGGTAACTAAAATATCTTTTTCATTGCCTATATTCTTCTCTCCGAGGGCTTTGGATTTAGAAGGACTCTTGGGGAGCATGTTCTTGCTTTGCCATGAAAGTCCATTCTCTGAGACTATTCCTACCAGACTTTGCTTTGTGATGGGTCTTTTATGAGCTAATTGAAAAAGTCTGCAGCCTTATGCTGGCCGTTTGCTTGGCACTCTCCGTTAATGGCATTCCCAGGTCTCGGACAGGCACTCATTGCTCTGTCTTTAATCACCGCTCAGCCCACACCCTCATCTAAGCAGAGCATTTAAAAGAGAATAAGGAAAGCATTTCTTTACAGGACCTCCACTTTAAAAAAAAATTTTTTTTGGCATAATATCACTACAGTTTCAAAAGTATAATCAAGAAATGAACATTATACAAGCATACACTGTAAAAAACATTGATGGTTTAACTTAAAAGTAAGTTACCTGGTTGTAGGGCTGTGCGATATTGAAGAAAAATGTAATATGCGCTATCCTTGTTATATAATGCGATATTCGATATGCGATACGATATTGCTTTAAGTGTGTCAAATCTATTTCTTTCCTCAACTGATATCTTTCACTTAAAGCATAACCGACTGTGTTTACATGAATACTCATCAAGACAGCCATTTTGACATAAATGTGTGTGTATTTGACAGTTCGAGTGTGTAACAAGACGTTTCGGTGTGTGTGTGTGTCAGACAGCGCGAGACTGCAAGAAGTTGTTTTTCGCAAGTTATTGCGTTTAATAACTCTTTTTGACGTCAAGCAAGTCACATAAGTAACAGTCGTGTGCCCAGTCTATTCTCTGCTATATGTGTCGACCTAAAACGTACACTTTTCACAATGTTGAAGTAGCCTATTAAAATAATTCAGATATTGCGTTCCCTTGCGATATGCATATTGCGATATGTAAATTTGCAATATTTCGATCATTTCGATATATTGCGCAGCCCTACCTGGTTGCCTTAAAAATTTG
Source organism: Gobio gobio (assembly GCF_949357685.1). Classification (NCBI taxonomy): domain Eukaryota; kingdom Metazoa; phylum Chordata; class Actinopteri; order Cypriniformes; family Gobionidae; genus Gobio; species Gobio gobio. Next base: position 36,394,129 of record NC_137112.1, read on the forward strand.
AGTTTGAAAATAAAAAATAGATTTAAAAACAATGAAGGAAAATGGTTTAATAAGTAGAAACTCATTAAATCTGAACCCCATTAATTATCTAAGTTGAATTGACAAAAGATAAAAAGTTGTGATAACAAATCATGAAAATATTTTTTTTACAGTGTAATAGCAATTGTGTGATAGCTTTTCTGTGCAATGTTATATCCAATCTTTTAACTTTATAGTGTCATCAACACAAAACGTAATTAACTTGGCCATTTTCATTACATTTACAGTAAACCCTCCAGAACGCTGCAATACTGTAACCACAATTACAGTAAATAAACTGCCTAAATAATATTCATATATGTATATATATTACCAATATATTTATATATGATATACTCCAATTCAGTTTTGTCAGCATAGGAATAAGTTACAATTTTAAAATATTATTATTGTATTAAAAATGTAATAATATGTCACAATATTACTGTTGTTACGGTATTTTTACAGTACATGTAACAGTAACTCCAAACAGTAAATGTAGCCTTGGTGAACACAGGGGACTTTTTTCAAAAGCAAACAAACAAAACACCTTTTGAACAATATTTTTAAATGGTCAGATTTGAAATATTACTGAATATTATAACACAAATGCAATGAAAAAGCTTTAATTAAACCCAAAACAACATCAAATATTCCTTTTCTGCTACTTTGCTTCTGAGAAATATTTATAGTTCTTTAGTAAACCCTCTGATGTCTCTCTTTGAAAGAGAGTGATGACGAAAAAAATGCTTTGGAAACTGGTAACTTGAACCACATGTAAAGAGCGCAGAAAGAGAGAAGTTCCTCTCCGTTGACTCTTGATTTTCCAGCAGCCTTTGCCCTTTTTTTAATGAGGTGCAAATGCTCGCCCTCATTCACAGCACTGACTCAGAGCTTTTTGCTGACAGGAGTGCATGTATGCATGCATGCCTGCACTGACAATAACAAACACCATACATGTGTCAGTTCAGGAGACATGCTGTCAGGGAAGAGAATCGGTGGTGTCATGGGGGTGTGGTAAACACGTTAGATCTCATCCTTCTGTCAGACGGAGTGGCTGCAAATTGAGTGACAGCGTTTAGATGGGTGGGGGTTGGAGTGATAGCGATGGGGCGGAGGGGGCTGTTCTCTATGCAGATGTCTATTGAATTCAACTCCAAGACCAAAGGAAAGAGGAAATTCAAGGAATGATAGTGGGGCTGGGGGAAAGACGGGAGGGAACGGTGCAGTGGCCTGTAGATGAACCCAACGAGGACTTCGCTCAGCAGGGTCATCTCAAGTTCAGGTCTTTCCCTGGCTGACTGGAGGAACGACGCATGGTGGAAGGGGCTCGTCGTGGAGGCCGTGAGACCTGGAAGGGAGCCCCTCAGGACCCTCTAATGCAAACATGTTATGATAGAACTTCTCTGAATTGAGAACGCTGGGAAAACAGCTTGAGAATTCATTTACAACCTTTTGGATGAAGGTTTTAGTATTTCACATTTTCAAGGGCTGTGTTTTCCACAGCATGACATTAGCATTTTGTCTTCTTGGGATACCTAGTAATGCAAAATATATTTGTGATGCCATCTGGGAAAACCCGTCGGATGTCGCGCCGGAACATTTTCAGCAACGTCGAACAATAGGTTGAATGTCCATTTTTTGTCAAAATTTTGTCAAATTTCGTTAAATGATTATTCTATAACATATTTTCTAAAAAATAAATATCTTGGCAAAATTCACGTTTTTATTTAACACAACGTTATCGTATCGTGAGATGGCGGACTCAGAGCACAAGAGAACAACGGTGTCTGATCGCTTTTATGATCTTGCTCGCCTCAATCTGCTTAATCCTGGTGATGTCAGTGCCCTAAACGATCATATAATGGATTATTTCACATCCAGAGATGAAGGATCGGATGATGGAGAAGTTATTGAAGAGGAATTCGTTTAGTTATGCTTGCTATTCTTGTACACTAGCTGTGCGATCTAAACATACAACGGGTGATCACAAGTTCAGAGACTGCACATGATAATCAATAGAAAACGTATTTCACTACTTACTAAATTGCTGTTCTCTTCAGAGTAACGTTAGCTAGTCCCCTTGTGTAGAGATGCAGCTTATATATTCAAGTTTTCAAATTTTCATATTCAGTTCAGACCTTTATTTTGAAATAGCGATAAACACAGAAAAAAAATGAAAGATTGGAAGACAACCAATTTGTTTTCATGCCAAGAGTTCAATAACATCCAGTCAAATTTTCTAGATAAAACGTTCTGGGAATGTTTTAAATATAAAGGAAAAAATATATATAGATTTGCTATTTGTGATGCAGCAGTGAGCTATAATGCACATTATTTTTATGTTTATTTGAGGTTGAATTCAAATCAAATACTGCTAAACTGACTATACTATTTCTGAATAGGATGTCTACTTCATAAAAATTTGGAAAATATATCGTTCAGATAACTCTTATCAGATAACTCTTAACGCCCTTATATGGTCAGAAATTGAGCTTGGATGTCATCTAGTGAAAAAGTTTGGTACTGCGCCCAAACAAAATCTTACTGAAAGCTCATTTTTTGATATATCAACCTAAAACTTTGAACACAACTTGTTCATATTTCTGGCTTTGATTGTCTTGTAGTTTTAGAGTAAAACATGTTTTGTAAAATACATATTATTAAAATATGCTATAAAATATTACTATAAATATATATTTTTACATTTTCATAAACTTAAACTTGTATAACTTTTTCCTATTTCACTTTCATAGTTTATTTGACATCTACAATAATCTGCCAAGTGTCTTCATCAAAACAAGACCAACCTTAGGTCTATATTCCAACGCATGCTTGAATTAAAGCCATTTAAGTTTGGATTGTGCATTTTCATGTCTATGCGAAAAAAGGGGGTGATGTTATTTAAACCTGTTTTTCTCAAGATTCCGTTCCTAAAAATCATAGCGATCAGCCGACTTTAGACAACCATAACTTTTGTTTCAGACAGGCCATGAAAGAAATAAAAAATATATTTGAAAAGGGCTTGACCCCAGCTTGCATATGGTATCAAAAGCTGTAAAAGGTACAATTTCACCATGTGATGGGTTTTCGTAGATCACATCACATTTGTTATTGGTCATTCACTAGCAAGGACCACACCACAACTGCACAGAATTAGCTAAGCTTTATGAATGAATAAGGGTCAAGGGGAATGGGGAAAGACGTAAACGACAGATCTCCGAATGAATAAGGGTCGAGGGGAATGGGGAAAGACGTAAACGACAGATCTCCGTCAGGCTGATCGGGGAGTCTGACCCGGGAGACTCAGAGTGGGGGCTTCATCTCGGTAGGCAGTAAGCTGAGTTACTTGAAGACCCCCAAAGGTTTGGATGAGACGATGCGGGCTTGAGCTTGACGTAGATCGTTTAGATTATTGCGGATGTACAAGCGGTACGCTTCGGATGACCATCGACCTAAGACTCTGATTGTCTCGTCCGAGATGCCCATGCTGGCGGCCGTGGTGGCTGCTCCGATACGGAATGAATGTATAGAGTAATGTTCGGGAGATATGCCGGAGGTCCTGAGAATACTTTGGAAGTGTTTGCTAAACCAGAATCTCGTGGCCATTTTCCTGTTTTCCGTGAGGAAGAGTGGTTCTTGAGGAGATGAATGGTTGGTGTATCTGGAAGAAACGTATTCCGAAAGTGGCTCATAAGGACTGAGGAAGGAGTGGAGGCGAAAGATGTATATTGGAAACGCCTCTCCGAATTGGTCGGTTTTACTTCTCTTTAGATTATATATCAGAGAATCTGGTGTATGAGCGGTGATATCTGAGAGGCTGGGATGAATGGCTGGGTTGAAGGCTGAAGTCGACGGGGCGAATTCTGAGCATCTCAGGAAGCCGAAGAATGCGAGAAAGAACATGCATTCTAATGTTTGGTCAATCGATGGGCTCAGGTAGCCGGAACGTAATGTGTGGATGCATTGGCTCAGGAGGTCAGAAGTTAAGGGTAAGCGTTTGATGTTGAGGACTGGTTCTTGTTTCCGTAGACCTCTGATAAGCATAGATACGTGGGAGTGAGAAATGGTTTGGCATTGGTCGCCGGTGGCAAGTTTGTAGATAAAGTTATTTAAATAAAGTAAATAGGTAAGTCTGAATGGAGGATGCCCTGATATTTTGGTAGGAATGGGCGTGAGTAATGAAGTTACAGATGGACAAAACGTTCATTAGAGGAAATGAGAGTTGGTAAAAGGAGTGGTAAGCCTTGAAACAGTTCCAACCGGTCAAGTAAGCAGAGAGGGTACTCTGGGCGAGGCCGTTGAGAATAGCTTCTCGCGAAGCATGTGAAAGTTCTTCCAGCTGTGGATTTAGTTGAAGATGGTGGCTGAAAACGGTGGAACTGGCGTGGGATGGATGTCTGATTCTGGAGCTAAGATTCTGAACTTCTGAAAAGAGAAACGAGACAATGAGTCGGCTATTCTATTGTGGTATCCTGGAACGTGTGCTGCTCGGATGATGAACTGACGTTGCGCCGATATGAGTGTCAGTCTGCAAACTAATTGCATGATCGTCAGGGAACTGGATCTGCCTTTATTTATGATTTCAACTACTGCCGAGTTGTCTGAGTGGATGAGTATGGAATGTCGGGACCATTCGTGCCCCCAAAGGAGGGCTGCTATAATGACAGGATACATCTCATAAAGTGCGGATGAGGGAAAGTCTGGCTGCTGAATTAGATGGCTGAACTCTGGTGGCCACTCGGAAGCGAACCAGCGGCCACTGTAGTAGCCCCCGAATCTTATGGAAGGCGCTGCATCTGTGTACAGCTGGATGTCTTCTGGCTGTGTGACATAGTCATTATAAAAGAAGGATATGCCGTTCCATGAAGACAGGAATTTCTGCCAGAGCCGCATTTCCATTTTGCATGCTTCATCCAAGGTGACTTTGTCGTGTAGAGAGGGTATTGATGCTGCTTTTGATAGTAGGTTGGAAAGGAAAGATTTTCCCTGGGGAATTATTCTGATGGCGTAGTTAAGGTGGCCGAGGAGGGCTAGCAGCTGTTGCTTTGTGCACCTGTCTGCTAGGAGATAGTTTGATAGGAGCAATGAAATGCGTAGCGTTTTCTTAGGAGGTAGAGATGCTTGGAAGGAGATGGAGTCTAGGGTGATGCCTAGAAACTCGATGGAGGTGCAGGGCCCTAAGGTCTTTTCTTTTGAAAGGGGTACGCCTAGTTCGGAAAACACTTTCTCAACCAAATATCTTGGGGCTGCTTCTGCAGCCGAAAGTGAGGCGTACTGAAAAATAATAAGCTCCTTTCCAAAATATTCCGAAGAAACGCCAGAATTCTGGGTGAATGGGCAAGACTTTGAAAGCACTGGTGATGTCTGCTTTTGAAAGCCATGCTCCGTGGCCTGCCTTGCGGATGAGAGTGATGGCTTGGTCGATGGAAGCGTATTTCATGGAGAAGTCTGGGGCTGGAATGATGCTATTAATGCTGGGAATGTGTGAGCCGTGTGGGGAGGACAGGTCGATGATTAATCTCTTCTTCCCGGAATACTTCCTGGTGGCGATTCCAATAGGGCTGATGCGAAAAAGAGTGAAAGGAGGTTCTTTAAATGGGCCTATCATAAATCCCTCTTGAACTTCTTTAGCTATTAAAGTGTCAACGGTGTTTGGTTCGGAGAGAGCAGACTGGAGGTTATGGGAAAGATGAGAAGTGTCTGGGATTATTTCTATGCCTGGAAGAAAGCCGTTTTTAAATCCATTGATAAGAAAATCAACAAACTCTCTGTCGGGGTGGTCTAGTAAGGCAGTAGCTAATGCTTCTACCTTGACTGGTGTGCCGAGATACTGTAATAGTCAGTCGGGTAGAGCAGTTGGGTTGTGGGGGCAAGAGGCTCTTGAGTGGGCGCCTCCACAGAAGGAGCAGGTGTGTAGGAATCTACAGTTGGAAAGAGAGCAGCCAAGATGGTTGAAGTTGTTGCATACCATTCTTCCTCCTTGGTAGAGGATCGGTCGTCCTCTTTTGTCAATGCCTTTGGGAAGTGGAACGTTGGCTGTGGGCTGTGTGTTTAGAGGTTTCGGAATTAGAGGAGGAGGTGGGGCTGCTGTGGATAATCTATTGAATACAGATGTTTTGCGTGAGGAGGGTTGAGATTGAGAGGGTGTGATGGTGCAAGCTGAGGCTGGATGTGATGGTGCTCCGCATAGTTCACAGGACATAGAAGTGCGTGCTGCGTAGATCCGACAATAGAGTTCTGCATCGAGAGTGCCCCAGTATGTCCCCTGATTGAACTGCTGTAACCGACCTGCTACTTGTGCGGCGAAAAGAACGTGGTAGTTGTAGAAGCCTGTTCCTCCGAAACGCACAGCCATGTCTAAAATGATTGATAGGTAATCATCTAGCTCGGTTCTCCGATCAGGATAAACAGAGCAAATTATATCTCTGTAGATCGAGAAAGCCAAAGCAAATTCGGTGGGAGTGAGGTCCTTTGAACGAGAGTTTAAAGGATGGCTGAACTGCATTAGGCCTTGAATGGTTTGCAGCTCTCTGGGCTGGCTGATATTTAAGAGGGATGGATGGAGGGGCTGGGCTAAATCTGTGTAGTTACCTGATAAAATCTGAAGATGTAAGGCTGAAGAGACTGGGGAAGGTCGGTGGATTGATGAAGCTGGACGAGGAGGCGGTGCAGCTGTGGCCAGGGTATATGGGCTAGTATTTATTGGCAGGATGTGAGGGTGTTGGGAAAGGGAGGGGAAGGGGTGGGGGAGGGAGGGGAAAAGAGGTATATTAGATGCGTAAAAGGAAGAAAGAGGAGGGGGTTGAAAAGGTCCACTGAGAGGTAGAAGTCCTGGGTTTGCTGCATGGGGGACTTGAATTGGGTGAATTTGTAGGGAAGAATCAGAAATAACAGGGGCCGTGTGGCTGTTAATGCCAGAAGGAAGGGTAGAAGAATGGATGCTGGGATGGAGGGATGAATGTCCGTGAGGATTTGTAGCTGTTTGTGAGCTTAAGTAAGCAAAGAAAGATGTCATGAATTGTGATAAGTCTGAGTTAGAAGGTGCAGATGTTGGAGGAAGTATTACTTGGTCTCCACTAGGTGGCGCGGACACTGCTGGCTGAGGCCGTTGTGGAGGCAGTGTGGTGACGTCATGAGTGACGATGAGAGGATCGCGTGTCAATGCCGGAAGCGTTGGAGGCTCGGAATTTGAAGTGTGTGTAGATGCTGTGTAAAGCTGAAAAAGTCTTGATTTATTGTCGGATCGGCTGAAGTGGATACCTTTGTCCTTAAGAGCACGCTGAAGGCAAGCCACGGTCCAATTCTTGATGGTATTCTCTGGTCTGGAAGACGTGGCGTGAGTGTGCTGAGAATTGCTACGGTTTGTTGAATGATGACGCGGTTGACGAGGAGAGCGATCGCGCCGGCTTTCGTGCCTGTGTCGATCGTTGATGGTAGTTCTCGTTTGCAGAGGAGAGTGATACTGTCGAGTCGGGGTTGGAGAAATCTTCGATGATGAACTGTGACGTGAATGCCCGCTGGACTGAGGAGAATTTCTACGACGGAACGCAGCCGGTGTGAATTTTGGCTGCCTGGGGATTGTTGTGAAGACCTGACGGTCTGTGACGGAGGAGAGATTCTGAATAAATCGTCTTCGGAGTCAGAGGGGTTGATCTGCAGCTCGGAATCCATTTCGAAAAACTGAGACGAACGGTGTGGTGAAGGTGGGTACCGTGTATATATACAGACGGGGAGAGAGAGCTGATTAGTTGAGGGGTGGTCCTGCTCCTGAACTTTAATTAACTTGTTAACTACATATATTAGTAAAAAATTGTACATAGTACATTATCCATCATTTAGCACTCAGTTAAAAGTGAATAATTAAAAACACTAAGGGCCCTATCTTGCACCCAGCGCAATTGACTTTGTACACCGACGCATGTGTCATTCCTATTTTGCACCCGCGCAAAGCGCGCTTTTCCCTCCACAGAAGCACGTCGCTAAACTAGTGAATGAACTTGCGCTCCCTGGGCGGTTCAGCGCAAAAAAGGAGGCGTGTTCCGGCGCAAACAATCCCTGGTGCTATTTTGCTGTTCCATTAAACAATTGCGCCACTGACCAGAAAAAACCTAGTCTAAAGTCAGTGGCGCGTTGCGCGTTGTTCATGTATGCTATTTTAAGGGCGCATGCTTGACCATAATGTATAGCGTGCACAATGCGCATACACTTTGCTCATGTAATCTACACAGATGCAACAGTTATTTTTGCAAATCATAAATTGTTACACTAAAAAAATATTAACACATGAGATGACGGAAATCATTGTGGTGTGCCACGAAGATGTGAAAAAATAGGCATAAATCTAGCTTACAAATGATTCAGGCTAATTGTAATAATTAAGGATAAGACCTGTTTGCCCAATAGTGGCAAGACATATATGTATATAAGGACATCTGACAAATTGGTTTGTCCGTCAAGAACCAGGAAAAAAAATCGACTGAAAAACTGAAAAAACTGAAATCACCTTTACCATAATGTACAACATGTCAACTTCACTTCTCTGTCTTTCACTGCTCTTACAAGAACATCAGTCTCCTCGGCTGTGAACCGCTCCTGGCGTGCGCCTGGTAAATACGCCATAATAATAGCAATCCATAATGGAACTTGCGCACCTGCTTTTAAAGGGAATGTTGGATGACGCTCGGATTGGTTTATTCACGTTACGCCCAAACCACACCTATGAATAATGAAGCTACTTCAGACCAACCCATTTTAGATTTGCGCCGGGCGCAAGAGCCATTTATCCCGCCGGGAAAATAGCAACAGCGCCGAGACCCACCCACAAAGTTACTTGCGCTTCGCGCTTTGACACTTGCATTTCAGATCGTTAAAATAGGGCCCTAATAATTTAATAGCACTGTTAAAGGCAGTCTTTAGCAAATTGTAAATGTTTCATTCTGTATATTATAACGTTGTGACACTTATTTACTAGTTGCCTTTAAATCCATTTATGTTATTTTTTGTGTTTTATTTTTTATTTAGATAAAAAAAGGAGGTCTTCACTTTAAAAAAGTGTCCTTTTTGAGATATTTATTAAGTCATAACAGGAGATCAAATCTAGAAGGCTGTTAGTTGAAATGTCTTGTTTTATCCAAGAGACTATGACTAAATAAACATCTCAAAAAAGAGTGCAGACATTTTGGCCTTAAATCAGCTGGGAGAGTGCAGGGATTGCATGGACTTGGATCCTTCAGATGAACTAGTATAAAATTATTCATTTATCAGTAAAATTACCAAATGTCTCTCCTCTAAAGAGAACAAATGAGCCCTGAGGAGCTTCTTACAGCAGGCACATCATTAAAGCACCGTCTGTGACACGATATTAAAAGGTTGTCGATTCCAGGTGAGAGTCTGTTTGACCATATGGTGATGGAGACAGATATTGCCCTGGGTTAAGACAGAGAGGAGACAGTCAGTCACTGGATGCTTCAGGAGTCGGGGGGCCTCAGTTATCTGGCACTTTGCACAGACAGCACCAGCAGGAGTCTTTTGATTGAATAAGTAGACCGTACCATTATGTCACGCCCGGGACAGTAATGGAGGGTGTTGGCCGGGAGATAATGAGATGAGGAGTTGGCTTACACAGAGAAGTGAGTTAATAGTGACACTGCAAATGAAACTCATGTTTCTGAAGTAAGCAGGCGTTTATTGACAAATACTGAACCCTGGGGCTCAGGACTGTGTTTGTGATTAAAGAAATTGAAGAAGAAAAAAAAAAAAAACATTTTATGAGGTGTGAGGGACTCGAAAAGCATGACCATACAGCTGCTGAAAAATTGTTTTTGGATGACGTGTGTGAATTTAAAATCTTGCTCTCTTCATAGAAATAAAAATGAACATATAATTTTGCAAAAGCCTGTGAGTCACACATTTTATCATTTAGCAGACGCTTTTTTTCAAAGTGACATAATGAATATCACAAGAAACACGTAACAATGCATGAAACAAATGCATGAAAGTAGGTAAAAAAAGTTATAGAATTTTATAATAATTAAATGTTTATTACTTTTTTATTAGAATTCACAGGAAGTGCCTTTGCCTTTGAGGTTTAAGTTAAGTGATTGCGGAAGACAGATTGTCCTGACATTATAAAGTGTGAACTTTGCAAGACATCAGTCAAGATGTGAGTGGAGAAGTTGAGCTCTCTTGCTGTTTTATTTGCCATTAGTGTTGTAGAACCCAGTTGTAGTTGATTTATGTGTTGGCTGGTATTACATGGAGTTCTGCCTTCACAGGTTGAGCTGAAAGTGTGGTTCCTTCATCTAGCTTTTCAATCATGCATGTAGGGCAATAAGTTTGGTCTTGGTTTTGAAACTCAACCTTTTACTTTTCTGTTGCCAGCTTCATTGTCCCATTTTAAACTTTAGATTTGTGATTTGGTAACCCTAAAAGAGTTGCTTAAAAGTGGTTTTAAACTGTGACACCATCACTTAATTGCTGATTTACAGATGAGTTTTTTAACTTGCTGTTGTATTAAAATTGTACCTTTAGGACTTTCTTGTGACCTATATTCAAACTGTGGTTATCTTACTGCCAAGGAAAATAAGATAAATGACTTGAGTTATAGCATACCCTGACTTGCTAAAATGAAGGTCAAGGTTTTAATTCTTTCTCCTATCCATTTATAGCAAGACAAGCCTTTGAAATCTGTTGATATTATTGTAGACGAAACTTCCTGGACTAAAAGCTTGATGTGTATGCAAATGTTGCACTTTAGATGACATCTAAACTTTTGTTGAACTCGCTTTTTCCCAGCAAGAGTTTGTGTTACCAGTATGTCTGGTATGCAAAACAAATTGTTTTACATTTGTGTCCATATTTAAAAGACTCAACAAAGACAGATTCCCATCTCCTTGACTGTGGCAAACAGAAGGGGGGAGAAGTGGAACTGAAGAGCAGAGCAAAGGGTAGAATGGGGCATAATGGAGGGGTAGCGTGGGGGGTTGATGGGACTGGTGTGCATGAACAGGGGACCTCTTGGTGAACTGCGTAGTCGCGAGCCGGGTCATTGGGGTGAGGCTGTCAGAGCGTGCCTGAAACAGTAACCCAGGGGTTCAGCCAGAGTTCACACACAAAATGTGTAGGATCCATGTCCTCTGCTGGCTCGACCGCACCAGCACATTCTGTCCTGCAAATACCTACAAAAGAGCTCAAGAAACAACGTTTCTTTTAAAAATACTCTTACTGCCAATCTTTATTGTTACAATTACTATAGTAAGTCTCAAACTCGTCAATTTATTTCCTGGGAAACTGATATCATGGATATATATATATATATATATATATATATATATATATATATATATATATATATATATATATATATATATATATATATATATATATATATATATATATATATAGAGAGAGAGAGAGAGAGAGAGAGAGAGAGAGGGGGAGAGAGAATATGTAATTATTTATTAGATGTTTATGTTTCAGATAATACAATTATACTATAGTATTATAAATGTGGGTTTGGCAAGATTTGAAATGTTTTTGAATAGTAATATATAATACGCTTAATTACTCCAGTCTTCAGTGTCACATGATCCATAAGAAATCATTCTCATATGCTGATTTGGTGCTTATCTATGGAAGCTTGTTTCCGCCACAGAATAAAAAATAAAAAGGTAATTTACTTTTTTCTTGCAATTGCGAGTTTATATCTCACAATTCTGAGAAAAAAGTCAGAATTTAATTTTTTTTAAAAACATTTCTTATATTTGATATTTGTACTGATCATCAAGACAAATGTACTGATTAAGAAAATTTAATTTTTTTTCAGTGTGCCAGCTTGAATTACATTAGCAGCACAATGAGAAATAATTCAAAATAAGAGATTGGTTTAGCTTGTTTTCCACTGAATGGTCACGTAGCCCTTGTTCAAATGCTGTTAAGAAAGAGCACAGCCGGATGGAGCCTACAAAGGTCTACAGAGAGATCGAAAGCTGAGATCTCCAATGGCATGGCTGAAACGGGAAAGGCCACTAAGCTAAGTCCCGTCTGAGTGTGTGTGAGAACCCTATGGGAAAACTGCCTGATCTGCTCCAATTCAAGACCGGGTTGCCCATTGTCAAGCAAAGAGCTTGACCTGAAGTTGAACCCAGTTGTTAGCCCTGCAAAGAACTGCAGAAAAACAGGGGAGGATGGGTCTGAAGAGGTGGAATGTACCAGAGCAATGAAACTTGGTCTAAGCCTTCACAACAGTTGCTCTACATGAAATCCGTTCAATTTTTGGAACATCATAGCCGTCGTAAATCAAAGTGGGGTGGACGTCTAGAAAATAATTTGACATTACAGTCTTCCTTTTTTTTTGACAGTAAATGCTGGAAGGGTCTATAGGAGCTTGTCCCCATTGAGTGGGCTGTGCTCATCTCCTCCCTGTCTCCAGTCCTTGCGGGACTGAGACCGCGTCTGCGAAAAACCACCCCAGCTGTGGTCACCGGCGCCAGTGCTGAGTGGAGAAGAAAAGCCCTGAGTCTTCAGAACAATCCAGCCTTTGTGGAACTGCTGGAAGCCATCAGCCAAAAATCAAATGACCGTAAGCCACAGATATAAGCCAGATGTGGGGATTCCAACACTCTGTTCCAGCAAGCCCCAGCCCAGATATGCTCATCCCCATCCAGCCTGGCGGTGGCAGCCAGGGGAAAGGGGTCATGCAGCGGGTATTGTGTTGCTCCAGCAAATGACATGGTTGTCTTCATCTTCAGTTCACATCACTCGAACCATGTCAACTCGGAAAGATGGAGGCATGAGCTGCCAAGATCTGAGTTCTTTGTAGACTAGAGCAAGGTCATGGTTTCAAGACTCTTTTCGGATTACAGGTCCTTGCTTTGATACACATTTGTACAATTTCCAAAAGTAATTTCCTTCTATCGTTACAAGTGCAGTAAATTCAGAAATATTGCACTTGTTAAAGGAGCCAGAAGCTCCACCCCGACGTGTAGATTTATATTTGATTCTGATTAAAAAAATCAGCAGCCAAAAGATTACAGCAGTGTTAAGAAACCATCATGCTGTCAATTAATTTAAGGGGAGTTTCAAAATACACTCAATCATTCTGAAGTTGACTTAACTTGGTTTCTTTTGGACTGTTGTTCAAACATAATTTTGGCTTAATAGGTTGGAAATCTGATGGAATTTCTGTTTTTAGTCCAAACAAGTCCAATATCCTTTGCACATAATGACTTAAGATCTCAATATGCATGCTATTCTGTTTAAACCAATGAAATGAACACTTCCTCCCGACAGAATGAGAAGCCCTTGTACTAGGGATGGCTCGATACCACAATTTTGGCTTTGGTCCGGTACCACAATCTAATACCGAAGTACCGATATTAAATCAATACCATTCAGGGGCTGGATTTTGAAAAGGGTATTGCAAATAATTTTACTCACTCTCGCAAGTTTTTGAAGTGGGAAATTACAGCAAATGTTTATTATTAAATAAATCAACAAAGATTATCACATCAAACCAGTCATTTGCAAACTTTCTTGTGAGAAGTAATTTCGGCAATACTCCCTTAGTTCTCAAAATGAGCAAATTGCTTCTGTAAAGCATACTATAAAAGCATTAAGCAATGGAAAAAGAACTCAATTTAGTACTGACTAGTACTGGGTGTGAACTCAAAATATGTGGGAATGAGTAAATATTACGCGCAATATGCGCAATCCCACTCAGAAATTTAAGCTCTGTAACACCTACAATATTCATCCAGCACAAATAAAATGAGTGAGGGGAGGCGGGTTTGTGTGTCAATTCGCTGACGGAGAGATGAAAGAGTGATGAAACGCAGCTGGTATCGCTGGTATTGTCTATTCTGCGGGAAATAAGTATTGGAAGCATTTCAGATATTTCAGTATCAATATGTATCGAAAAATTTATATTTTTTGACAACACTACATTGCACTTAGTTTATTATTTCAAATGCCTTTTTAACTCTTTTCCACCGCCAGCATTTTTGATAATTTTCACAAAAGTTTCAAAAAACTGTAATACTATACAACAAATAAAAAGCAGTTAATACTTGAACTCTAATGTTCAAGAATCCAGATGTGCAAGATATATCCAGCAGTGTAGAGTCATCATTAATTGACAATGCTTTGAAGTGCCGCTAAAGGGAGCGAGGATATATCATTCCACTTGAATCAATTCAGGAAAGGAAACGAGAAAAGTAAACGAGGATGCACAAATAAGAATTGAGAAGCACCTGTGATATTGCTCGTTTCTGCTTCTTCTTCGCCTGTGTTTTAATCAGACTCTTTCAGAAGGTGAGTAATAGTACCCCCTACCATATAAGAGTGACAACACAGAAAGCCTGAAATCCATCAATGGCGGGGAAAGAGTTAAAAGACTACAATTGAAACTGTATATATAAAATTCAACCTGCCAAAATGGCTAGTAGGAGTGACTAGTAGGAGTGACTGCTGTTGACGGATGTTAATGTCAAGCCCTGGTTTTGTTTATGCATTTGACAATGCTTTCATCCAAAGCTTCTGTTTCTCTACGGGAACAAGCTGATAGATTTTTATGATAGATGCATTTTACTAGAAAGATTAGACTTTACACAATCTGGTCTGCCTATGGTTTCTAAGCCATCTATAAAAAAAAAGTGAACATTGGGATGGTGTTGGATTTTGTGGGTTAAGTAGTTTTATGGCAGTGAAGGGTGATTCATACTAAGGGCATCTGTTAGTTTTGGGCCATGTTCAACAACAAGCCTCTAAGAGGCAAGACATTCTTATTTCTGGGCCTGGCCCTTGTTAAAAGGGATAGTTTACCCAAATATTAACATTCTATCTTCATTAAGATATTTTGTAGACACTTACAAAAAAGAAGTTTATTCAAGTGTGCTATTAGTATACTTAATTTAAACAAAAAATAAGAAATTATACTTTCAGTCAACTTTTTAAATATGCTACTTCTCAGAAATATACCGTATGTACATCTCAGAAAAATACTTAAATTACACTTAAAGGGTTAGTTCACCCAAAAATGAAAATTCTGTCATTAATTACTTACCCTCATGCCGTTCGATACCCGTAAGACCTCCGTTCATCTTCGGAACACAAATTAAGATATTTTAGTTGAAATCTGATGGCTCTGAAAGGCCTCCATTGGCACAATGGCACGGTTCACTCTCAAGACCCTTAAAAGGTACTAAAGACGTCGTAAGAAAGTCCATCTCACTACAGTGGTTCTAAAATAACTTTATGAATCGGCGAGAATAGTTTTTGTGCGGAAAAAAACCCTAAATAACGACTTATATAGTGATGACGATTTCAAAACACAGCCTCATGAAGCTTCGAAGCGTTATGAATCAGTGAGTCGTATCATGATTCGGATCGCGTGTCAAACCGCCAAACTGCTGAAATTTGGCGATTCAAACTGCTGAATCGACTCAATGATTCATAACGCTTCGAGGCTTCATGCGGTCGTGTTTTGAAATCGTTATCACTATATAAGTCATTATTTAGGTTTTTTTTGCGCACAAAAACTATTCTCGACGATTCATAAAGTTATTTTAGAACCACTGTAGTGAGATGGACTTTGTAACGACGTCTTTAGTACCCAGAGGTGTCAAGTAACGAAGTACAAATACTTTGTTACCTTACTTAAGTAGAAATTTTGAGTATCTATACTTTACTGGAGTAATTATTTTTCAGCCTACTTTTTACTTCTACTCCTTACATTTTCAAGCAATTATCTGTACTTTCTACTCCTTACTTTTTAATAATAGCCTCGTTACTCCTATTCCATTTCGGCATGTTTTCATTCCAGCTTGTCATTAAAAACAACTATCCAGATGAATCGTGCCATCCGGATGGAGTGAATTTGATTGTGGTTGGATGAGAATGATAAACTCAAACCATTCCGACACCCTATTGGGTTGTAGGCGATCAATCACGCCTGCACCTGCACAAATCACACACCATGTTGCCAGATAGGGCGGGTTCTCGCAGAGGAGCACGCACTTTCAGCCAATCAGCGATCAGCAGGCGTTAGCCGGGTTTTTAGCGCGATAACTTTAGCTGTATATTCCAGTAATCGCTATGCCAGTGGCATAAATATACAGTAAGTTGTATCTACAGTAAAGAGTGGGAGAGTGACTCAACTCTCAAACGTGACTTACACCTGTGACTCGAAGACTCTTTATAAAAATAACCGTGACTCCAGTCCATCGTCATATACACACTCAGGACATCTGCAACTTGCAACCCCGACAGATGCTGAAAGATGTTAAAATCAACGATTAATCCGTTTTGACTGTGCTAAGTGCATATGCAATGTACTTCACGAAAGACATACTGTAGTTTTGTCAAAGCAAAGTGTAACACAAAGGTAAGCGCATTTTTGTTATTTCTTTGTTGACGGATTATTGTACAGTATCAATGAATTATGCATTTTGGCAACGGTGTGTGCATTAATGTGTGAAATGCCTGTTTATTACATTGCTTTTTCCAATCTCTATATTGGGCACTTTTTGCACGTAAATTGGCTTCTTATTGTTGACATTGAAAATTATGTATGTGTTTTTCTGAGGGATAGCCATTTTGACAGTTTCTACCTGGACATATAGTCATATTTAGGGTGACCACCTGTCCCGCTTTGCGTTGTACCGCACAGGATTTTCACCCCTTGTCCCGCATGTCGCATATTGAGAAAATGTCCCGCATTTTCACCAGTCTGTTGATTTTTAATGATCATATTGAGAAAACATGCATGCGTTCTTTTGCCTTTTTAAGAAAGCATTTATATTATTTTCGCGGCATCGTTTTTCATTATATTTAACCAGAAGTAACATCCCGCCTTACACAAATATACAAAAGCCGAATTTTAAACCATATCCAATGGTTGAAAAGAAAGGAGTAAACACGGTCACTAGTAGGTTGTGACGGCTGTCAATCAAAATGTGGAGCGGTGATTCGTTCCATGTGTTCCCTGTCAGAAAACGAATGGATAGTTCTGTATATAAATTAATATTTATATAAAAAATAAAAACTACAACCCCCCCCCAAAAAATGTGATATATATATATATACATTTATACATATATACATTTATATACAGAACTGTATTTATATATATATATATATATATATATATATATATATATATATATATATATATATATATATATATATATATATATATATATATATATATATATATATATATATATATATATATATATATATATAAGATTAACTAATTTAATGTTGTTTTATTTGTTTCATTATTTATTTAGTTGGATTTTAGTTGCACTTGGTCAGAACTGTTTCAAAAGTAGTTATCTGCATGATGCCTGTTGCCTTTGGGCTCAGTGATGTTGAATTTAAGATTATACAACAGTTTCAGGTTATGTTTTAGTGTTGGTAACATGTCCCTCATTGTCCCACACAAACTTAGTAAAATCGAATGGCTCTTGAAATACCCAAGATTATTCAATAAACTCAGCTATTTTATTATCATCACTTCGTCTCCTGCTGCTGCTTTTTTCTGGCTTTCTCAGTCAAACTCTCAGGCTGATAGAAGACTGTTAATAGAGTCTTGAGGTTCCAGGCAAGACTTTCTGTTGACAGGCTTGCTGGTTACGTCCGGGGCTGGATTTGATATTTCTGACATGGATTTTACCCGATCTAACATTTTAACTGAGTTAAAATAAAAAGTCTTAATGAATGTAAATAGTTGGGAGAAGATCTGATATGTGTCAGATCCACGAATTTGGTCTTGACAGTAGCCTAAACTCTGCCCAAATCTGACAGTGACTAAATAACTTTTTAGCTTAAAGGGGTGATGAATTGAGAAATCAACTTTCCTTTGAGCCTTTGGTATAAAAGTTAATCGTGATATAAGAATATCCTGTAAGTTTCACAGCTGAAAACGTCCTTGTTAGTCAAAGAAAAGCTTTTATAGACACCAGGCCCAGGAGACGAGAGATCTCACAATATGACGAACATAGCCTATTACTTATTCATTATTATGTTTTTGAATGTAAAAACCACGCGAATATCATAAGTTGACCTCAGACAACAGAATGTTTTAAAAAAAAAAAAAAAAAGCCAGTTCATGACACCTTTAAGTAAGAATTAATATGTATATTTAATTTATACCTTATAGTATTTTATACCAGCATATTGTTAGACCTACCTGAAATCTGTTTATTTAATTTGTAACTTTGTTCTATTGTATTTATTTGTGGTATTGCTTGTTATTTGTTCATAAGTGTCTAATCTTATCATTTCGTAAGTGTAATAATTTAACATTATTTATTAAAATTGTATTTATTTATTTTTGTGGTGGGGCCAGTGAAAATTTTGGCTAACCAAGTAACCAGTGAACTCTGTAGAGTTGAGCTCTGTATGTTTATATAGAGTCCCTTTTAAGACCTGCTCCTTTTATTATAAAATAAAGTTACACAATCTTTTACAGGGAAAAAATAAAATCATGTTAAAACTCCGGCCCACCACGAATGTCACTTGGCCCACCTTACATCGCAAAGCTAGAGCCGGGCCTGGGTATTCCACTAAAATAACTAAAAATGCATCACGCTAGTGGTAAGATTAGAATTTAAGTATATTTAGAAGAACAATTTAGCATTTTTGCTCTATCGACTAACAGTGACATGAATGATCAACAATGATATGCTTGTCGTAAACATTATGAAATCATAAATCAGGTATTGAAATCCGATCAAAGGAGACGTGTTTGAGACACACGTAAACAGATGACCTGTAACAGGTCTTGATACCTAAACAGGGCATGTAATAGTACCGTCATAAGAAACCCAACTCAGTTCTCAGTGAACTTTATTTTTTTATTAAGAGTTCTCTCCATAGGAATGTTGATATGAATACGGAATTGATGCAGGCTGGTCCTCAAAGCATATCTGATGTCACGACAGGGGTGGGCACACCTATCTGATTATCACTGGACTTCTCCATCTTCATCATGCCCAAAATGGATACAGTTAACACAGTATTTGTTCATTATACTTTCATAAACATGCCATATATTGAATCTAGCTACTATATATGACTCACTGGAGTCAGATTAATCACCCCTGAGTCAGACGTGCTGACACGCACCCCATCAGTCATAAAGTGCACTTTGCTCTAGTTTTTAAACAATGTTTTTTTTGTGTGTGTGATAAAAAGTGCAGATAATAATGATTTTTAGTAATTCCTAAAGTTACTCTAAGAAATATGTTGATTGATTAACAACATAAAGCCACAAGTATACATTTTTAATATCTGTTATCAGTGAGTTAATTAGATTTTAAGATAAATACATCCGATATATACATCTGCTTGACCAAATCAATGCTATTAGACTTTTGAACAGTCAGCATACACCTGTTCCCTTAGATATATATATATATAAAAGCAAATATCATGAATGGAATGGTAGTTGTCATTGTCAGAGTTGTGACACCTGAACCTAATAATTGATTATTACATGTTCCCATGACAACTGATTGCTAGGAAACAATTGGTAAATGGCAGTTGCTGGCACTATAAAAAGTCCAGTTCAGAAACAGTAGTATGTGTTGGATGGAAAGTATTTGTTTTATGATTTTGTAGTGGTGTTGCTGAGGTGGTAGTTGCTGAATTTTTGCTTGGCCATGGAGGGTACCACTATCCGACTCTTAAGGTATGATGATACATTTTAGTATTTGGCATTTGTTTACAAGTGGCATTTGTCTAAAGTTTTTCTTTTACAGTTTTTCTCTGGCAGTTCTCCGCCTTTGTGTCTGTGACCATATTGGAAGTGGTAAGGTTTATCCAGGCACATTCTATAATTTAGGTTTGACATGTCTGTTTGAGGTTTTTTTTTTTTTTTTTTCCTTCTAGGTGACTCTGTCCTGAAGAGTTATAACATACACTTTTGGAATAGTGTGAAACCACAAAGTTCCTATAGCTGGAATGATGTACCAAGTCCCATTAGTCCTCAAAGACTATACCAATCTGTGGTCAAGCCCAGTGGCCTGCAGTCAGCACAAGCCCGTTACCAGTCTGTATCCCAGCCTGGTGGCCTGCAGTCGGCACAAGCCCTTTACCAGTCTGTTGTCAAGCGTGGTGGTCTGCAGTCAGCACAAGCCCGTTACCAATCTGTATACCAGCCCGGTGGTCTGCAGTCAGCACAAGCCCGTTACCAATCGGTCATCAAGCCTGGTGGTCTGCAGTCAGCACAAGCCCGTTACCAGTCTGTCGTCAAGCCCGGTGGCCTGCAGTCAGCACAAGCCCGTTACCAATCGGTCGTCAAGCCCGGTGGCCTGCAGTCAGCACAAGCCCGTTACCAGTCTGTCGTCAAACCCGGTGGTCTGCAGTCAGCACAAGCCCGTTACCAATCGGTCGTCAAGCCCGGTGGCCTGCAGTCAGCAAAAGCCCGTTACCAGTCTGTCGTCAAACCCGGTGGTCTGCAGTCAGCACAAGCCCGTTACCAGTCTGTCGTCAAGCCCGGTGGCCTGCAGTCAGCACAAGCCCGTTACCAGTCTGTTGTCAAGCCTGGTAGCCTGCAGTCAGCAAAAGTCTGTTACCAATCTGTATCCCAGCCTGGTAGCCTGCAGTCAGCACAAGTCTGTTACCAATCTGTATCCCAGCCTGGTAGCCTGCAGTCAGCACAACGCCGTTACCAGTCTGTATACCAGCCTGGTGGTCTGCAGTCAGCACAAGCCCGTTACCAATCGGTCGTCAAGCCTGGTGGTCTGCAGTCAGCACAAGCCCGTTACCAATCGGTCGTCAAGCCCGGTAGCCTGCAGTCAGCACAAGCCCTTTACCAGTCTGTTGTCAAGCCCGGTGGCCTGCAGTCAGCACAAGCCCGTTACCAGTCTGTATCCCAGCCCGGTGGCCTGCAGTCAGCACAAGCCCGTTACCAATCTGTCGTCAAGCCCGGTGGCCTGCAGTCAGCACAAGCCCGTTACCAGTCTGTCGTCAAACCCGGTGGCCTGCAGTCAGCACAAGCCCGTTACCAATCGGTCGTCAAGCCCGGTAGCCTGCAGTCAGCACAAGCCCGTTACCAGTCTGTTGTCAAGCCCGGTGGCCTGCAGTCAGCACAAGCCCGTTACCAATCGGTCGTCAAGCCCGGTAGCCTGCAGTCAGCACAAGCCCGTTACCAGTCTGTTGTCAAGCCCGGTGGCCTGCAGTCAGCACAAGCCCGTTACCAGTCTGTCGTCAAGCCCGGTGGCCTGCAGTCAGCACAAGCCCGTTACCAATCTGTCGTCAAGCCCGGTGGCCTGCAGTCAGCACAAGCCCGTTACCAGTCTGTCGTCAAACCCGGTGGCCTGCAGTCAGCACAAGCCCGTTACCAGTCTGTCGTCAAACCCAGTGGCCTGAAGTTGCCGCACATCCATTACCAATCTGTGTCCCAGCACCCTGGATTTTAAGGTCTCTCCAATGCCAGCACAGTCAAGTTACGGGTATCTTTCCAGTCTAGGTTCTGAACCTCTTGTGCAACCCAGTAATGTACCACATTAAGTTATTAGTCTGCACTCTGTCCAGCCTGGCTTTCAAGATCCAGCAACTCTGTATTCTCAGACTAATCAAATGATAAAAGCATACAAATCTCCTAGCATACTGAGGTTGTTGCAACAAGTGAAGTCATAGCTGCATACTCTTTATGTAGTGTTTGCTTTTGAGAAATAAATATTTATAAAAATAAGTTTGAGGTATTGTGTGTTTGGGGTTAGTTTTTACAGATCAGTCGACTAATAACCTCAAGTGTCTATTAGGAAGTCTTTGACATGTTTATTGTTGTGCTGTATTAGCATGACCTCATCTTTGTTTGACATGATCTGCTTTTCTCTTATGCTGTTTATACCTGGAGATAAGATCACAACATTATGCTGAATACAGGTGTACATGGGGTCTAAAATATTGAGCTTGTCCACTTCTAGAGGTAGAGTGCATTTGATTGGATTGCTTGCTTAATGTAAATGTTCAACTGACCCAATGCATTATGGGAAGCATGCTACCCTAAAAATGTTCAAGTGTGCCATTAGTGTATTTGGAAAAATAAGTATCCTTTCAGTTTACTTATGTACTTGTGTATAAAAATTGTACTTTTCCAAAATATACTTAATTGCACCATTTATAGTTTTCGGTCAATATAAGCCAAGTATATTTGCCCTACACTTGTACTAGTTTGATCAAGATATATTTAAGCTTGAGTATTCTAAGAATATTTAGCTTGGTTTTCTTGTAGCCTATTGAATGCCCCAAACACCCCCCCCCCCACCCACATAGTCTTAACTTGCATTGTTTGAAAAATAATTTTTCAAAGAAAATATGTTCCTAATTCTAAGTATCTGATCTTGTGTAGTCCAATTCAAGTACTGCAGGAATTTACTTAATTTACTTTAATCTTTCCCCGCCATCGACTGAATTTTCTGGCTAGCCTAGCCATGTTTTCACTGTCATGCCAGGTGTCAAGTGTCATTCACTTGTCCGAGTAAAAAATCAGATTTTTTCTTTGTGTTGTAATATATAATTTATTCTGAAGCAATATTCTCACCAGTGTTCAGTCAGCTTTGACATATATAAATCTGCATATGTGATATTTTTACCTTCCATAATAGGCATTTTTTTGAATATACAAATAAATGTTGGAAAGAATGTTTAAACATGAAACTAAACTGCCTGTAGGTGGCAGCAGGTGACCGACTTAATGAGTGAGTCATTGAGTCGATTCATTGAAACGAATGAGGCAGGCTGTGTCTGATATCGCCCCCTATTCTCTTAAATAGGGCACTATTTGAAGGGACAGCCTCAAAGTAATGGTGTCCGAAACCATAGTGGACATTATCAAGTGCACTCATTCAATCCCACAATTCACTGCAATAACGAGTGTACAACTGATGTAGCCTACGCTCAAAAGCTAGAGAATACCAATAATTCACTGTGAAAGTCCAGCGTCGAATGAATTCCCGCGTCTGACCACAAGATGGCGCCCGCAGCTTTCCAAACCGTTTTTTCCAATATGGCTACAGGTATAAATTCCTTTTTTATTGATTATTAAAATGTATAATTGTGTTTTATACATGCTAGTTTCCATGAGAGTTCAAGATAAATATTTTCATTTTCTGGAGCTGCAAATTTGCTACGTTTCAACTGATTATTAAACAGCAAGCACAAACTATGCAAAAACAGCAGCCCTTCCGGCACACAGTGTCCGAATTCTCTCACTCGTTTTCAATCACTCCTTCAAGTGGACTATGTTAGTGGAGTAATGTAGAGAATAGTGAATGAGTGTAGGGACGATTTCGAACACAGCAGCAGTCGTTTATGAATAGGTCATTGAATCTTTGATTCAACCGATTCAAAACGCTGAATCATTCAGTAAAACACTGTTGCTGTGAGGTGCGTTATGGTTCTGCTGTGATCTTTGTTTGGAACTATTTTCACTGCTGAAATGGAACAAAAACAGTCAATATTGCATCTAAAATGTAAGTGACTTAATGTTAATGAATTGTTTATAGAACTGTCATATGAAAGCAGTCACATTTTCAGTCGTGATGATATTCAGGAAGCCCCAATTGCTCGTGTGATGTTGCTTAAATGTACCATAAATATAAAAACTCCATGTTTAGAATTTTAACCGTGTGTGTTAACTGATTTTTCTCTCGGTTTTGGCCTTCCTTCCTCACTGAGACAGCGTTTTAAGTCAACAAAAATATTGCTTTTTGAAAATGCTCTCCAAAGTGGATACATTTGAAAACGCTGTCTTTGTGGGGGATTTGGTTTGACACTCTGTGTTTGATTAAGTTGACTGATGTGTTGTACTGATCATATGTCGATTGCTCTTGCCTGGGCAGTGTTGGTATCAGTAAAGGAAGCACAAGGCTCGGAGTCTCCGTCTCACGGTGTGTTATTAAATATAGCGATAAGACATTCATATATCTCCACACGGACAAGTTAAATAAGGACTCAAGAACGCAACAGTCTTCGTGTCATAGTGTGGACTGTGAAAACGGAGGTATTTGAAAACAATGATGCATGTTTGATCATGTGGCGTATATTGTACCAATAGGTATTCATGTTTATACCGCTATTGTGCCTGTTATGTGCTATGTATTAAATAAGTTACTTTGCGCACTCTTCATATCACAGTCCTGCAAAGATGAGGCAAAATTTACTCGCAATTGCTTTCCTGTGGCAAAACATGACAGCAGTTGCATTTTAGACAAGCGGCAACCTCCCGCAGTTTCTCTTGAAGCCAATACGGAAGTGACTTAAGTCTGCTGACTCCAGGCTCCAGAAGGGAGCAGAATCTCTTTGAGTCCCATGTTAAAATGCCCAACTTTACAGCAGAAAAACACATGTTTACAGCCTGGTACAAATTGTGGTTTTGGTCTATACGGCTAATTTTGCCCTTCATGACAACTGTGAGGTTTTTTTTAAATAGTTTTTATTTAAAGCCTTAAAGTTCTGCATAATTAAGGGCGTGGCCACTTCGAGTGACAGGTGGATAGCCATTTATCTGCTGTCAGTTAGTCATCACGTCACTTCAGCTCCGCCCACATCCCGCCTTTTTGCCCATTTTCTGTTACCCGGGAGTGACGCGCGATGATGCACTGCCAAGATGGCAACGGCCAGCTCGTCCCAGCTTTACGCTTCAAAACTGCTCATCAGAATCCTATGGGTGACGTCACGGACACTACGTCCATATTTTTTTACAGTCTATGATTTTAGACCAAACATATAATGGTGAGTGAGTGTGACCTGGATGCATCAGTGAAAGGTGAGATATTTTGCTTCATAAAATTATCCTGCCTTACGAATTGTGTGATAACCTGATAATGTCCCAGTGAGCTTTTATGAGGTTTAACACATGCACAGTAAGGTGAATTTAGCATTTTCCGACGTTTCAGTGTGGACAAGAAACTTTTGGAAAACACTTGATAAGTGTGGACGGAGAGCATTTTAAAAAGAAAACAAATGTATCTACAAGTTTATAGCTCACGGTTCTGACTTCTTTTCTCAGAATTGTGAGATATGTAAACTTTATAACTCGCAATTTCGAGTTTATATCACACAATTATGAGAAAAAAAGTCAGAATTGCGAGCAAATTGTGAGGTCAAAAATCTCTTTATTTTTCATTCTGCGGCAGAAATGCTTTGGTATAACTCAGGCCATATTCAGAGTACCTCTGTTGTAACTTCTATTCTTTTGCAAGCCCGACCTCAGACAATTTGATTACCAGAGCTGCCACGCGTCCTTGCATGTCAAGCCAGTTATCTCAAAGCAATTGCTAGCGAAGAAGTCTTCCCCGAAGGATCAATGATGTCTGATCTGACAGATTTATTGATCTGGAGAGCGCAACCCTGAGTGAGAAATCTGTCACAGTTTTTGATTTAGTTCCCACATGGGTTCTTACATTGACATCAAACGGGGCCCATAAATCCAACGGGAGCAAACACAGTGCAACAGGTCACAGAAAGGTAACTCTCTTTGTCTCCTCTGGAAGACCTCTGAGTCGGTGTTTATTAATGGCTGAAGGCATTCAAACACATCTGGTCTCTCACTTAGTCACGACTCGATCTGCGTGTTTAAAGTGTGCATAAGCTCTTTAAGCTGTTTCCCCCATTAGCTTGGGGTGCTATGAAGAGCTTGTATCCTTTTCATGACCCACTAATGGTCCTAGCTTGATTAACTCCGGACTCTGGCAGTAAGGGGGACGTTTTTTTCTGGTGCAATGCCTGAGAATAGAGCACGGTTGCATAACTGACAAGGAAGTGGCCTGGGTCGTAAATAACGTGCCTGAAATGATCCATCTGGGAGCGGCACTTTTAGTGGAGGCTCCTAATTTGCGGCCTGGTGGCCTTCATAAAGACCCCAGAATACATTGCCAAATCATAAACTGTGTTTAACCCATGCACCCCACTCCCTCTGTCTGTTTGCATTTTCCTGGCTTTCGCTCTGTTTCCAAGCATGTAGAACGTCTCTTTCTTCCCCTGTAGGCTGGCTAAACTCATGGGTATGATAACATAGAGGCCCCTAAAGCACTATAATGGATGAATTTTGAATTTCAAGAGAGAGAGAAAGAGAGAGAAAAAAAGTCATAATTTACTCACCCTGATGTTGTTTCTTTTTTGAAACACAAAATTAGATATTTGTGAAAAATGTGTGAGAGTGAAAGTCAGTGCTGTCCAACCTTTTGTGATTTGCAGAAGTCATTCGGGGTTGTAAAGACATGCAGGTGAGTAAATGTATTGATTATGACTACATGCAGAGATCAGTGTACATAATCAATGTCAAGTCTTTGTTTTTGTCTGCATTGTAATCTTGATATCAGAGGTGTAGGCCCTTGTAAGTAGATGAAAGTGTGAATGTAATAAACAGCCTGGTCATAAAGGCGAGGTGATCTGGCATGGTGGTGCAGCCCTTATGTAATTTCTCGCCTGGCTGTGATGTTCGTGGTTCTGTTGTTGTTCCTGCTTTGATCTACCACAGTGATAACGGTGTTCCAGAAAGCGACACTAATGAAAAAAGATATAGCGGGAGTGGAAGTTCACCACAGCTCATAGGAAAGATGCTTGCTGATAAGAACACTGCTCTTCTGTGCTTCATCTAGAGGAAGCATTAGCATAGCATTGTGTACTCTGGTATAACCAGGTGTAGTGTCTGATATGGGAACATGCAACTGTTCATTCTCTGCTACAACCACACATCAGGATATAGATTAGGAATATTCATCTTAAAGGCATAGTCTGCCCAAAAATGAAAATTCTGCCTTGATTTACTGACCCTCGTGCTGTTGCAAATGTTATGACTTTATTTTTTTTTTATAAGAAAGAACAACCAGTAATTTCGTGTTTTAATGTTAATGTTAATGGGTACTTTTAATGTTAATGGATACTAAGGCTTTAAAGCATCAAATTTTATACAAGTTGCCCATATATCAATATTTCAACTCTTCTGAAGTACTCTTTAAATCTTTAAAGGCCAACTGAAGTGCCTTGAAAGCATTATTCAATGTGTTGACGTAATTTCCCCTGAAACAGGAAGACTGGGCAGGGCATATCAAACAGCTCCTCCCCTTTTTAAAAACAGCCAATAGCATTTTGTTTATATCACAGCTTGACTAGAGCCTCTCGGCTCTGTAAAGCCGCATTTTTCTCGAGATGTCAAATAAGTCTCTGATGTCCCCAGAGTGTATGTGAAGTTTTAGCTCGAAATACCCCACAGATAATTTTTTATAGCATGTTAAAATTGTCACTTTTTGAGGGTGAGCAAAAACGTGCCTTTTTGTGCGTCCCTTTAAATGCAAATGAGCTGCTGCACACGGGGCGGAGCTTCAAGAACTCCAATTAGCAGCTCTGATACCTCATGCAGACAGCCAGGCAATGAAACTGTTCAGCCTTTTATGTTCAAACCGGAGTTGGACAATGATGGAGTGACTCAAGAAGAAGTGACAACATGTAGAATGCAACAAGATGTTCCTTAATGGTACGTTGATGAAGTTATGTATCTGATGTGGAGTTCTATCTTCAAGTCATTGATTAGCATATTCTGTCATGATAATCTCACCCCCTTTGTTGCTTGTTCCCGGGGGCGGGGTTTATGTAAATTTCAGGATTCGTGATGTCACTAACCCGGGAGGAAGCTTATGTAGTCCCTACCAGCTGTTTGTTGTAGTCCTTTAAAAGTGATTTCTTTAAAAGAAAATATCTCCCTTTGGTTTGAACTTTGAGCATCGTAACTTTGCAGATGTTGTTTATGCTCAAATAGCAACATTACACACTAACTAAAGTTTAAAAAGTAAAATCATAATCAACCACCCCTTTAACTTTTTCTCATTATAATCTCCTCCATATCATATTTGAAAAACAACATTGCAGAATTCAAATGGATCTGATAAGTTTTGTGGTCTGCACTGGAGCAGACTATGTGTGTGCGCTCGCCGGTGCATGTAAAACTAACGTGAAACCAGACGTCATTCGCTTCAACTGAAAGTATTTACACTGTCTGAATATCCCTATCCCCTATATAGTGCACTATGTGCCATTCAACATGTAGAAAATGGTAAATGTGTGAACAAATGACCGATTTTAGCCCCAGCTTTAAAATAGTGTCTATCTGGGGGGTGGGACTCTTCAGATTCTAGAGAGCATTTGATTGGACAGAAAATCTGATGAGAAGCTGAAGTGCAGCGTGATGTCATCAAAATTATTGGCGGAAGTGAGAAACTGTAAGTTGTGAATCTTCTAAATGCAAATGTTGTCATTGTTTTGGAGCACACTTGCTTATAGACAACAGTTAGACTAACATATTCATACTAAAAGCCAAAAAACTTCTGTGTGAGGA
The DNA here is from genome assembly GCF_949357685.1 of Gobio gobio. NCBI lineage: Eukaryota > Metazoa > Chordata > Actinopteri > Cypriniformes > Gobionidae > Gobio > Gobio gobio. The sequence continues at coordinate 36,422,495 of NC_137112.1, forward strand.
AGAGGCTAAGGGGGCATTTACACATCACTGTTTTCAACTAAAAACATTGCATTTTAGTTTTAAACTTCAAAGTGCAAGTTTTTAAAAACGATCCCGTTATCATCTTCATGTAAAATACAAAAACATTAATTTGTGAAAATGGTGACATCATGCGCATGCATATTACATGTTCAGTCTATAGGTTCTGTTGAAGAATGCATATGTTTCTATATAAAGTGATTTTATAAATGTGACAATTCTGTTTATTTACATTTACATTTAGTCATTTAGCCGACGCTTTTATCCAAAGCGACTTACAAATGAGGGCAATAGAAGCAGCTAGAGCAGTCCAAGGGCAACAATATCAACAATATGCAAGTGCTGTAACAAGTCTCAGTTAATATAGCACAGAACAGAATTTTTTTATTTTTTTTTTATAAATAAATTAGACAGACAGACAATGAAAAGTGCTATTCTCGATCGGTCAGGTGTTGCTGGAAAAGATGTGTCTTTAGACGTTTTTTGAAAATGGCTACAGACTCGGCCGCACGAATTGAGATAGGCAGGTCATTCCACCAGGTGGGAACGGTCCAGGAAAAGGTCCGTGACAGCGATTTCATGCCTCTCTGGTATGGCACCACAAGGCGTCGTTCACTGGCAGAACGCAAGTTCCTGGAGGGTGTGTAAGTCTGAACGAGCGAGTTTAGGTATATTGGTGCAGAGCCAGTGGATGTTTTGAAGGCGAGCAGCAGTGCCTTGAATTTAATGCGAGCGGCTATTGGTAGCCAGTGCAGACTGATGAGGAGAGGCGTGACGTGTGCTCTCTTCGGCTCACTAAAGACCAACCTCGCCGCTGCATTCTTATAGTACACAATTTATAGTACACAGTTTATAGTACACAATTGTCGAGTAAATGTACCCTCGAACATAAATCATTATTTATTTAAAACCTTGACATTCGTCTCCTTGGCATGTTCATGAAAAGTCTAATTTGTGAACGTGTCATGCTGTTGAGTCAGATCTTTTGAGTGACTCAGAGGATCCAGTTCTCAAAACTGGTCTGAACTGATTTGATTCCTGAATAAACTATTTGTTTACATTGTTTTGCCCATTGGAGAAGTTGTTTGTAATTTATAATTAACAAAATAATTTTTGGTCTGTTTGTCACACAAAGCTGTTATATGACTTTAGAAAACTATTTCCCCCAAAACTATCCCTTTAAAATGATGCAAAAGAAATATTGGATTTGGTGAATTCTGTTGTTTCAATGGCAAAAGTATTGGAACACTTCTCCAAATCATTGAATTTAGGTGTTTCAATCACTTTCATGGCCACAGGTGTATCAAATCAAGCACCCAGTCATGCAGACTGCTTCTACAAACATTTGTGAAAGAATGGGTTGCACTCAGGAGCTCAGTGAATTCAAGCGTGGTACCAAGGTTGAATACAGGGTTGCCACCTGTGCAATAAGTCCATTTGTGAAATTTCCTCACTACTAAATATTCCACTGTCAACTGTTAGTGGTATTATAACAAAGTGGAAGCGATTGGGAACAACAGCAACTCAACCACTAAGTTCAAGTGTTTTTGATTACTGCAAAGAACTTGCTGTTAGCACTGCAAAGCTTCGGATGCAGTGGTGTAAAGCACGCTGCCACTGGACTCTAGAGCAGTGGAGACGTGTTCTCTGGAGTGACGGATCACGATTCTCTGTCTGGCAATCCGATGGACGAGTCTGGGTTTGGCAGGTTTGGCAAAAAATGGTACTTGTCTGACTGCATTGTGCCAAGAGTAAAGTTTGGTGGAGGGGGATTATGGTGTGGGGTTGTTTTTCAGGGGTTAGTCTTGGCCCCTTAGCTCCAGTGAAAGGAACTCTTAATGCTTCAGCATACCAAGACATTTTGGACAATTTCATGCTGCCAACTTTGTGGGAACAGTTTGGGGATGGCCCCCTCCTTTTCCAACATGACTGTGCACCAGTGCACAAAGCAAGGTCCATAAAGACACCTCAACCCGATAGAACACCTTTGGGATGAATTAGAGCGGAGACTGCGAGCCAGGCCTTCTCGTCCAACATCAGTGCCTGACCTCACAAATGTGCTTCTAGAAGAATGGTCAAAAATCCCCAGAAACACACTAAACCTTGTGGAAAGCCTTCCCAGAAGAGCTGAAGCTGTTATAGCTGCAAAGGGTGGGCCGACTCCATATTAAACCCTTCGGATGAAGAATGGGATGTCATTAAAGTAGGGTGACCAAACGTCCTGTTTTCCCAGGACATGTCCTGTTTTCAAGTCTTGTCCTGGCCCTAATATAACAATTTTCTATCCATACAGAGGGGGCATACTTTAAATGTATTGAAATTAATAAAGAATCTTTGAGTAAACTTCGAGTATCATTTGAGTATCTCATTGCCGGGCCTAGTGTCCTGGTTTTCGTTAATCAAAATATGGTCACCCTACATTAAAGTATCATGTATCATATATCATGTGCATATAAAGGCAGACGTCCCAAAGCCTTTGGCAATATATATTGAGCTGCTTTATACCATTAGATAAGTTAATAAAACTCTAATTTTCTGTATAAGTACTTCAGTGCCTTGCAAAGAACTTGCAGTTAGCACGCTCACTATGCATGACCTTTGACCTCATGCCTCAGTTGCCCATAATTCTCAGCAGACAGGGCAACTGAGGCATGGAGTTCAGCCCCTTGCTGGGGGTCAGCAAAGTCTCATTTAGTCGGATCAGCTGCTGAATGATGGATGAATGGCATGCTGAACTAGCAACAGCGCTAACACTACAGGATCATGCCTATTGCCCAAACTAATTTGCAGTGACTTCCATCCAGTTTCAGGTGTCAGGAACGTCCTAAAGTGGTGAGCTGACAGGATTAGCCATAATTGTCCAATACACTGAATACAATAATTACAACTAAATCAAAAGGTTTTTTTTAAACGTATTTTAAGAAAGTTTGAAAAAAAAAAAAAGTGTGTTAATATATTTAGAGCTTGTTGAGACTCAAATATTTGCCTTGATGATTTGTTTTCTCTTATTCCATTAACCATGACATTGCCCTTTTAAAGTGCATTTTTAAGATTTCTGTGGCTCTTTGAATTTCCTCATAAGCCGCCTTGATCAGTGAGCCAGGAAATATGGATTGAAAGGAAAAAATGGGATTACAGACTAATATGGAAAACAGATTCGGCAGAATAAAGTACCCCAGTCATAAATACACAACCACAGACCTGCAACATTAAGATTCCCACTCATGAATCCACAGGGACATGAAACATGTACAAAAGCTCTGAATTGAATTATCACTACTCTTACTCTCACTCTCACTGTGATGGTTTATGAGGCTTCTCTGAGGGAGATTCACATATGAGGAGCAATTAATAAGCAGTGTGTTTTGTGAAGAAATGTCTCATCTGTGTTTGGGAATAATAAATCCTACTGCGGGTGGAGAAAAAGTCATTGTCATTTTTTGTTGTTTTGTTTTTCTGTTCCACATATGTCTTTTTACATCTCATGGGGTTTCTAATCAAAGTCTGATCACCGAGGATGGATTGCAAACATGGTTTAATGATTTCAAGCAGGCTTTGCAAGTGAGTATGAATACAGTGAGAACTTTATAAGACATGATTCATGTTGTGGTCTGATTTATCTTGTATTTAACTAACCCTGGTCTGAACCTTCCTGCTGGGGTCTGAACACTTCTCTCTTTTTGCATTTGTACAGCTCCCCAATTTCACGACTCTCATCCAACTTCACGTTCTTCTTGCAGCATTTCTAACGGCCCAATCTGGGGCAGTGAAAACCAGTCCCCACAAGAGGCTCCTACTTTTCCTTTAACCGAGCATGTTCTAATTTATTTTCTACTAAAAATCAGGATGTGCGGCATAGCTGTAATTGTTGAGGAAGGTGCTTGTGGCTCATTGTAATTCATATGATTGCTTATGTGGTTTATCTGGCAGACAGATCCCACATCTTTATATATTTTTCTATTCAATGACCCACTCCTCCTCCATGAACTGCCACCTTAACGTGGTGGAGGGGTTTGAGTATCCGAATGACCCTAGGAGCTACGTTGTCCGGGGCTATATGCCCCTGGTAGGGTCTCCCAAGGCAAACAGGTCCTAGGTGACGGGTCAGACTAAGAGCAGTTCAAAAACCCCTTATGAAGAAAACAAAAACAAGGACCGTGACGTCGCCCGGTACGGCACAGCCGGGGCCCCACCCTGGAGCCAGGCCTGGGGTTGGGGCTCGTATGCGAGCACCTGGTGGCCGGGCCTTCCCCCACGGGGTCCGGCCGGGCTCAGCCCAAAGGAGCGACGTGGGGACACCTTCCTGTGGGCTCACCACTCACAGGAGGGACCGTAAGGGGCAGGTGCAAAGCGAATCGGGCAACAGTCGAAGGCGGGGGCCTAGACGACCCGATCCCTGGACACGGAAACTGGCTCTTGGGACATGGAATGTCACCTCGCTGGCGGGGAAAGAGCCTGAGATTGTGCGTGAGGTTGAGAGGTTCCGACTAGAGATAGTCGGAATCACCTCCACGCACGGCTTGGGCTCTGGAACCACACTCCTCGAGAGGGGATGGACTCTTCACCACTCTGGAGTTGCCCATGGTGAGAGGCGGCAGGCTGGTGTGGGTTTGCTTATAGCCCCCCAGCTCTGCCGCCATGTGTTGGAGTTTACCCCGGTGAACGAGAGGGTCGTTTCCCTGCGGCTTCGGCTCGGGGATAGGTCTCTCACTGTTGTGTGTGCCTACGGGCCAAACAGCAGTGCAGAGTACCCGGCCTTCTTGGTGTCCCTGGGAGGGGTGCTGGAGAGTGCTCCGACTGGGGACTCCGTCGTTCTACTGGGGGACTTCAACGCCCACGTGGGCAATGACAGTGAAACCTGGAGGGGCGTGATTGGGAGGAACGGCCCCCCTGATCTGAACCCGAGTGGTGTTCAGTAATTGGACTTCTGTGCTAGTTACAGTTTGTCCATAACGAACACCATGTTCAAGCATAAGGGTGTCCATCAGTGCACATGGCACCAGGACACCCTAGGTCGTAGGTCAATGATCGACTTTGTGGTCGTTTCATCTGACCTGCGGCCGTATGTCTTGGACACTCGGGTGAAGAGAGGGGCGGAGCTGTCAACTGATCACCACCTGGTGGTGAGTTGGATCCGATGGCGGGGGAGGAAGCTGGATAGACTCGGTAGACCCAAACGTACTGTGAGGATCTGCTGGGAACGTTTGGCCGAGTCTCCTGTCAGAGAGATAATGACAGAGAAACGGGCTCTGATAATGCATTACTAATGTTATAGAAATGACGCCTCCGGCAGAACTTCGACCGGATCCCGAGGGAGGCTGGAGATATTGAGTCCGAGTGGACCATGTTCTCCACCTCCATTGTCAAAGCGGCTGCTCGGAGCTGTGGACGCAAGGTCTCCGGTGCCTGTCGAGGCGGCAATCCCCGAACCCGGTGGTGGACACCGGAAGTAAGGGATGCCGTCAAGCTGAAGAAGGAGTCCTATCGGGCCTGGCTGGCTTGTGGGACTCCTGAGGCAGCTGACAGGTACCGGCAGGCTAAACGGACTGCAGCCCGGGTGGTTGTGGAGGCAAAAACTCGGGCCTGGGAGGAGTTCGGTGAGGCCATGGAAAAGGACTGTCGGCTGGCCTCGAAGAGATTCTGGCAAACCGTCCGGCGCCTCAGGAGGGGGAAGCAGTGCCCTACCAACGCTGTTTAGAGTGGCGATGGGCGGCTGTTGACCTCGACTGGGGATGTTGTCGGACGGTGGAAGGAATACTTCGAGGATCTCCTCAATCCCGCCGTCACGTCTTCCATTGAGGAAGCAGAGGCTGGGGGCTCAGAGGAGGACTCGTCCATCACCCAAGCTGAAGTCACCGAGGTGGTCAAGAAAATCCTCGGTGGCAAGGCACCGGGGGTGGATGAGATCCGCCCTGAGTACCTCAAGTCTCTGGATGTTGTGGGGCTGTCTTGGCTGACACGCCTCTGCAGCATCGCGTGGCGGTCGGGGACAGTGCCTCTGGGATGGCAAACCGGGGTGGTGGTCCCTCTTTTTAAGAAGGGGGACCGGAGGGTGTGTTCCAACTATAGGGGGATCACACTTCTCAGCCTCCCCGGGAAAGTCTATGCCAGGGTACTGGAGAGGAGAATTCGGCCGATAGTGGAACCTCGGATTCAGGAGGAACAGTGTGGTTTTCGTCCTGGTCGTGGAACACTGGACAAGCTCTATACCCTCTACAGGGTGCTGGAGGGTTCATGGGAGTTTGCCCAACCAGTCCACATTTGTTTTGTGGATTTGGAGAAGGCATTCGACTGTGTCCCTCGCGGTTTCCTGTGGAGGGTGCTGGGGGAATATGGGGTCCGGGGTCCTTTGCTGAGGGCTGTCCGGTCCCTGTATGACCGAAGCAGGAGTTTGGTCCGCATTGCCGGCAGTAAGTCAGACTTGTTCCCGGTGCATGTTGGACTCCGGCAGGGCTGCCCTTTGTCGCCGGTTCTGTTCATAATTTTTATGGACAGAATTTCTAGGCGCAGCCAAGGGCCGGAGGGTGTCAGGTTTGGGTACCACACGGTTTCGTCTCTGCTCTTTGCGGATGACGTTGTCGTGTTGGCCCCTTCTAACCAGGACCTTCAGCATGCACTGGGACGGTTTGCAGCCGAGTGTGAAGCGGCTGGGATGGGGATCAGCACCTCCAAATCCGAGGCCATGGTCCTCAGTCGGAAAAGGGTGGCTTGCCCACTTCAGGTTGGTGGAGAGTTCCTGCCCCAAGTGGAGGAGTTCAAGTATCTAGGGGTCTTGTTCACGAGTGAGGGGAGGATGGAACGGGAGATTGACAGACGGATCGGTGCAGCTTCTGCAGTAATGCGGTCGATGTACCGGTCTGTCGTGGTGAAGAAAGAGCTAAGCCGTAAGGCGAAGCTCTCGATTTACCGGTCAATCTACGTTCCTACTCTCACCTATGGTCATGAGCTTTGGGTCATGACCGAAAGGACAAGATCCCGGATACAGGCGGCCGAAATGAGCTTTCTCCGCAGGGTGGCTGGGCGCTCCCTTAGAGATAGGGTGAGAAGCTCAGTCACTCGGGAGGAACTCGGAGTAGAGCCGCTGCTCCTCCACATCGAGAGGGGACAGCTGAGGTGGCTAGGGCATCTGTTCCGGATGCCTCCTGAACGCCTTCCCGGGAAGGTGTTTCGGGCATGTCCAACCGGGAGGAGGCCCCGGGGAAGACCAAGGACACGCTGGAGGGACTATGTCTCCCGGCTGGCCTTGGAACGCCTCGGTGTCCCCCCAGAAGAGCTAGAGGAAGTGTCTAGGGAGAGGGAAGTCTGGGCATCTCTGCTTAGACTGCTGCCCCCGCGACCCGGCCCCGGATAAGCGGAAGAAGATGGATGGATGGATGGACCCACCTCCTCCATCTGCGCTAACCTAACGTTACTTTGCACGAACATGCATAACTTTGTTCGACTGTCATGAATATTTGAAATGTCCATTTACATTAAGTACAAGTTAGCCAAACATAGATGAACCTTACCTGTCCAGGAGAAAATTAGCAACGTTGGCATCAGTCTTCAAATTATTCTCCGTTTTCAGCCGTCTCCATCTTTCAAAGGCATCTCCTATACAAATCCTTGTTTTATTTCGGACACTGTCACAACGTTTTTCTGATTCATAACGAGGTTGTTTAGGTTTCGTAAAGTTAGACACTGTTTATCCAAAAAGTTTGTAGCTGCAGCTGTGGTAACTAGAGCAGAGCTGGCAACACGAATCCAGAAACACTACTGACTTCGTGATTGGTAGATAGGTGGAGGGTGGCGCTTCAGGCCAAAACACAACATGTCAACATCAACATCAGTTGAGGGCTGCAACTTCACTTTTAAAATTACAATATCTTGGCCGGACAACCGTTGTCAGTGATATAAGTATATGAAATTAACATGATTTCTTAATGTCTAGTGACATATCAGGGTCATTTTATGATTAATTGAAATACATTTCTTACATACAGTTCCTTTAACACGTCGAGAGACTGCCAATCACAGTGTTATTTAAGCACTCTTTATACGGTATTTAGAATGAGCTTTTATTTGTATAGGTTCAGTTTTCATTTAAATTTGTAGTTAAGCTTTAGTGATTTTGTGCTTTTGTATATTTTTTATTTCTATTTTGAAATATTTGCCTTTATTTCAGTTTTAGCAATCTGTAATATTTCAGTTAGCCAATATTAATATTTTTAGTTTTTAAGTTTAATATTTATTTAATCTAATATTTATATTTTATTTAATTTCAGCTTTATTAACGAAAACCATTTTTAATAGTTTTAGTCAACAATAAAAGCAATTAAATAAGTGTCTAGTTCATTTTCAGTGGCAAAACGTGGGCGGTTTCGCTGTCGGTGCACAAGTGGTCACCCAAAATCCTGCTGCTTCCACAAGCACAGCTCTTTGTTGAAGGCGCTGCTGAAGATGAAAATATTTAATGTTTTTGTGAGCGGCAGGGGCAGACACATCGGCTCGAACCAATTAAGGGTGTGTTCACACTTGTAGTTAGTTTTGCTTGTTTCAGACCGAAAAAACTGAACAAAATTTTTTTATCTTGAAATTCTGACTTTTTTTCTCAGAATTGTGTAAGTCGCAATTACGAGTTATAAAGTCAAAATTTAGAGATATAAAGTCAGATATAGCCTATATAGAATCACTTCTGCCGCTCGACAGAGCAAGATATATAGAAAAACTGAGCCGTATAGGGTCGGATTGTTCATACAGTCTATGACTGGAAAAACAACCCAACGCAATGGCCAAAGGTGTCATTTTCTCGTCAAAATGCATGCTGCTCCCACAAATATTACTTGCCTACTTCATAATCACCCAGTCTTTCGATGAAGACGTTTATTCAGAGTTTCTGAATTTAACGGATTTAATGTAGGCCTATGTATTACATACATTTAACGTTTTAAAATGATCATAAACTTGTCTTGTGCTATGAAATGTTTTTCTGAATATGCCGTGTGCAATGCAAAGGCCGTTTGTTTATCTATTTGTTTGGGCTAGAATATAGACATGAAATGCGCCGAGTCTAATGTCAAACGTTAATTTACCGCAGTGCCAGCAGCCATATCACCCTGTAGCCCAACACTGAAGCAAAGCAGGGTTGAGCCTGGTTAGTACCTGGATGGGAGACCTCCTGAGAAAACTAAGTTGCTGCTGGTAGAAGTGTTAGTGAGGCCAGCAGGGGGTGCTCACCCTGTGGTCTGTGTGGGTCCTAACACCCCAGTATAGTGATGGGGACACTATACTGTAACAAGCACCGTCCTTGTTAAACGTTAAACCGAGGTCCTGACTCTCTGTGGTCATTAAAAATCCCAGGATGTCCTTCGATAAAGAGTAGGGGTGTAACCCCGGCATCCTGGCCAAATTTGCCGATTGGCCCTTGTCCATCATGGCCTCCTAATCATCCCCATATATACTGTATATATATATATATATATATATATATATATATATATATATATATATATATATATATATATATATATATACGATTGGCTTCATCACTCTGTCTCCTCACCACAAATCAGCTGGTGTGTGATGGGCGTTCTGGTGCAATATGGCTGCTGTCGCATCATCCAGGTGGATGCTGCACATTGGTTGTGGTTGAGGAGATTCCCCCTTCTTTGTAAAGCACTTTGGGTGCCTAGAAAAGCGCTATATAAATGTTACAAATTATTATATAATTATTATTATAGTGCCACGTTTAACAGACATTTGTCAAAAGCCTAAAATCCAGTTATATATGATGAGCTGTTTGGCATCAATGACACATCAGGTTTTTATAAAGTTTAGACATCCATCAGTTTTCTGTTGTCTTGCATGCATGTAGCTTTATCTGTTTATTTATTTGTTTTTTTCTTGTTAGTACAGCCATGCACAAATGAATTAGTTCAGTGTTCACATGTCAGTGTCACAATACTATTCTCAAATTACTGACAATTTTTTTTTTATAGCAACCGTCTTCGTCAAAAGGCTGGGTGATTTGAAGTAGGCTATTATGACGAGTAATATTTGAGGGAGCATGCGTGAAAACTGCTTTAATGACAAGTTGACTGCTTTTTGATGCAGTTTCGAGTCCAGTGACAAACTTATGAATATATTGGTGTTTTTGTTAAACAAACCTTTGCCATTGCAGTAATATAATATCTTATTTTTTCATCTTTACAATAATACATCATCGTGTAGTGCCAATGTTTAATTGTAATGGACATATTGCACAGGCTTTCGGAATTGACGAACGGCTCCGTCTATTATTCGGCAGTATAAAACTTCAGATCAGGGGTTTTTAACTTATTAGAGGTGCAGAACTAGCCTGGTCTTACCAGACTCTCGTACATTTCATTTGTACAGAGAGTCTGGCCATTCTCCATTGACAAGCATTTACTTCCTTGAAGGCGGGAACTCTGTTAAAGTTTAAAACTATTGTATCTGCCAAGAGTCACTCTGGATCTGCCATAACCAATCGCTAACATTTGGTCATGACGTATGTCACGCGCCATTTGCCTTTGATTCTCACATTAACTGTGCACAACACCTCAGTGTCAGTGATACAATCTTATGCATTTGGATTGTGATTTATTCACGGTGGAGAGGAGAGTTTTGTGATCGGAACGCTCTGCTCTCGTGGTGCATATCTCGTGCAATCATAACATGATTGTATATGCTGTAAATAAAATGTCATATGCTTGGTATGATAAGAATAAATGCTGCCGCAAAAAACAGCCCAATTCAAATGTTTACGTGCTTTTCTTCTTTTATTTTTTGAGCGGTGATGAAATATATTGCTCTTGTAAACAGTTGCCAGCATTTAAAGAAATACAAGTCTAGAAATGCATCCTAATTACAGCGCAAGTGATATATTCTTGAAAACTTAGAGATGTGGATTGGACAGCAATTACATTACCACACGACCTTGGTGTTTGTCAAAGGCAGTCGGTAATTCAGCCTGGGTTTTTTTCGCGGGTGATGGGAGACGGACGGCTTCAGCCAACTCCTTCAACACTAACGGAGCGAGCTGAAAAAGACTTTTCCCGGACCACAACATCATGGCCACCAACAAAACTCAGCAGTGATTGTTCTTGCTCCGTGTACGGAGTTGTTTGTTCAGGGAAAAAGGATGCGGGAACCGGCGAACGTTTAACAACTTTTAATCAAATAAAAGTTATATATCAAATAATCACATAACAAAACGTAAACAAAACACAACTTAAAATCCAGGCCTGGTCCTCTCTCGTCCTTCACCGGTGTCGCTCGTCCTTATATGCCTCCGTGCTCCCTCATGAGAGGACTCGAGACCGGTGTGTCTCATTCTCAATCACGCACATCGATCTCGCTCGCTCCTCCCATGTCTCGCTCGCTCGTCCACATCACCACACTCCGGCTATAACTTCTGGACCTTCGTCAGCGGTGCCACACACTTGCATCTTTCACCGCCGCCATTACTGAACTACAACTCAAACTAGCGCACGACATCAACGTCATCGCTCTCAGCCACTCCCTCTGTTCGCTGATTGGACCAGTAATAAATTGTTCGGGAGAAAACCTAAGCATATACAGCAGTCCCAGACATAGTACTGAAGGAAAATGAAAATTGAGCGGAAGTATTGAGCCAGGCTAGTGCAGAACACCACACAGCAAATTTTCGGCATTGCACCAAGCAAAAATCAATCAAAATTACGCAGCGCCTGAAAATAGACTAACTTCCATCAACATAACCAAGGTGACAACCTGCTTGCACAGACTGTAGCGAGCTGGGGACTATTTTCAGGCGCTGCGTAATATCATTGTGCTGCTGCACCCAGGACAGCAAAGTTCCCTTATTACTAACCAGCAATGAGAGAATAGTTCCTAGCCATATCGGTCTAGAAAACTTTTCATTTTCTTAGAAAACGATGTAACTATACACATCACAACCAAGCCTTTAGTGCTCCTGTCAGAAACTGAAGCGAGAGACACACTAAACAATTCAATTACACTTCAAATAATTGTTTCCTAAAGACGTTTTCTGTCATTTTAGGCAGTTTTTATTACGATGATTTCATTTCAAGTGTTCGTTTTTTAAATAAGTTTAGTTTTAGTTAGTTATTTTAATGCTATAAAAACGGGGGGGGGGGGGGGGGTGCGACATCATGATTGACAGCTGAGATTGACGGCTTCTCTGAGTGAAGTTGTCACTGAGGCACTAATGGACTTTTTTCGGGAGGAGGTTGGAGCTTTAGCTTTAATTTCTACATTTCTATAACTGTTTATTTCACACCAACATAATGAATTGTTCTGCATCTGTGAGAGTGTGGGCGGGCTTTTGATAATCGCACCTCTACTTCCTGTTCTCTACTGCGCAACTCCGGTCCCGAGATCGCTACTGCGCAGACTCGGTCCAAAGATGTCAGCGCCGTGTACGGGCCTCCGAAAGCTTCAACTATGGTAAGCGGAAGTCAATGAAGTCGCGTTCTCCATATTTTTTACGTTCTATGGCGCAACTCCGGCCCCGAGATCGCTACTGCGCAGACTCGGTCCCAAGATGTCAGCGCCGTCTGCGGGCCTATGAAAGCTTCAACTCTGTTCAGTGGAAGTAAATGAAGTCGCGTCGTCCATATTTTTTTACGGTCTATGATCACAACATGTAAATAAATATGCGTTATTTTGTCACTTATTGAGCAGTAGGCTAGCTGGAGCCGTTTACCTTCAGTCTTTGTGCTAAGCTAGGCTAGTGGTGGGTGCGTCAGACAGAGTTATGGCACGCACGGAGATGAGAATGGTATGTATGGACTTATCTAACTCTGGGGGATAGCCTACGGTGAATAAGCTAAAATCCCAAAAAGCTCATATTTTGCTGCTTTATATTTTAATATTATTTGATTATATTATTACATGATTATATTTTGTATTATTGCTGCTTTATTATTTATTATATTTATATGAATTATAATTGTGTATAATTCATATAATATAATCACATGGTTATTCAATTAATTGAAAATATTAAAACTTTGCTTTTAAATAAAAATAAAACATGCATATATAAACCTTTAAAACAGATTAAGCTTACGTGTATTCTTTTGAGCTCTTAGTGAAACTATATTAATTATCAGGTCTATTTGTTTGAATCACATGCATTGATATAGTCAGCAGCAGTGTGTATTCTTGCCATGTAAATGCATTTAATTTCATGATATTTTTTTCTTAATGATCTCTTAATCTTCAGCAGAGAAGTGAATTGCGCAGCTCTCTCGCGGATTTGACTTTTATAACGGCGTTGTGAGCCCCTGATCTAAACCAGGTTGGGTTTATGTGGATTTGTCAACTCCAAAATTACTCTGAAACTACTGTAGCTTCATGCAACAGTCCTCATGGTTCGGATCGGATGGCAGCGTTCACACTTATTCAAATGAGCCGCACTAACAGAGCAATCGCACCAGGGTTTGTTTTAATTGAACCAAAACATGCCAAGTGTGAACACACTCTAACAGATTATTTATAACCAATCATAGAACAACCATGAGTTGTATGACCCTTAAAAAATCTCATAAAGCGAAAAAAAAGAGAAAAAAAATTGTGAGTGTACGAGTTGGCTTGCTAGGTAAAAATACAAATACGTGCAAAATATCATAGTTAACTCAACTGTGTCTGACATGAAAACTAGTCATATTCCAATGAAATTATAAATAACTGTTTTTTTTATTAAGGTTTTAATAAATACAAATTCACTACGAGAGAAAGCAGCCGCGCTGTAATTCCACAGCTTGCCGAGTCCTGTGGGAAAGGGCCTTAGATATGTTGATTTAAATAAATACAATTAAACTAAAATTAAATTAATTGAATAGACATTGCATGGGGGTATGATTAAATTGCAAGTTTTTTTCCAATAATGTTTTAATTTAGCATGTTGGATTGACAGCCCTAGTTTGGGTAAAAAATTAAATGTTTTGGATGTTTTTAAATCAACAGCCTTTACTAAATAGCATCTCATATCACAATCAAGTGTGCAGTACTATGCTTTCACTGCAGGAGTCATTTTAGCAAGGCACATGTATGTTTTTAACATAACGCAAGAGCAACAGTGAGATGGATTTGTGGTTAAATATTTCCAGCTTTCCATAAAGCAAGCCCTGTGATTTTTTTTTTCTCCCCCTGGTCTCCCTGTAAAACTTTGTGCTTTCAAAATATTGTACTTTGTCCTGAAAAAAGTTACAATCGAGCCAAACCTTCAACACAAAGTTAAACAAGTTTTGCGGTAACTCAAGCGCTGCTTTGAAAACAAGCCAAGCTCACATCTTCGTTGTATCTTCTTAAAAGAGACAAGACCAAGAAAAATGATGACTTATTTAATTTCCTTCCACCTGCAGCACGGTGAATGTTTCTGACAGGGGGAATGAGACAGCCCACGTGCTAGAGCACCAGGTCAAGCCTGTTGTGTTGGTGAGTATGAAGTGCTGAAGTGGCATTTACTGCTGTCGACCTTGTGGGATAACAGACTTTCCAACCGTATAATGCCCAGGGATAGTCCGACTACAACTTTGTGAGCCTGGAATTTGCTGATTTTAAAACATCCCAATAGAAAACGTTTCTATTTAAAACTGCTTTTTATTCAGATGCTGTATTTACAGTGACAGTAGTTAAAAGATGATTGATAAAAACGTTAAAGTACGCATACAGTACAGCGGTCGATTGAGGCTTTTTCTGTCCATTCTGTGTTTGACCAACAATGCAACCAACAGGTCGCTGATGACCAGCAACTGGTCCTGGAAATGAGGCACCATGTGCTCTGGCATGCCGCCTTTTTCTTCTAACTCATTGCTTCTGGAATACTCCATAAGAACTCCATAGCTGTTTGACTATAAAAATATGTAACACTTGGAACTCCCGCTTCGCTTCTAGACCTCTCATGTCCGTCCCTGGAAAGTATTCATGCAGGTGTAGCTTCCTGAGAACTTGTGGATTTCTTCAAGGGCACTCTGCGGTAGCATACTGTTTGATGGGTAAAACGAAAAGAATTAAATGTAATGAATGAGGGGTTTCCAAAACATATTTGCTGAAATAATTTGATTTTTAAAATAAAGTGGTATTTATAAATTGAATAAGACTGTACCTTTTGAGGATAACAAGTGCATGCATGGTCCAGGGTAAGTAAACAAAAGCTGTATTGGTCCTAACAGCATCCACTGTTCTCTGCGCAACCACCTCTGGCTTTAGAGGAGGGAAGAGTTGGGGAAACCTGCAGAGAAAAACCTCAGTTAAATACACTTGTGTATGTTGGCTGTCACCAGTGTTGGGGAAAGTTACTTTGAAAAGTAATGCATTACAATATTGCGTTACTCCCTTAAAAAGTAACTAACGGAGTTACTTAGTTACTTTTTAAGAAAAGTAATGCGTTACTTTTTCTCACCTGGGCTGGGCTTGTTCTTGTTTATAACAAAAAAGTTATATTTTTGTGCAACGGTAAAGACCTCTTCGTACCAAAATTGAAATAATAAGCCCCAGGCTGAGGTAAAAATGCACATTCACACATGAACAGTAGAGGGCGCAGCTCTGCTGCCATTCTGGATAATGGTAGAATAGGATGCAGGAGAAAAAAGTTTTACCAATAAAAACAAAAAATCTAGTAATTTTCATCATCAAAGGTCAGCAGCAAGACATTGGTAAATTAAATATAAATTATTATGCATAAAAATAGCTGTTTTAGTTAACATTTAATTATTGGAGGTTTGCATAGTACTCTGATTTTGCATTGGACTGATTTTATCTAGAACAACAATAACCATCATGTTTACACACAACGCCTCTGCACTTATTTTTCTCAACATGGGGGCAGGAAAGCTGTCAGTCAAATGAATGTGAAAAAGTAACTCAGATATTTTGTTGTAAATTTGAAAAGTAATGCGTTACTTTACTCGTTACTTGGAAAAAGTAATATTATATTAATATTAATATTACGCGGCTGGCTGGCGAATTCAATTGTTTTCAATGGGAGCGCCGCGTTTTTAGAACGCCAAGAGCTTAACGAGGCGCTGAGCGAGTATTTCACGCTCAAGTGTTTTTTACTGGTCGTTGACAGTTGAAGAATGTTCAACTTTGAGCAAAACGCAGCACTCATCACTCACTTTTCACCCAGCCGTCCAATCAAAGCGGAGGAGGGGCGGGACAAATACAACACCGACCAACCGCCACATTCTGCTTGTACTTTACAATGTCAACAGATGACAAGAAGCATAATAATTAAAAACAAAATAATTTAAAACAAGAGCCAGAGCAAATACTTTACATTGTATCTGCATTTTTATATAGAATCAATACAGAAACCAACTATCTGTGAAATTAGATACTACACAAAATGCTGGGTTAAAAACAACCCAAGTTGGGTTGAAAATGGACTAACCCAGCAATTGGGTTGTTTTAACCCAGTGAATGGGTTGTTTTAACCCAGCTGCTGGGTTGAATGTTTGCTTAAATCAACCCAATTGCTGGGTTAAAACAACCCAATTGCTGTCCATATTCAACCCAACTTGGGTTGTTTTTAACCCAGCACTTTTTAGAGTGTAGTAACACTTCCGTATTATAACAAGCAAAGAGTCTCAACTGAAAAAAACCGCTGCGCTGCCAAAACGTTCTCAAGTGCTTACAGCGAGACGCTTTCAGCAGAGCGCCTAGCGTTTTCAGCTGGATAAAAACGCTTTGGTGGACACGCGGCCTTACAAATATATATTACCATTTACAGGTAGGTGGCTCAGAAGTTTATCCATTGGGAATTTTATTGGATCATGAAAAGTGGGTGTTATTCTGGTAATGGAGCCAGAACAAATGTGAGTTTGCTTAAACACTGGCTTAAAAGCATTTTGGCTTTAGGTCAATATTACAAAAAAAAGAGGCTGTGACTAAGTGAAAATTAAAGTTTTGGAGGAAAAGCAAGTTATTACATTCTGATTAAAGATTATGAAGAAAATTGTTTTCGAAGAAATGAGGAATCATTCAAAATAAGACCATGACCACGCATTAACAAGGTTTTGATTTCACATTGACGTAAAAATTCTTGAAATGCAGTTCCAGCCCATTTTACTTACTGCCAACTGAAACAGAATAATCATGAGAAAATGTGGGGCGGAATTTTATTTTAGCCATCAACTATTTACATGATTGTGGAAAAGCTGTCTACGGTGGTGTTTTGAAATAATCCAGTTGTGCTGTATCCATGTTTTCTGCTATTTAAAACATCAGCTCACCTGACTCTCATGCCATGAAACATTTCAGTGTTGGTGTGGAATGGGAGGACAGTGGTACAGCCCACACCCGGGCAGTCCAGCAACCCCAGAGTGAGGCTTTCCATGAAGGCTAGTGATGATGCTTTAGAGGTGCAGTAGTCTATAGCACCAGGGATGGGTGACAGAGACAGGATCGAGTTGACACACACAACATGGCCGTTTTGCAGTTCCAGCATACGAGGCAGGAAGGCTTTTGTGGTCTGTGGACGAAAGGATTATTAAAAGGTGCATTAAATCCATGGAAGAAGGCACTTGGATGAAACCAAAGTTGCAATCATCTTTTCTTCCCTATTGTTGTTTCCCTAAAACAGCTTCTCGAATGAGAGGACGGGACTTGATTTTTCTACGTACCCAAAACTGTCCCATTGTATTGATGTGCTGTGACTTCAGAAGAGCATCATCATCGCTGTCCAGCAAACTCTTCCCATGCACCACTGCAGCATTATTCACTAGAATGGTAACATCTCCCACCTACAACCAGAACAAAATACACACTGTGAGATATTCTTTCCAAAACAGATGATACTTTCTCCTTTATGGGTCGTTAGCTCAGCCATGCTGCTGGGCCTTATCTAACCCAGACATTTCATGCGAGGTGTAATCTCTATACATGCTTTGGGGGTGGAAGGCAACAGAGCTGAGACAAAGCCAGCACTGGGGTTATTAGAGGTTATTAGAGCCAACCAGTTTGAACTAATCTGATTATAATCTTATTAAGAAACTCCTCAGGGTATGATATTATGGGGCATACCTTTTCTCTGACAACCTTGGCTTGCTTGTAAACTTCTTCTCTGTTGGCCACATCGCAAACAAAATAATGGCACTCTGTCCCCATGAGGGCGATCTCCTCGCACGCCTCCTTCAGACATTTTTCCGTCCGGCCCCACAGGATTAGCTGTTAGGAGATAGGGATCAAAGGTCAAAGGTGGAAATATAAGGGTTTACAAAACATAATATGATCTGCTAGCCTGGTTAAAACCAGACCATTCTCAGTAGTAACTGAGTTGTGGTCTGGCAAAGCTTCATAGACAAATCATTTCCAAAGGGGCGTCACCAACGGGCGTCGCTCAAAACCAATCAGAGCGATGAGGGAGATGACGTATGCAGAGCGACGGAGAAACATCTGACTGGCCGTTTCTCAATATGCGTTCTTGTCTGTACTTGTGTTCTCAAATAGGAAATGTCCCCGGTTTCCATTTCAGAAATCTGGTCACCTTACCTAAACCACATATTAATGTTTAAATATTTTTAAAATGTAAACGAAAAGAGGCAGGGTGTTTTATACTTCGTTTTATTATAAATATATAAGATAATGAATGTAGGCCTAACTACCCGTTGCCTGAACCACATGTGTGTGGCTAATATGTTTAAGTTTTTTTTTTTTTATGAAATGAGGCAGTGGTGTTTTATGACATATTTTGTACGCGAACTTCTAACTTGTGTCCGTGACTTCCCAAGTTTGACTCCGGAGAATGAACTCCCGATGACGGTAATAGTTAATATAGCCACACAAATGTAGTGAAGGCAATGCATATTATCTTCAATGCATGTATATAATAAAACGAAATATTAAAAAAAAACCCGGCCTCTTTTCGTTTACATTAAAACATAAAAACATGTAATATCATGTGTGCATAATATAGCCTATGATTATCACTGTAATACAATGAGATATGACAAAACCCAGTCTCTTTTTGTTAAATGTTAGTTTAATGTGTGATCAATATCCATTTTAAAAGTATAAGTAAAAGGTATTAGAAGCTATACAATACATAAAGCAATTCAGTCAAAGAAAGTCAGCGCTAGGAGACTACAACGGTAAAGTTTAATAGCTTACAAATATAAAGTTATGAAACTTCACTTTGCCCTCAGACAAAACGATCTGTCAGGGAACAAATTATAGATTAATGAGAGCAAAGATCAGCCGTTAGATCTACACAAGACGAATCAAATTTTCACATCAGAGCCAGCGGCAGACGGCAGAAGGACTGGCCAAGGAAAGGCGCCTCTCGGTGGGGTTGAGCAATTGAGCGCCGCTGGTCCACTGGAGCTCACAACTCCAAAAACGGCAGAACAAATTTTCAAAAAGGCGCTCTCATTATAAATAAACCACAGATTTTGGCTTTAAAAACAACTACATTCTCGCCTGAAAAGGACTTAAAACTATATTTTGTGAAACATTAACACTACCAGAGGGCTCTCGCTAAGACTAGCAGACTTTTGCCGAGTCCAGTCTGTAAGACAGCGATAACATCTTTTTTAGATATGAAGGCTTCTTGTGTTGTTCTTTGCTCTGGTTTTAACGGAATGGAAAAGTTTAAATCGCTTAAACCAGCCGCGATAGCTGATACACTCTTAGAAGGAATGTGTTGAAAAATTACACAAATAATGTGTAACACTCCAATTTACACATTTTGTGTCAATATTAACTCAAAATGTGTAGAAAAAAATAACCTCTATTACACATATCAATGTGTAGTTTAAAATTAACACAACTTGGGAATTTACTCACAGCATTTAACACAATATGTGTAGACAGATTGCTAACACACTTCATGTGTCATTTTTATATGCGACCGTTATTTAAATGAGCTAACTGAACCAATAGGGACTAGGGGGGACTTTGACTGAATAGAATCCAGTCAGCCAGCCCATAATCTGTTAAGGACAGCGACCATTACGTTTTTACTTCTATATTGTTGAAAATAAGATATTTATCATATCATCATATCACTTCATTGAGTTAATCGGCTGATTACCTGTCGCGTCAAAACTGCTTCTGAACTTGAAAACGCTTCGGTTACCAGCGAGGGAGGATGTGATTCGCGCCGAATCGTGGCGGTGACTGCTAGCAAGATTCTTAAGGTAAGCTCTACCTGCAATCATATTTTTACTCATATTAATTACAAAAACAATTTTTTCTGCTGCTGTTATTTTAATACTGGTTTGAAAGCGCCGTCACGACGAAGTTTTGCGGGCAATAAACGTCCATTGTCAGCAGTGTATGTTATTAGCTGAAGCTAAACCAAGCAAACTCGTCACGTTGACTAATATAAAGCTTCTATGTTGGTCAACGCAGCGAATTTGCGTGGAAAACCTGATTCAAACTTCATGTTTTCCATTTTCACATGAAATTCCCGATACTGAAGATACCTTTAATGGATTTTGCACGTAAAATGTTGCCAAGCAATGGTAACGTCAGGTGTGACCGCGCCTTTAGACTGTGGATTGTAAGTTCAGTTAATGTTAGCCGATTTACACGAAATGTTACCTGTAATGGCGTATTAAAATAATGTACTTGGTTATGTCTAAAATAGTTGTAGTGGATTTGAAAGTTTGCTGAATGATTAAAAATAGTTATAAGTGCTTTGAAGCTAACTTAACTGGTGGAGTGCAGGCTAGGTAGGATGAGAAAATTTGCTAACTTATCAAATAAGTGACTTTTGCATTATGTCTAACATTATATTTATTACACAGCAAATATGAACCAATCAGAAGATGGAGCATTTTCTATGTTCAGTCTCACCAGATTGGATTTATTCAGGTAAGCATTGCAGTAAAAGTCACTAAATCATTCATTCATACCAAATCAAGCATTCCAAACAACTTTAGTTTTTATTTTTGTATTATTTTGATCTTTTATTAGGTAGAACAGTCCCTCCTGGCCAGGAAGATGCCTAATATCATTCCAGCATATCAGCGCACAGGTGGGTTAAGTTAACTACTGATGGGAAGAAAAAGATCATCACATGGTGATTTCTTGCATGTGTCTTACTGTGTATTTGTCTCAAACAGATATCCCTTCGCTCCTGACAAGCTGGAATTGCCTAAAACCTTGATTGCATTCTTGGCGTCTATGCATCACAGCATTTTTGGAGAAATAAGTATATGTAAGTATTAAAATTTGAGTCTTGCATAATTAAGTTTGCAGTTCAGCTGAAGTGTTTGAATATGCTGACAAAAGGTTGTTACTTACAAATATATATTCCAAATTATATTATGTTGTTGGAGATTAAAAACAATTTGACACTCATGTGTAACTTTTTCCTCTCTCTCTTTCTTGCTTCTATAGTGTTGGAACCGCTATCTGAGAAAACATGGGCACATTTATGTTTGTGGACACGCATGCATCCTGGGAACGTTCTGATGTCAGTCAAGTTCTGAACAGGAACCAATCTTTGGAGAAGTTAATTTATCCCCAAAGGTGGACAAGAACATTGTGTTGGCTTTTTACAGACTTTTTATTTTTATGATCACTTTTACTTCTATGCTGTGGAAAAGATGTACATAGTACAGACATTGATAATAATCAGAAATTATATTAGATTAGAATGATTTCTGAAGGACAATGCGTCACTGAAGACTGGAGTAATGATGCTAAAGATTCAGCTTTGATCACTGGAAAAAAATACACTTTACTATATATATTCATAGAGAAAACGGTTATTTTAAATTGTAATATTTCACAATATTGCTTTTATATTCCAAATTAATTCTTTGGTGAGACATTAAAATGCTTAATGTGTCATGTTACCCAATGAGATTGTGTAAAAACTGTTTTGTCCTGTGTTAGACATGTCCTTTTTGACTGCTTAATTCTATTGTTATATTCTGCATTGAATTTAACTGCTGATATTTCATTATAATATATATTTTTACAATAAAATTAACAACAAGTGACTTGAGATTCATAATTTTCAAATTCTAACGTTTTGTGTAGGATTTTAGGTACCTTTTTTAGTGTAGCCAAGGATAGCACAAAATATGATAGTTACACAAGTTTACACATCTTTGTGTTCAAATTTTCTGACACATTTACTGTGTTAAATTCATTAACACAGTGCTTGAGTTAACATTAACACAAAACTAGTGGTCCTGGAGCTCACCCACAGATGTGTTAAAATTTAACACGGGTTGTGTCATTTTTAACACATCCTTTCTAAGAGTGTAGTGATGTTCCACTGCTGCATCCATCTTTGTAGTCAGTGTACAGAATCTGCTTCAACGTCGCTGCGCTGTCGTCATCGTGTAAAGCCCGCCTCAACGTTTCTGATTGGTGCCTCGATTTCTGGGGCTTAGAAATGGGTTTGAATGGGCTCTTTGCCAGACTACTTGCAGAGCAAATCTAAATTTGCCGGAAGTTGTCTGGGTTTTCCCAGGCTAATGATCTGCCGTATTGGCGATAAATCATCTTTCTGAAAGCAAAGCCATACTAGGTCACTGCTCAATAGCACAGATAAGAGCTTAGTCATGAATTAGTGTCTCAAAGTAGATTTAATTAGCTTGAAAGTATTTCATGTTGTCAGTTGTTGTGCATGACTTGTTCTTCAATGTGGGTGTTTACTTGTAAACATAAGAGGCTATGTGGCCTACAATTCATGCCAAAACTTTTGACACAAAAAGCATGAGTCAGAAGATAATCTTTTTGTATTTCATTGTCCTTTTTAAATTAAAAATACATTTACTTAGGACTATATATGAGGAATAGGAGAAATATAGTATACCATAGACATTTTAAAATTATATTTTAAAACAGAATTAAGTTTTACCCCAAAAGCTTTAGCCATTTGAGATGAATATATACCACACCAACATAACATGAAACATAGTAGTTATGGTAAGAACAGAACGGGCCGTTTCATTGAAGGAACTGTGGGGCTATTTTTCACAGGCCAATATTAGTTTGGTGAAGGATTAAGAGAGTCGACTGCATGAATGGATTGGCTGGGACAGGGAACACGGGGGGGAGTGATTGGTCAATTAGATTTTTCAGTCTGAGAGGTCAAGGAAAGGTAATGAAATCAGTGATGCTGTCTCATCATCTGTCTCATAGAGATTACACAGCCTGCTGGGCATACGGACCCGGCCATTTTCTGCTTCAACAACCACATGATAGTGTGTGCACACGTAGCTTAACTTGGCTATCCTTTCGGGACAAATTTGGCTGCATCTAAATATGATTGACCTCCCTTTGGGGACATGCTCATTTGGAAAAATATTGTATATATTTTTTTTATTTTATTTTTTATTTTTTTTGAAAAAAATAAAAGGGGACAATACATATTAATGAACATTTTCGCAAATGTAAATATGCCAGATTATAGCCTTAGGCTAATTTCCATCTGCAGACCCCCGCAGGTTGGTGTTACACACAAGTTAATAAATACATACAGATACACTATAAACAGACTATATACACAAGGATAAGAACATTGATCACCTCATGTTAAAACAAACAATAACAACAAGAGTGGACAACAAAGGACATATAGAAAACAGGAAAGCATCGACTGTCGACACATCGACTGATTTATTATTAGCTCTGTTATAGTTAGTGTCATTTTTATATGTATATACTATGAAAGGATTATTATTATGTTGAATTATTTTTATATTTGCCATTTTCATTTTAGTTGAAGTTTTTGTCATTTCTATTTCTTTGTCACGGTGCTCTCTGTGAGCGGGGCGGAGTGACGTAGCCCTGAATCACGCTGCAGTGTTTGTGAGAGTGAAATTCTCTGACAGAACTTATAACAGTGGGGCTAATATGTTAAGAGAAAGCTGCTGATAGTTTTCAACTACAGTCCTTAAAGTTAACTGCAAGTAAGCTAACCTTCTACCAGCTGTAGCATTATGCCAGTTCTGGACGCTTCCACCGCACCAATAACCCGGGGCTGCCTGCGGACATGCCTGACTTTAAATCGGCGCTACTAAACACGGATATCGGCCGATGCCGATATATTAAAAAATGACAAATATCGGCCGACCTCTACACGAGAGCACTGAAACCGACGTAGTATACATGCCATGCAGTATGTGGCGCTGTAATTCTGCCACAGAAATACACTAAAAACAGAGAAGAAGAGTTGTGGCTAGAAGGGGTACAGCAATGGTAGGAAGTGAGGCAAAATCTCACAATAAAATAACAATAAATACATTTGCTACTTACCAGATTGTGTTTTATTAACTCCTACACCTAACCCAACCCTAAACCTACTCTTACAATAATGCAAATACAGTAATTAAATGACGCAATATTGATGTGCGCATGCCCAGTGCCCGTTAGGGCTGTGCAATTAATCGAATTTCGATTTCGATTTCGATTTTGCCTCCCAACGATCACCAAAATAGTATAATCGAGAAAAAACGATTATTTTGCCTTGCGTTCTGAATGAAACGCGCACGCGCTCATCCGCCCCTCCCGAAGCCACAATCTCTCTCAGTTCGTGAGTCTCGTGTGCATATCATCCGCTGGAATTTAAAAACTCGGCGCGAGTAAAGATGGCAGAAGGAGGGCAGTTACAGCAGCGTTTGGTGAGCAAAAAAGGCAAAACCAACTCCGTTGTCTGGGAACAGTTTGGCTTCGAGGAATCAGACGACGAGCAGAAACATGCTACGTGCAAGATTTGCTACATGGTAGTGGCTGCAACGCAAGGGAACACCGCGAATTTGTTTAACCACTTGAAAATTAAACACAGAGTGACCTATGAAAATCTAATAAAGAAACAAAAACTGACGAGAGCAGGGGTGCCGTGTAAACGTCCTTTTTTCCCCTCATATTTTTCAAATAATTCTCTCTTTGTAAACGTTGTTCAATGCATGCGAGTGCTGCCGTATGTTTGAATATGACCAGTCGTTTTCACCGTCGTCACCCGGGTTTAGTGCCAGAAGACGCGAATGAGAAGCCGCGCGCAGTGAGAAAATGTGTCTCTGTTCTCATCCGAGAGCGCGCACACGTCTCACAGCGCGCAAATATTGAGTTCTCTTTCAAGTCTTGCTCTTGAACGGACAAACTCACACAAAACGTATGTCAACATGTCCATCTTGATGAGTATCCTAGCAGACATAGTCTGTATATGCCTTAAGTGAACTTTATACAGTCGAGAAAGACGACGCATATCCGATCCGGATTGAATAGCTTTTGTAAGTTTAATAGGATTCATCTTTAATTTATGCACTCAAATATGCAATGTTATTTTACATTTGATACATTTCTGTACCTGAAAACTAATGTTAGACGTACCTGAAAAGCATATCTAGCCGAACCATATTGTTGATCTTATTTATTTGTGATTATCATTTTTACGTGAATACTTTTATACTTTGATTTGAATATATGTTATATTATTTATTTTAATAGTTCAAAAAGTACAACAAATGTTACAATTTCAATTGAATTGTTGAAAGGTGTATTTTTAATAAATACAACACATTCCCAAAGTCATGTGAAATCGTGTTACATAATCGTGATTTCAATATTGACCAAAATAATCGTGATTATGATTTTTTCCATAATCGAGCAGCCCTAGTGCCCGTAGTTGTATCCCTTTCTAGTCTTTCCTGTGCGGGACGTGGTGTGATGACATCACCATTTCACAAAATATACGGATTGGCTGTACACACGAAAACGCAAGGGTGTCGTTTTCAAATTTATCCACTCTGGGACCCGGTTTAAAAAAATATCGGTTTCATGCTCCCAAAACGCCGGATCCATGTGGACAAAAACGCTGATACGGTACAACATTTTTCGTATACAGCTAAACGCGTCTCTGTGTGGACGGGGCCTTTAGCTAGAGTCTTTACATAGGAATTGGCTGAAATGCATACTTAAAGAAGCGAACACACCACATGCTTAGAGACTGGAAAAATTTCCACAAACCCTTTTAAAAAGAGAAAAACATAATTGGACCAATTACAGGCACCCGTGGCAAATAAATGTGTATCATTCTTCACAATCAGCCAGCAGTGTGAACAAGGTTACTATACACTACAGTATTTTGCAGTCAGTTTTTGCTATTAAAAGCAAGGCTTTGTAAGAGTAAACACTTCAAACTAATCCCTGGGTTTAGCTGACAACAATATTTTGGCTCTAATAAAATTGAACGTTAATGGAGGGCAAGGCTAAGTCCCTTTCGCAGCCCATCATTATAAAATATTAGTCTGTAATATATTCACACACATATTATTTACTTATGTGTGAAATCATATTTGCATATACAAAACAATATAGACTTCTATTGTTTTTATATAAAGTTACACCAGGCATGTTTTTGTTAAAAACTAAAAATATAACAAATGTGTTTTCAGTAATTGAAATAAAGCTAAAATAAAATTAACATGAAATATAAATGTTCAATAAAACTTAAAAATGTGAAATATTACTTTGGGAACTAGCTTAAAAATACAATTTAATTAAAGGCATAGAGAAAAATGAAATCAATATTTGACACCGTGCTGACTCCTGGAGCAGCTCAGAACAGCCTTGTTTATACTCGACGCATCCACAGATTCCGCACGAGCGCAAGGGTGCGCGCGGCAAAAGTGATGTCAACGTGGAGTGGGCAGTCGTGCACGTTTAACGCAGTCATCGGAGGCGCGCACGCAGTCAGCGCCACACCCACAAACGCAAGCAAAAGCACCCTCAGTTGATACTGTAATAATATACTGGTGAAACAGATTGGGCCGATTTGCACATTTGTGTTCGCGCTCTGGAGAGCGCCATGTATTTACAATGTGTTTTTGCAGCGGTGAGTAATGTAGCCAGATCTCTTGAACGCGATCAGTTTTTATTCAGTGCTGAGTTAATGCAGGCTCGCGAAACTCAAGACTATACAGTCTATAACATCCATTGCATAAAACTATCGCTTTTCATGCTGCTAAGAGGACCGACAGCCAACTGCATGCTGCAAAGTTTGGGAAGTGACATCTAAATATAAATGCTGGATTCACTCTGCAGGAGACAGAAATATCCCTGAGACCCAGAATAGAGGTTTTGCCTCTGTAGAGGAGTAAGAGGACATTATATTTTAGTGAATTTCTTTGACAACATACACAGTTTTGTCTGGATATTCTAATGAAATATGATATCCTTATGAAAATATACCTTTTTATTACTCCCATTATTACACGTCTCTTTACGTTACATTGTCCTAAAAACACATTACTATGTAAATTAGATATAGTGTATAGATGCATTGCATAGAATGGGAATGACATGTATGGCCATGTTTATCATTAATACTTGGTCAGTTTATTGATTTGTTTGGTTAACTTTGGATAAATATTTTATTTTAATACCGTGCAGTGCACAAAATTAAGATTCGAGAGATGGTTCAAGTCAGTGTTCAATAAACAAAGTTAAGTTTAGAAATGTTGTGCATCCACTTATTATTAGTGTCACATTTTAGCATGCAAATGAAGGAGAAAACTTCAAGATCTCACCCCTAAAAATCGGCTGCACATATTGGCCAGCGGCTGACCCTGACCTCTTAAAAATCCATATCGGTCGATCACTACTCTAGTGTGTACGCAGATATTTCTTGAAACGAGGGGAAATAAAGATTGGATAGGGAAAGCTCTGGCTTCGTGTGGACAGGGCCAAAGTTGTTCTAGCTAAATTCATTCTACTCAGATAACAACTTAATGTTAGCCCTCCTAATTAACCTAAAGCAATCTCGGTGGTCCTTATCGGTGATGTTTGCCGATGAATTAGGCCAAAGATGGTCTGATCTGCAGATGGTTTCACCTCTTTGACCTAATGGACGTTTATTTGATAAACCTGCCTGTGTGTTTTTGTATGGGTCTGCTTTATATGCATGGCCTTTGAGCTAATTACTAAGAAGGTCTTGATTAAGCTTATAATAGGATTTCACAACAATCTTGATATTTCTGTCAGAGAACAAGAGCTCACAAGGTGGTCTCCCATACAATCCCACTATGAGCTTCATCTGCACACATCACATTAGCAAGTCTTATCACTAAAGTCCTTAGAGTAGCAATGGTTGAGTTCACCGCATTAGCATATAATATGCGAAAATGAGGAGCAAACAAACCGTGCTTAATCCAGTCCTGTGAGGACACACATTGTTCTTCCTTAAAGATAAACACACTGTGTATAAAGCTCTTATGAAGGAGCATCTATTGTTTAGGTGAAATGCATATCAGTAGTTTCCCCCATTTGCACCCTAAAGGCCTGTTCACACCAAGAATGATAACTATATTAGCATCCACATCAACGGACAATACAGTTCTGTTTATTTAAGCACACTGTAGTTTTGTCGTCTGCTTTTTTAAATGCTCGAGCTCTTTAAAGCAGGAAGGATTCTGATTGGCATTCATCAGCTAGAAAAAAACTATAACGTTTTTCTGTGCCATTATAGTTGTGGTATGGTATGGACTGTTCTTTTATATTTCCAACATTTATCCGAATACATTTGGAAATGGGGTTTTCATTTCGAAACGCTCTCTGTTCACACTATAATTTTCAAGCATTTTCCAAAAGTTTGTATTCCACACTGAAATGTGCTAAAATCATCTTACTGTGCATGCTTAAAAAATTGAGTTAGGTCGAACTCAATCTCCATGGTCTAAACGCAATTGCCCTTATGTTTTCCTGCAGGACAGAAATTGTGAGTTATTCATTTTCTGTTATCTTTGAATCTTGTTATCTAGAATGTAATATGAAGCAACATTGTGAATGGGAACAGCACATAGGCACATACTGGTATAAACATAGTTATCAATCGGTACAAGAAGTGTCACATGACTAAACATGTCATTGTTTTTTAAATACTTCTGTTTTCACAGTTCAAACTATTTATCCAGTTGGGAGAGCATCTTAAAGGGATAGTTCACCCAAAAATTACAATTCTGTCATTGATTACTCACCATCAAGTCTTTCCAAATCCATAAGACTTTCTTTCATCTTCAGAACACTAATGAAGATCTTTTTTTGATGAAATCTGAGATATTTCTGTCCCTCCATTGACAGCTATGCAACTACCACTCTGATGTTTAAAAAAGTTGAATAAAGAGATAGTAAAAATAATCCATATGAATTAAGCAGTTTAGTCCAAATTTTCTTAAGACATAATCACTTTATATGATGAACAGATTGAATTTAGGCTTTTATTAACATATAAACATTTATCAACGCACATCAGTTGTGGCAAATGGAAGCTTAAGCATGTTCACTTGAAGTGTGAGAACCAATGAGGTTCATTCTCATGTGCTACGCAGCACGTTTGAGCTTTCGTAAGGACCAATGAGGTTCATTCTCATGTAGGACTCTCGTGTAGGGCCCTATAATTTCCGCGATCAAGGAATCGCGGAAATGGTACATTAACGCGGAATCTAGTGTTAACGCGGAATTTTACATATTTGGAATGAAATTCTGTTTTATGTGGGAGAAGAACGTATGTCTGGGGAAAATGCAGACCGGGGGAAGCAAATCTGGGTGACACAACCCCTCCCGTCATTTCAGCTCCCCCTTCAAAACAATAAAAGTATGGCGAAGCGGCTCTCCACGGCTCTGCTTTCGGCTGCGAAAAAGTTAAGAAACTCAACGCTAAGCCCTCAGTACCGAGCCGAGCAGTTCCCGCGTGACTTTTCTGTGTCAGGTGAACTTTTGTTGTA
Source organism: Gobio gobio (assembly GCF_949357685.1). Taxonomy (NCBI): domain Eukaryota; kingdom Metazoa; phylum Chordata; class Actinopteri; order Cypriniformes; family Gobionidae; genus Gobio; species Gobio gobio. The sequence continues at coordinate 36,452,206 of NC_137112.1, forward strand.
GTCCTATATTTTTTACTTGAAAGAAAAAGCTAATGGAGCACTTTCATTTAAACGTATATAAACTATGTAACACTTTACACAGAGAGGTCAGATAGCTGGCCTGAATGGCTGTAGCCATTATTTTACTGGACAGTTTAAAACTCAAAACCATTCATATTTTGTTGTCACTTGAAGTAGGCCTACTTAGAGTGCAGATTTATGTTACATCATGCAGTATTTGTCCTGAAAAGTAAATGTGATGTTTGTTACCTCAATAAATTTAAGGTCATTCCTATTTTTATGGTTTATGTTCTATTACAGTAACATTAAAAGCACACTCTTTTTACGACTAAAATAACAGTAAAGGGTTAAAAAAAACATAATTCCCAAAAATTAAAATGGAAAAAACGGAATTTGGGAAAAAATAAAACGGATTTTATAGGGCCCTACATGTGTTCAGCTGCACATTTGAGCTTCCTAAAGAAGAACCAATGAGGTTCATTCTCATGTGTTACACAGCACGTTTGAGCTTCCGCAAGAACCAATGAAGTTTGCTCTCGTGTGTCCAGCAGGTTCAGTTGAGCTTCTGTTTATGTTCGCTGATCAATGTTTATGTGAATAAAAGGCTAAATTAAATCTGTTAATCATATAAAGCGATAGTGTTTCTTCTGAAATTTTGGACTAAACCACTCAATTGATTATTTTTACGATCACATTACTAACTTTTTGAAGCGTCAACGTGGTAGTTGCGTAGCTGTCAATGGAGGGACAGAAAGCTCTCAGATTTCATTCAAAATTACTTAATTTGTGTTCTGAAGACGAACGGAAATCTTAGAGGTTTGGAACGACATAAGGGTGAATAATTAATGACAGAATTTACATTTTTGGGGTGAACTAACCCTTTAAAAATCTCAGTGTGGACGGAAGGCCAAAATATAAAGAAAAAGAAAGAACATTTTCAAATGTATCCAGATTAGTGTAGACGTAGCCTAAGTAATCCACTTTGCTCCCACCGGAATGGGTCTGTATGTGCATGGGGGCACAAGGAGTTCAGGAGGCAGTCGCCTGCCGCTGTCTAATTAGTGTGGAGACAGAAGGGTCAGCCACAGGGCACTGCCCAGCTGGGAGCTGTATGGTCCCTGCCACCCTCCCCCGAACCCATACACATACAGAAAGTCATTTACATAGGGCTCACTTCCTTCACACTTCCTTAAGCCATCAGCCATGGGACCACATGGATGGTCACCGATGATGATGATGATGCTTCTGCAACATCCAGAATTTTTTTTCTTTTCTTGGTCCTTCACATCATTTAGGGTTTGGTTAATGGGCGATGACGTAACTTTTGCAGAATATTTCCAGTGTTGAGTTACCATGCAGTAAGGACTCGCTGACCTCTTGGATGCCATAATAACGGCCTGCTTTCTGGAAAATTACAACCCCCACTTAGAGGCAAGAGTGGTCAAGTTAACTCTTAGCCTGTGCATTTATGATTCATGCCTTTTTAGCATTCCTTAAGAATGGGCTAACTGTGAAGATGGCCACTGCAGGCAAGCCTTCACACCTTAACAATGGCTAACAACGGGGTGTTGACAAGCACGGTGGCTTCCTTTAACGTACTGCTGCAAAGCAGCCTTTTTTCAAAGAACTTTGCCCCGTGATGATGTAAAAGGTGACTTGTGTCAGCGTGCATTCAGGGATCTAAAGTCTCCGAGTTGTTTGCCGTGTGAGGTTTGCACTGTGACTTTTATGATGGGTTTTTTTTTAGGCCCATACACACAAGCTTCTCTGGGGGTGAAATGTGTTTAAATCAAAGCTCTGGGTGTAACACCGCCAGGCTTCAAGGCCCCTGTCACTGTGGTTACAGAAGTTATTAAGCTCTGTTTATTACAGTTGGGCCACTGGGTCTATTTATAATGCAATGTCTTGGGTGGGTGAGGCAGCTGAGACATTTCTTCCCAGCTCTTGACTTTTAGCACATATCATCTCGTTTGCAATCTGACTGCTGAGACACAAAAACATTATACTACTGCCTATGTGAGAGATTTAATTAAGCCATTAAATACTGCAGATAGAGCTCGTAATACAGTACAAATTCATAGTAAAGGTCAGATGCCTAATCGTCCAAGCGTTTAGCCAAGGTCAAAGTTGCTGGCCCCATGAATTTCTTGGGTCACTGGCCCCTGTAGAGGGTTTTCCACCCAGACCACTGTAATAATTTGAACATGAGAACTGTCAAAGTTTGAAAGAAGGACGTTTTACAACAAAATAGCTGTTTGTTAGTTGACCCAGTTTGTTGTACAAGTTGAACCAGACATTGGGATCCAGCTCTACATTTTGATTGGTCTGTTGACCGTAGGGGTCATGACCTATGCACTGTTAAGACAATGGGTTTATGAACGGGACATGTAACGTCCCTAGGGAGAGGAGTAGCCTATACAGAGTGATACTTTGCAGTACAAAACAAACTCATCCATTACTAGGCTAAGGATTTGTTTTAATAGCTTACCATGATGACCACAGTTACTTACAGCTTCTACAGTTGTGGTTATTGCAATAAAGCTACACTGTACAATTGTGTTTATCGTTGTTGAAACAATGTGTAATAAATCAGTATAATCCATCATTTAGATTTTACTTTTTATTAGACTTATTATTTATTTTATTATACTATAGGCCGATATGTGCATATAAATGACAATTAAGATTTCTTGATAGTAATATCATTAAATATAAATGGCTAAATAATATGTTTATATCGATAGCAGTTATTTCAATAATTAGCTATGTTAGGTTTAATTTCCCAAAATACCGCTATGTAGCCTACAATATTATGAAACTTTAAAACTATCAGTCATTGTCAGAAAGAGAAAGAAAGAGGCAGACCACCTGGTATTGAAACTATTGGGCTATACAAAACATTGGCACTATTTGTAAAACATTTTAGAATAGAAATATTACGCAAATACAGGAACATAACCAAGAGTAATGATACATCATGTTTACCTTTTTAGCTCCACGCACGGCGAACTCCTTAGCCAGGTGACGGCCAATGCCCCGTCCGCCACCCGTGATAAGTACCACATCTCCGGTCAGATCTCTCCGCCTGCTCGGTAAGACCCAGCACACGGTCGCCTTGACAATATAGTAGAGTATCTGAATAGGTAAGAGCACCACGCAGCCCAGCGCCTTGAGATCCATTTCACTCCGTCTCAGTATCCGCTTATCTCTTAGTTCTCGCCTGGAACTAATTGAATCCTGGCTCGGAGCGATCACCTTTACTCCTATTTATAGGAGTGGATAAGGCAATTCGCCTTATTTTGCAGCGCCGACGCACACTAAATAGATTGAAATGCATCTATCTACCACAATCCGACGCAGTTTATGTGTGCCTCGGCGGAATATCTGTCATTTTGCGCACCTTTATTCCACATAAACTCTATCCACGGAGCTCTCGCTGCGACAAGTGTGCGCTGCTGCTTTGAACCGGAGACGGAGCCCTGTCGCTACTGACAGCGGCCAGAACCCAACTATGACGATACCTCGGATCTGATAGGGGTTTTAAAGAGACCATTTATCTTGATTGACAACTGGAGGACTGACACAAGTATTATCAAACGTTGGCGTGAGGGTTTCTTTATGACGCGAAGTCCCCTCCCCCAGAAGTGGTGCCACAGGCAATTTCGTTGTCTTTCAACCTGTGCTTGTGCTTATTGTAACTAGTGTTGGGGATTTTGATTCATTCGAGTGATTCGAATCTTTTGAATCGGTTGACTAAAATGCCATTTATGCAGGTTACATGAATCATTCACTTAAATCATTAGATTCGAATCGAAATAAATTTGCGTACGTAGCCTACCCTGTAGACATGTTGTTTATTCCTCTATTGTGTCAATTATTTTGCATGACTTTAATCATACTATAAAGAATACATAATAGTAAAATGATGTTTATCGAACGTAGCAAAATTTCATTTATGCATGGTCAGTATATACTTCACCTCTCCTCTTCTTTCGAAGTATACGAACTGGACGAACGACTCGTTCAATCGGTCAGCAGATCCATGTACACTAACAAGTTCATTTAAGTGAAATGATTCATTTACATAAAAGATTCATTCAAAACATAGATTCATTTATCATCGGAACCCGATCACGCTCTTTTGAACGACTCGCGTTTTGTATTCGTTATGCTGGCAAGTGGTTGCAATAATCACTGGGTTGATTTCTCAGTTTAACCACCTAGTTTTTTTTAAATTGCTTTATTCTCTTGTGACCGAATTTGACACCGTTTCAATTCAAAACGCTGCCAGCTAACACAAGTGTTAACACGACAGAGAATTGTTGAACTGTTAGGGAGAAAATTAACCGGTTTGTCAAGACATATGAAGAGAAAAAAATGTAATGCTAAAGTAGCCTGTATTACAGTGTATTATAAAATATTTGTTCAATTAAAAAGGAATGGCCCTAAAACTGAATCTAGGCATCGTTTTTGCACACACAAAGGCAAAAATACCACAGTAACCACAATATTGCATTCATTTTAATTTAATTTATTTATTCTACTTAGTCATTTTTATGGCATTGATGAGGAAAGTCAAGCTTTTTATATAGGCCTATATAATTAAAAAAATGCCCTCTCATTTCAAACTGCAAAGTCCATAACGTGTGTGTGTGTGTGTGTGTGTGTGTGTGTGTGTGTGTGTGTGTGTGTGTGTGTGTGTGTGTGTGTGTGTGTGTGTGTGTGTGTGTGAACAGGTGTGGTACTGTTTGCCCTAAATGTTGTTACACTTGGGTCTCCTGTTGCTCTTTTCACGGTGCTCAAACTGGAAGGATTCCTGCAGACCAGTGCACCTCCATAACATCGAGACCTTTGTAAATGGCTCTTAAACTCACGCAGTAAACCCAGGAGCCGCTGTGGAGATTCCAGACTGTGATTTTTGGCCTGGCCCCTGCTTCTACTGCTTAAAAGCTGAATAGAGGGCTGCTCAGACCGGACTGGGTTGAAATGCAGCCTCACAAAGACTGCTTTGTGCTGTGATGTGCCTCTTAGTAATGGCCCAGCAACTCTCAGAGAAGGCTTAATGGTTGTCTGATGGGGGGAAAAAGCATGTTCCACTTAAATTGGCCCATTTCTATACCTGTTGATCAAACACAGGCCAAAATTAAGAATGCTGAATTAATTTTCAGTATAGAAAAATATTGTAAAACTATTATACTTTATTTTTATTTGATAATAAGGCTTTATTTCATCTTCCATAATGAAATATAACAGCATGATGGTGCTGTGCTGAATATAGGCTTTTACTTTTCAGTTAGAGTGTCACTGCCATCTACAGATCAACAGTGAAAGTTCACTAAATTAATCTAATGTATGCTCAGTTGTCGCCATGCCTGTCATGAAGTAGAGTTTTATCATTAATGTTAATTTGCATAGTAATAAGATTAAAGGAACTAAGTTAGTTTCCAGTTGATGAATATGCAGTGTCTTCTCTAAAGCCATGCCACCATCAATTATCTCTATGTAAACATCCAGCCAGCATATTTCCTTGTGTGTTGTTGATATTACTAATTAGCTAATGTGTTATCTGTTCAGTTAGAATTGCTGGGATAAGGCATTTGTCAGTATTGCCAGATCAGATTTCCTTTCATTTGTTGACTGGGTAGGCCTTGAATTTGCTTGTATTGTATACACGGGTAACATTTTACAATAAGGTCTCATTTGTTAACATTAGTTAATGTATAAACTAACATGAACTAACCATGAGCAGTACATTTGTTACTGTATTTGTTCATATTTAATAACGTTAGTTAATAAAAGTACAGCTGTTTATGGTTTGTTCATGTTATTTCACATTGCATAAACTAATGTTAACAAGATTTTAATAACGTATTAGTAAATGTTGAAATTAACATTAACAAATATAAATAAATGTTTTATAAGTGCAGTTCTTTATTAGTTCATGTTAACTAATGCAGTTAACTAATGTTAAAGGGTTAGTTCATCCAAAAATGAAAATTCTGTCATTAATTACTTACCCTCATGTCGTTCGACACCCGTAAGACCTCCGTTCATCTTCGGAACACAAATGAAGATATTTTAGTTGAAATCCAATGCCTCAGAAAGGCCTCCATTGGCACAATGCACTTTACACTCTCAAGACCCATAAAAGGTACTAAAGACATCGTTACAAAGTCCATCTCACTAAAGTGGTTCTAATGCTTCGAAGCTTCATGATGCCATGTTTTGAAATCGGTCATCACTATATAAGTCGTTATTTTACTTATTCTCGTCGCTTTATAAAGTTATTGTAGAACCACTAGTGAGATGGACTTTGTCAAAAAAAAAATCGTTTTTTAAAGTTACCTTATTTATTTATTTATTAATCATAACCACCATCATGGCATAAAAAGTGCATACAAATCTAATTTTTGCAAAACTGTCTCAAATATCTGGAAAAAAATCAACTCTTGACTTATATCCCAGTTCTGTGTGAAACCTGTAAACTTGGCAACCCTGTCTCTTCTTGACTTTATATATAAGTGGGAGGGAACATGTATTTTGAACACTTATTGCTTTGCGTGCAGCACATTCAAACAGCCATGTACACTGCAACAGCAAATCTGATCATTATGTTTGCAGCTCTTTTTGCTGCTTTTTGTTTGCTGGTAGCTGTCCAGGTATACTTTGAGCTGAGAAATTCAAAAATTCCTCCTGGAGTTGCTAATCCTGGGAAACTACGTGCGATTCATTGTATGTATGTTGGAATAAGCGTTGTGGTGAGTGTTGCATTTGCTGGAAAATCCAATAATATTGGCCAATTTCTTGTTAAATTCTTAATTCCTTATTTCTAAAAAAAGAAAAGAAATTGTATGTTATGTATATACTCTGAATCTGTTTTTTTATTTTTTAAGTCAAATAAAAATGCTCAATACAAAGTCCACCTCAGTTTTTTTAAATAAATCTTCAGTTATGTCTGAGGTACAGAGTGTTTTTTTAATCACTAACTCGATATTCTCTCAAGGGCATGACAAAGAGAGCCATTCTGCTTATCTCAGAATATGTTTACAGAATTCAAATTGCCAAGTGGACTTCTTAAACCTCCGAGTTGCACATTTAATGATTGTGAATATTATGAATTGGCCAATCTTTTGTAGGGCCAAATTCTGGAGCGTTTGGGGCTGTGTCACCAGATGACTTTTACCCGATGGGTCAGACGTTTTATCATGGCCAGCAAAGGGCCAGTGCCCCAAGGGCTTCATATTAAGGACTTGACCTTCAGTGGAGTTCCAGTGAGGGTGTATGAGCCTACAGCTGCCTCAGGAGAGAAAAAAAGGGGTCTGGTCTACTTTCATGGCGGCGGATGGATGTTTGGCTGCATTGGTAAAACTGTATATGCATGCATAGACACAGTAAAATACTGTTGTGTTGGTTTCTTAACATGTTTTAATTGTTTGTCCTTCCACAGGTGATTACGATGAAGTCTGTCAGTATATATCACTGGAGAGTGACACCACAGTTGTGTCTGTTGGGTTAGCTGACTTGACATATTAAGTTTTCTGTATATATTCTGGTTGGTTGGATCTTATTCTGTTGTTTTCCTTCTCTGTTTCCCATATTTAGTTACCGTCTGGCCCCAGAGCACAGGTACCCTGCCCACTTGGACGACTGTGAGGTCGTGACTCGCCACTTCCTGTCAATAGCGGCAACCGAATTCGGGGTGGACCCACGCAGGGTGGCAGTTGGTGGGGACAGTGCTGGGGCGAACCTGGCAGCCGCTCTCTGCCAGAGGCTGTCGAAGACACAGGATGGTCATCTGCCATCTCCCTGCGCCCAGGTTCTCATCTACCCGGCTCTGCAGATGGCCGATTTCCACCTGCCCTCATACCAGCAGAACCACTCTGTGCCCATATTGTTCAGAGGCAGAGCGGTATTCTATTTCCTGCAGTACCTCAACGGGAATACGTCTGTGAGCCAGCAGCTTCTGGAAGGCAAGCATCTTCCTGCCGAGCTAAAACTTCACTATAAGAAATGGCTGGATCCAGATAATCTTCCACCTCAGTATAAAAAGGCAGCAAGAAGTCCGCCGGTTATCGCAAGCCATGATGCTGACGTCTATCGCATCGTCAAACAGGGCCTAGATCCAGAGATCTCCCCTTTACTAGCTGAGGACAATGTTCTTCGCCTCACACCGCCCACCTTCATCCTGACCTGTGAGTTTGATGTGCTGAGGGACGACGGCATTCTGTTCCAGAAACGACTGAAGGATGTAGGAGTGGATGTCATGTGGGATCATCTATCTGATGGCTTCCATGGGATCATCAGCTTCTTCAACCAAGGCTGGTTGACATTTCAATCATCTCAAAGGGGTATGGACAGCATCGTAAGATATGTAAAGACTCTCTGACTGGGAAGTCAAAAGATTTGTCAGAATGAGCCTTTAACCCTTAAATGCATACCTAGGGTCTTTAGCGACCCGAGATGTCAATCACTACCCTCCTCCTCATTAATTTTTTAAAGTTAGACATCAACCTTCTTAGTATTCCTCAATCAATCCATTTTCAACACTATAACAAGAAAAAAATAATGACATTATTATTGAATGCTTTTTCCACTATTTTTTTTTTTTTTCAAAATTTTATAGGGTCGCTTACGACCCAAGATTTGTAAGATTGTACGTATTTTTTTTCCTGCACAATAATAAATGAATCTATAATGATGAAATAACTGCGATTCACCTTTATTCCACAAGATGGCAATGTCTGATACACAATGATGAAGTGACAAAACAATAATACCGTAATTATAATCTGCAAAACTTGAAATGGCTCAGCGGTTTACAGCAGAGCAAGTACTGAACACAGTCAAATATTAGTGTCACTGTCACTTGATGATGGATCTGGTGAAGGAAGCTGTCAGTGATCAAAATATTTATTTTCAAGACGTTGAAAATGAGTTTTGAGAATATGCGTGAGATCGCAAATCTGATCCAGATGCAGAATGTACTGGGAAATGAGTTCTGACAAGAACAGTAATGATGGTATAAAACATCTGCTGAACAAACTGAACCCTTTCATGCTCCAAACGAAATGGTAACGAAATATGTTTTATTTTATTCTTCTGTAATTGTTGCTCTAATATCAGGAGTTTTATATATTATCGCGACAGGTATAGATCTCTCCATGTTAGATATGGATCCGGGTCGCTAAAGACCCGAATATGTTAGAATGTTTGGCGAAACAGTCATGCATTTAAGGGTTAAGAGGTTTTTCATGACATTCAAAAATACACCTTAACAATAGAAACGCAACAGTCGGGCTCTGGAAGTAAAAATCTAACATTTGTTGTAACATTTAATTCAGTGAAGATGAGCATATTCTACAAAGTTTAATAGATAACTCTAAAAATAACAGCCGACATACGAAACCATGTGCTCGTGCACAGACAATACCAGACAACTCAAGAGTGAACAGACAGCAACTTAAATACATGGTAAATGAGGGAGATAATGGTGAACACATGTGATGATCAAATGAATTACCATGACAACTAAGAGGAAGACATGCGACTAATGAAAACAAACTGAATGTCCATGAAAACGGAAACAAACTGAACATAACTTTGACAATAGTAGAACTGGGGCCCGTTTCAGAAAGGAAGTATGTTTACCCTGAAATGAGGGAAATTCTGGGTTTTCTGTTTCAAAATAGAAGGTATGTTAAACCCTAGAAAGCAGGGTAAGTCAAGCCTGTTTTTGAAAGAGAGGTAACTTATACTCAGAGTCAGTTACCATGGTAACTTACTCTGTAAACCTAACCTGGTCTGGAGCAGGTTTTCTTCGGTATACCCAGAGTTTCTTTCGGTCTCCTCCCCTTTTTAAAGCGTCAGTGGTGTTTAAATGCATTATTCGTTCATTCACGCTGCACAAATGCTTTTCATACTGACTATTTTTGTCTTATTTCAAGTGCAAATATCTAAATATAAAATCTTAAGTGCACATTTTACTTAAAACAAGTAAAAATTATCTGCCAGTGGGGTAAGAAAAATAATCCTAATGCAAACGGAAACAAGATAATTTTTCTTACCCCACAGATTATTTGCAAAATAAGAAAAGTGCACTTAAATTAGTTTTTCCCCCAGGAAACAAGACTAAATAACTTGTCATTTTTATTATGTAGAAAATGCATCTTGATTTAAGAATCTTTAGATATTTTGACTGGAAACAACAAGACAAAAATATTAAGTAAGAAAAGCATTTTTTTTTGCAGTGCAGGAACATTCATTCATTGCAAATATTTCATCTCAATGCCTTCAAAGTGACAAAAATGGCATGTCCTTTTTTATACAGGATCCTGACCTTCACTTGATAAACCTCTAGATGTAACCTAATAGTTAAAATTTCCTTCAGGATTTCCAGTGGTCAGATGCATTGATGACGTGTATATTCCCATCATCACACTTTCCGAAAACGGATTACTGTATGGAATGGAAGGATGTTAGATGGAAGGAGTAATCCGAGATACATGCTGTAACCACCACCACAGCTGTTAAATAAACACAATTTATTCATTTATATAGTCATCTTTATTTCCTACAAATACTTTATTCTTTTTCCTGTTGGATTTTAATATTCTTCCTCCATCTCTTCTTCATCTGTCAGTGAGTAAAGTCAAATATTACCATAATTAAGAAATGTAACAGGTTGGATCAGAGAACATTTAATTATGTGAAAAGATCATTAGACTATATGCGACAAACTGCTGCAAATTGAAATAGACACTGAATTATATTTATTTAATATGTCAAATGTTTGTAAAGTCATGAAACCTACATTATGTTTTTATACATCATTTTTAGATGCTACCACATTCTTGTAGTTTTGCCTGTGGGATGCCATGAAAATTAAACTAATTAAAAACGTAACTAAACTTAGAATTTAACTTACATATGCGGACGTCTTTTTGTCAGGTGCTGTTGCCATGGTGAATCATAATTTCAGAGCTCCATTGTTCATGGCTTTTCATAGTCGTGGTGCAGGCAGAGTTGATTGAACTACCTCAATTCAGCTGTTGTGAAACCCAAAACTCAGAGTTTCCCATCTCAGGGTAAGTCAACTCAGAGTTCAAGTTTAAACTCAGAGTTGGTTGAACCTCCTTATTGAAAGCTTATTGGGGGTATTCCAGAAATCAAGTTTAATTTACCATCACATAGGCTATACCCTGAACTCCCGGTTGATTAACCCAAACCTTGCTTACTCAAGATATTGCTGGTTCCAAAAATGCGTCAGTGAGTAATTTCAGCCAACCCAGTGTGTGTTCCCGGTTAACACATGATGATTCACCATGAAAACAGACGCTAAGAAATAGCACGCCATTCTAGTTCCCTCTTCTTCTTTTGTTGAATGCCGATTTACATAACCTACTTAGTGCACATCGCCACCTATGGTGGTTGTGCAATCATATTTTCAACCTTTTCATTTAATAAGTAATCTTTATTCACTGAGAATAAGGATTATATTATTTGTTTGATGCTAATTAGTTGAATTACAGAAAAACACCTGAACTTCTCGTGCGCAAAAATGTCACGTGAATAAGCGCACATGTGAAATTTAACATGTTAAAAGCACGTGAAATATGTGGATCACATGTGAGCACATGCACATGTGAAATTTAACATGTTAAAAGCACCTGTGAAATATTTGGATCACGTGACCACGCGCACTTGTGAAATTTAACATGTTGAAAGCACGTGAAATATGTGGATCACATGTGAGCACATGCACATGTGAAATTTAACATGTTAAAAGCACCTGTGAAATATTTGGATCACATGTGACCACGCACACATGTGAAATGTAACATGTTAAAAACACGTGAAATATGTGGATCACATGTGAAACGTGTTTTGCACACGGGAAATGTCTGCTTTTGGAACATTTACACATGTGAAACCCATTGGAATTCCCATGTGAAACGCATAAATTCCCATGTGAAACCCATGAGATCTCATGTGAAACATGTATAAAATTCCCATGTGATCACATGTGAAACACATAAATTCCCATGTGAAACATATTCCCATGTGATCACATGTTAAACCCTTAAATTCCCATGTGAAACATGTAATCACATGTGAAACATATATTCCCATGTGAAACCCATCACATGTTAAACCCTTAAATGCCCATGTGAAACCCATGTGATCACATGTTGAACCTTTAAATTCCCATGTGAAACCCATTTTATAACATGTGAAACATAAAGTTCCCATGTGAAACCCATGAGATCACACGTTAAACCTTTAAATTCCCATGTGAAACCCATGTAATCACATGTGAAACAAAGTTCCCATGTGAAAACCATGAGATCACATGTTAAACCTTTAAATTCCCATGTGAAACCCATGTGAAACAAAGTTCCCATGTGAAACCCATGAGATCACACGTTAAACCCTTAAATTCCCATGTGAAACCCATGTGAAACAAAGTTCCCATGTGAAACCCATGAGATCACACGTTAAACCCTTAAATTCCCATGTGAAACCCATGTAATCACATGTGAAACATATATTCCCATGTGATAACATGTTAAACCCTTAAATGCCCATGTGAAACCCATGTGATCACATGTTGAACCTTTAAATTCCCATGTGAAACCCATGTAATCACATGTGAAACAAAGTTCCCATGTGAAAACCATGAGATCACATGTTAAACCTTTAAATTCCCATGTGAAACCCATGTAATCACATGTGAAACAAAGTTCCCATATGAAACCCATGAGATCACACGTTAAACCTTTAAATTCCCATGTGAAACCCATGTAATCACATGTGAAACAAAGTTCCCATGTGAAATCCATGAGATCAAAACAGGAAGCCTGCTGAAGGAGCCTATAGCCATGTTTCCCAACATTAAAACAAATAATAGAAATCAAGCTTTTATTTGTTTTCAAAATATGCAATACAAATTGAATATTTAAAACAAACAATACAAAACCAAATATCAAAATTATACATGAAAATGTATCTAAAACGCAGATGTATAGGGCGTGTGTATTGTGTGTTTGTGAATGTGTGTTGTCTCAGTCCTCCGTGTCTCCTTCAGCAGGCTTCCTGTTTTGGGATAGAAAAAAGAAAAAAAATCATAGATTAGGGCAGTGCAAACACAAGTCTATCCTGATAAAGTAAACTTTTCTTTCAGGATTGTATCTGTTGTTTTCAAGTGATGACTGGACTATGTATATTGGCAGTAACAAATATATAAACAGCAGGTTCTGCGCATAACTACAGCATGCCCTCTAGAAGCCATCCAAATTGGGAGTTCTAATGACTCTAAGGAGATCTAGGTAAAGACATAGCGTATTCATTCATACCTTGTGTCTGTTGTGATGTAAATAATAAAGTATTAAAAACCAAAGCGTGTTCCAAAGCAGCAGGAAGGACACATATATTATCCTGTCATGCTGTACAATATAAAAAGGTTACGATGTTCACCTTTCTGTTCATCTTTTGAGATCTTTTAATTTTTAAGACCATCTCCGGAGCAGGTTATGTTCAGAGAGTGAGTTGCTATGGCTACTTACACACCCTGAAACTTACCTCCAATTTTGGAACCAAAAGTGGAGGTTTTTCGCTTACTTATATGTAATCATATCAATCCGGGTATGTCGCATAACCTGCTTTCTGGAATACCCCCATGATGTTTAATTTATGTTATTCATAATGGTTTCATCATTAAAGCCATTCATTACACAATCTTGTACCTTTGTCTTTTCGTCTGATTTTCACATTCTTTTCCCTTCAAATTAAAGCTTGTAATAGGATAAATCTTGTCGCTTGTTTATGGCTTATAACTCTTAAAAAGTATTATTATTATTATTATTTAAATGTTAAGTCCCTAAATGTATCAAAGAATGTTGTATTTGATTGATGTTAAGTGTTAAAAGGCTTTTGTTACGTACAAACAATGCTCAATTTGTTCATTGAATCATGAATGATATTTCAGTAAGTGATGCACTTAATATTCCTCCCACATCGCATGTCCCTTGTACAGCCTCGTTTGTATGAGACCGCAGTCTCCTTTGGTGCTACAAGTGAAGCTAATTATCATCATTGCATTTGCATGGTGCGTTGAAAGGAATCTGACGAAACTTCTTTTGCAGCAGCTGCTCCACTAGTGCCAGCACAGCAGTAGTGTTTGATGTATCCATGGCAACAGTGACCATCTAACCCTGTTGGAGGTTTGCAAGGTGTGAAGTACGTTAGTGTTGTGTTTGAAGTTACTATACAGTATACGGCATGCAAAAAATGGAAAAGTGGAGCCAGCCTGGTTGGAAAAATGAGCAGAAGTATAACAACAAAGTACTCATTGGTAATTGGATGGAGGAGAGATTACAAGTAGGTATATTTTTATTTTAAATAATATTACTGTGTTGTGTGGGTATTCTTAACCGATGATAAATATCTTTATGCACTAGTATACATTACTTTTACTATTTCTGCCATCATTTATAATATTAACTAGTAGCCTATGCTGTTCTGAATTTAGTTTTGGCATGAATAATACAGCGTTTTTAGTTGTTTTTATGAATACGTGTGAACGTGGATCTTTTGACAACGTCATCTGTAGCCTAACGTACTCAAACAATGCAAAGAAAAAGCGATTCCGTTTTTACAAGGCCTATATCGTTGTCGTGTAAACACTAGGGATGCCAGGATTCATTGCGTTTTTTTCGGATTTGCATTTAATTCATTTATTTTTCTCTCCGAATTTACCTATCGGTAAGCCCCGTCCCCCTTAACTGTTGCTAACTCGGACAAACCAACGGAGTTTATCCCAAGATGTCTTTGGACACAGAATGTAGCGTATACCCCGTCCGAATGATGGCCACACTTTACTGATGGTTTATCAAGTTATCAATGTCCTTTTTCACTCCAAAAAATCATCGTAAGAGCTGAACAAACAAAGCATAAGAAGTGCGTATTAACGTCTCATTCACAAACTATCTCTCTCCGTTGCACTACCATTAACATACACAGCAAACAAAAACACTCATACAACTAACAGTAAACAAACATACACACAGAGCTTATGACTTATCGGGTGCAGTTAATAACTGGTAACGTTAAACTTTGTATCTGCAAAACAACTCCGATAAACTGTGTGCGAGCTCTCACTTTCACTAACCGTAGACTATAATACCCATCAAAATAGGAGTCCTCCTTAGTAGGACAGATAATGGAGACCTTAAACATATCTAAAATTAAATTAATTTACATATAACCAGTTTAATATGGAGATGCACTGAAATGTAGACCTTCGTGTTTTTGACCTACAGTGTTTCATGACGTGAGAACAGTTAGTTTTTTCGGTTTGTATGTTAGCAGGGACTTTTATCGTAACTTAACGAGAGTATGACAAACAGAAAATCCTCTCAGGATTCCTGGAATCAGTATTACAGTACCCCAGGCACGAGATTTTTGCATTTTTGTAGCATAAACACCATCAAACCGAGTTTAGGATTTTCCAATGTTTCTCTATGGCGCTGAAACCTGGATGTCCGAGTTCCGGTCCCAGCGCAACACTCAACTGCTATTGGCTCATCTGCGTGCGAGGGGAGGGGCTTACTGTTTGAGTGTGCCTGCGAGTCTATGTGCTGATATGAGCAAATATCCAATCCCTTATCCCTATGCATTAAAGTTGGTGTTCAGCCATGCTTGCAATGCTGTTCACACTTTAACAGAGCGGGTGAAGTGAGGAATCACGAAAGTTAATTTTTACTTGCGTTTTAAAGCCTTGCCGGTTAAACAGGGCCGGCCCTGACCAATTTGGTGCCCTAGGCAAGATTTTACTTGGTGCCCCTTGTGTCAAGGTTTAGCACTACACGTTATCAGTCTTTGGAAACACTCGTACTGTTTTATTTTTGTAATGAATTGATGTTTTATTTTTATTTTTGTTGTTTTATATGATGTCCAGTCCATTCTACCCCGTCATTATGTTCATGATATTATTATTATTATTATTTTTTTTTATTTTTTAAAGGCTGATGATAGTCAAACTATACAAAAATTGCACCTATGCCACATTACAGCCTAAACACAAAGAGCAAGAGTGCATCTAGCATTCATGCACAAACTATTCATTGAGAACTAGCAAAAGTGTTTGTTTTCCAGTAGATGGCAGCAATCTTCCACTAAACTATGAGCATTCATGTTTTCACCAGGAATTAAACAGAAATTTAGATATTTAATGTGAATTTTACATAAAATGTTGCTATTTTAAATAAACCTATATATAAATATCATTACTAATTTGGGCAAATACATTTTAAAATTGATATACACCCCCTTAAAACTCCCTTAAAACTGCACAACTGCAGAGTTAAAACATTAGGCTATTAAAAAAGTGATATTACATGCGTTTAATATTTTTATATTATTTATTTTTTACAAAATCACACTGGCTGAACAGAACAGCAGCTTGCATAAAGTTTAAGGTAAATATAACTGGAATTAATTAGCAAACATTAGCATTTTACTACTATGCAATTAAATAAACTGTTCATTAATTTGCCTACATCACTTTACTTCTGTCTTTACACTGCAAAAAATGCTCTTCTTATTTAAACAAGAATCTTTTTCTTGTTTCCTGTCCAAATATCTAAAAATTCTTAAATCAAGGTGCATTTACTAGATAAGTAAAATGACATAAGCCATTTTTCTTGTTTACTTGAAAATAAAATCAAAATGAAGTGAGTTTTTGCTTAAAACAAGCAAAATTATCTGCCAATGGGGTGAGAAAAATTATCTTATTTCTGTTTGGGACAGAAACAAGATTTCAATCAGGAACAAGATTATTTTTCTCACTCCATTGGCAGATAATTTTGCTTGTTTTAAGCAAAAACTCACTTCATTTTGATTTTATTTTCAAGTAGCCTAAACAAGAAAAATATCTTCTGTCATTTTACTTATCTAGTAAATGCACCTTGATTTAAGAATTTTTAGATAAACAAAACACAAATACTAAGTAAGAAGAGCAGTGTAGCCTATCCCTTATCTTCCCTGCTTCAGAGGGCTTCTGTCTTTTTTGACACTACAATTCGGCCATCCGTCATAAATAATCAGGCAACTTACACCGTGTCAACACCTGGAGCGAGCGGCCAAGCACCCTAAAAAATGAAAGCAATCCTGTCTGCGTTGGATGCGGCGAGAGGCGACGCAACACAACAAATTCCCCTAACGATAAACTGATCGCGCGTTGTATTTCTGACGCACTTCAAGATCGGCGGGGGGAGATTGATGAGGCGGACCGGGAAGATGCGGGGGACTTAGTTAAGTTTTTTGCGCTTTATTTGGTAATATTTCAAATTAATATTAATAAAATAGTATCAGTAATACATTTTTGGCGCCCCTATGGATGAGTGGCGCCCCTAGCATTTGCCTATTCCGCCTATGCCACGGGCCGGCACTGCCGGTTAAACATTTAATTTGCGTGCTTATGCACTGTTTTAACATGCGCTTTTCTGAGCGCGAGCACTGAAAGCCTGTCAAACATGTGATTACTGGACTAAGTAGTCTTACTGCGCTAATACTGTCAAATACACACAAGGTTTATTTAAACACAGTCGGTTATGACTAAAGTGAAAGTAAAATCGGCGTGTTTCTGTAATATTAGATGCGTGCAGGTCTTAAATTGACAGCAGCGCAGCCTAGTGAACATGCTGCCGCTTGTCCTTAGGCTTAAAGGGACAGTTCACCTCTAAAATGATGTCATTATTTACTCACTCTAATGTTGTTCCAAACCTGTATTCATTTCTTCTGTTGAACACAGACAGTTGAATACCAGATCTCTATCCCATTAATGTTAATAAAACAACAAAAGACAAAGAGAAAATCAATCACTGCCCTTGACTGAAAAACTTGAATACAGTAGCTTTAATAAGAATCAATGTATATTTTATACAGAAGTCTATGTAATGTTTTATTTTTACATTTATTCATTCAAATTCATACTTAAATGCTGCTGTACAGCTCTGAGCTGCCACTGTAAATATATATATATGTATTTGATATTATACAATACTCTAGGAATGTGTACAAATGTTTTTGAAGTAAAGTTTTAAGTTTAAAGTCTTTTAAGTTAAATAAAGAAAGAGTTGCAATAACAAAAATAGTATTTTTTCTCCTTAATCTCTTGCTGTTCCTGTCGGCTAAGAATAGAATAGCAAAAAACTGATGTGACAAGCCATCAGAACCGAACCGAACCGAACCGAACCGAAAACTGTGGTTAAAAAACCGAGGTATGTATTGAACTGTGGACTAACTGTTGGACCCCTGAGTAAACACCCTTGGCTGATATAAAACAATTCTAAATAATAAAGTTGGATTGAAATTCAAACCAATAATTTTGTTTCTAGGCTATTCAAAACCAACATTTTTTAATTAAAAGTCGCTGATTTATTTTAATATTACATGAAAAAATGCTATAACATATATTGGTGATTTATTTAGAGACGATTCCTAATCACTCTCGTTTCGAGTAGTTAACACACTACTTAAGCACTTGTCAGACTGCAATGTTTAAACTCTGAAAGGGGTGCAGTTTCTCAGACAGTGCTCAGATCTATGCAAAAGTGATTAGCGCCGCTGATCAGCTTGGTCAGCACAGACTGGAGGCAGACAAATGGGATTGATGCAAGTCGTGCTGCAGTCCCCTAGTCAGAAACAGACCTGAGAGAGTACATCTGCGATCAATAAGGGACCGCGAGCTCTGCTGAGCGTGGGATTTGTTTGCTGAGTGTTTCTGTGTATGTGTGTGTGGTGAGACAGTTTGTTCGAGAGGGCAGCAAGACAGCAAACAGCACCAACAGGCTGGACTACACGCCCCACATGTTGCACAGGCCCAATGTTGCCATTCGGCGAAAGGCTCTTCGCAGATCAGAGGTTTGGGACAAATCCATCAGTTCATGCATCATTTACCAAACAGCAAACACACCAGTGGGTAAATCATGTTCGGTTTTGATGACAGATGGCAGGCACACATAGATGGGAAACATGTACTTGAACTCCAAAACATCAGTCCTTCCCTGTTGAAAAAAAAACACAGCATATGTTGATTAGGCATGTTTTGAAGCATGGCAGCTGGTTTGATCTGGTTTATGCTGGTCCTTAGTTGGTCATGATCTGGTTTTAAGCTCATCCTGAGCTGGAGCACCAACTAAGCTCATGACCAACTAAGGATCATCTTAAACCAGCTCAAACCAGCTGCCATGCTTCAAAACATACCTAACCATCATATGCTGATTTTTGTTTTAAGTTTAAGTTTGCATCTTATTGGAACTCTGAACTGTCACTGTAAAACTCTTTACATAATAATGCAAATTTCACTTGCAATTTGACTTGATATATATTAAACATGCTATGTTTTAAGCATTGTAGTTAGCTGTATGTTGTGAATGATTCGTCCTGTCCTTCACTGGTCTGATAAACCATCTCCATCTCCATCTCCATGCTTTAGGGTGTTCCCACAAGGATGTTATTTTCTCATCATGGCATCCCCTCCTCCCACTGCCTGGTGACAAACTATGATGAGTCGTACGGGCGGCAGGCCTCCTCCTCTCTGCCCAAACTGCGCTCCTGGAATTCTGCCAGACTGGCCTGGGTCCCGGAGAGGTCAGATCATCCAGTCCAAGGTATTAAGCATTCCTTTCACTCCAGATGGGTTTTAATGCGGTTCGGCCTGCGTTTTGAATGAATGTTGTAGATAGAGCATCTCTGTAAATCAGTTATTTTAATACATTTGCTTTTATAATTAGTCAAGCGTCTTTTTATTTTGAGCACAGACACAAATAATGTGCATGAAAAATTGATGTCTATTATTTGTCAGTGGGTGATTCAAATAAATAGCAAATAAGGAAACATATATTTTATTACCTAAAACCCGGAACACACCAAGCCGACGGTCGGCCGTCGGGCAGTTCTCGTGCGTCGGCCAACTAAGTTTTCTCGGTGTGTTACTTACCGTCGGCTGACGTTGGTCTTCGTTGGCTATTTTTCAGCTGATTCGACATGTTGAATCGGCGTCTGCGCTTGTCGGTCAGTCCGGCCATCTGATCGTTCTGATTGGCTGTTCTGCTAGCGCACCAGTGCACGAGAGAAACAAAACAGAAGTGACCGTCTGTGGTGAGCGAGATTCGGAGGTGTTTTTTTTATATCCCTGTAGCTCTTCCGGTTTCCAGCCTTGAATAATGAAAACAGATTACTGCCACCAGCTGGTACGGAAAGCTATTTCCTCTTACGCAGGCGCAGAATGGACGTGCTACTTGGCCGTCGGATGTCGAGCCAAGTCCGCAGTCTGCTTTCGTTGCCACTAGTTGGTCGGTGTCGGTTTGGTGTGTTCCTTGCTTAAAATGTTTTGTACAATATCAAAACATTAAACTTCAGTGTAGGCCTATTAAAATATACATTTAAGTCACTGGTAATTCAAGTGTCCAAATGTGCAGTCATGATCTAAATTTGATTTAATTTACAATAATTAGGCTAATACTAAACAGTAACTTACTTTTCACGCCATCAGTTGCACAATCTAATATCCTGGTTCCTGGCTCATTTTGAGCGGATCATTGAATCAGTGTTGTTGACTCAAGAACAGTAGCAATGAATCGGATCAGTCTGATTTACAAATTCAAGAATCAGCTCGTTCATGACATTGCTATCGCATCTCAAAATAAAAATGCTCCGATGAAGTAAGACTTGAAATTTTTTTTTATGTAGCTTGTTACTGTCCACACTGAGTCGCCTATCATTAAAGTGATTCTCACGACTCTTACGATGTGAGGAAATGATTCAAATTGAAGCTGATTCACTCAAAATGACTGCTGTTCTTATGAAAGTTCATTATAGCGATGTCCGATTGACGAACGAATGAATCGTTCTTTTGAGTCATTTTGTGTTTAATGAATAAATTGATCCAGTTTACAAAACGGCTCTGAATAATTCGTTAATGAATCGAACTGGTCAACTTCAAGTTGCTGAATCGATTCAATTAACAGATCTATTTGTTGAGTTAACTATTAATTTAACGCTAAAGTGTAGGATTATTTTTTATAACTAAGCCATTCATCAGCTGATTTCCAAAACAGTAGCCAATTATTTATACACTATTATAGTTTTTATTAATATTTTGAGTAAGCTATTATTTTTACATTTTCAGATTCAGTTTTATGTGCTTTTGTCATTGAATATTAGCCTACTATTTATTTTTAGTTTAGTTTAAGTCCAGTTTGTTTATTTCCAGTTAGTAATCTTATTAGTGCTTCAACTTAGTTAGTTGCCAAAACTACATTTACATTTTTTGTTTGTCTTTCATCTAATATTTATTTTTTAATGAATAAAATGTTTTAATCATTAAAGTTAATGATAATAACCCTGTTCATCATTGCTCTTTTTGTTGAGTCATACTGTTTAGTGATAGCCTGACGTAGATTCTAGTCAGAATATGAGTCTGATACTGCTCCATTGGGCTGTGATTATGAGCCGTGTTTCAACCGAACCAGGAAATACCTCAATTGGATAGACCTAATCAGAGCAACGGAGCGACACATAGTTGTCAACAGAACTCAAACGCAGGCTGGAAGAAGTAGAAGAAAATGAGTGTAAACGATCTTTGACGGGGTTGTAAAAAAGAATTTAAAGATACACTGAGTACAACACGATCATGATTTTCGAGAGAAATAGTAAAAGTGAATGCAAACGCTTTTTGGTGATGTGAATGCTTACTGTTTATCATCTGTCCATCATCGTATAAAGCCCGCCCTGACAATTTCATTGGTCCGAACAGCTTCTGTTCGGGCATAGTTGCTCCACAATGGATCAAGTCCAGACCGAATTTCCCGAATTCAGATGTTGTGGGCAGGGCTAAATTCAGTTGACATCCAGGCTAGTTTGGTGATGCAAGTGGCACAGAAACTACACAGCCTTTTTTTTCTTCTAAATATTTTCTTTTTTGTAATGTCTATTTTTTTTCTCTCTTACCTCCCTGCTTCTTACACACAGGCCCTCCTACTAATTTTGGCTTGGCGGAGTCTTGGCGGGCTCGCATAGAACAACAGCGGGCAGTTGTGCCCACACCAAGCGTGTATATGGCTTCCTACCCTCTGCACCCCATCAGTGCCTTCTGTCATTCTCGCCACGTCAGCATGCTCAAGCGGCTCTCCAGCAGTCAGCACCCTGCCATCCACAGCAACGAGGACCTGGCACTGAAACACAGACCCTGCAGGCAGGTCTCCAGTAATCCAGCCAGCCTGCTGTGACCCTTACCCTTTGTCTCACCACCTTCAGCCCTCCAGTACCACACAGACTGGACTCAGCAGGGGAGAACAGGAGCATTTTGGTGTTTTTGAACCAAGGCAAATAAAAGAGATGCAATGCTGAAATGTGGTCCAAAAATTTACCACTATTTTAAACACGTTTAGCATTAACTGCATTAGCTTCAAAGGGAAAAGCTGAAGAGAAACATTAAAGGGTTAGTTCACCCAAAAATGAAAATTCTGTCATTAATTACTTACCCTCATGTCGTTCGACACCCGTCAGACCTCTGTTCATCTTCAGAACAGAAATGAAGATATTTTAGTTGAAATCTGATGGCTCTGAAAGGCCTCCATTGACACAATGGCACGGTTCACTCTCAAGACCCTTAAAAGGTACTAAAGACGTTGTTACAAAGTCCATCTCACTACAGTGGTTCTAAAATAACTTTATGAATCGGCGACAATAGTTTTTGTGCGCAAAAAAACCCTAAATAACGACTTAAATAGTGATGACGATTTCAAAGCAAGGCATCATGAAGCTTCGAAGCGTTATGAATCAGCGAGTCGATTCAGCAGTTTGGCAGTTTGACACGCGATCCGAATCATGATTCGGCTCACTGATTCATAACGCTTCGAAGCTTCATGATGCCTTGTTTTGAAATCGTCATCACTATGTAAGTCGTTATTTAGGGTTTTTTTGCGCACAAAAACTATTGTCGCCGATTCATAAAGTTATTTTAGAACCACTGTAGTGAGATGGACTTTGTAACGACGTCTTTAGTACCTTTTAAGGGTCTTGAGAGTGAACCGTGCCATTGTGTCAATGGAGACCTTTCAGAGCCATCAGATTTCAACTAAAATATCTTCATTTCTGTTCCGAAGATGAACGGAGGTCTTACGGGTGTCGAACGACATGAGGGTAAGTAATTAATGACAGAATTTTCATTTTTGGGTGAACTAACCCTTTAACTAACACGGATTTCCCAGTGTCTTAGTATTTGGTTTGTCACATTTTTATATTTTATACAAGTTTGTTTAAGACCCGGTGATCATGTTCTCCAGCATGATTTGAGATTGATCCAAAGTGCATCTTGTGCTTCCGTGGAAGAAAGAACATCAGAGTTTATAAGGTTTCAAACTTTTGAACCCCACTGAAATAATAATGGTCTATCAATATTTAAGAGCTACATAGATTTTTCCACCTGACAGACTGTTCTTTCTCTTTCTCTGTTTACTACACGGTGGTGTCAATTTTATGCACACTAGCACAATTTAATGTGCGTGTGAGAAAAAAAAACAGCTTTAGCCTTAAAAATCCTTTTTTTTTTCACAGTAAATGACGTTCTTCATTATCATGTGCACGCAGAATCAACAGTTCGTTTGGACCACAGTGCTAGTTCAGATAGTCATTCATCGACATACTCTAAGGGGACTTTCATAACTCCTATCTCATTAAGTGTTTAATTATGCTGAATCAAAGTGTTTAATTACAAGGAATCGAATGCTATATTTGACGTCCAACCATCTGTGTTCACACTTCTCCTGCTGTGTAGGTTTTATCCCACTGTGTTCTTCTGCTAGCCTTTGGAACGTCCCAACTATGCGTCTTTTTCAGCTTGTCACTGATTTTTTGTGTGGCCTATCAGTTCTGTTGAGAATCCATCAGACCTTGAAATCTCCCCCACATGATGGTGCTAGAGTTACACACAGAGAGCAACGATACATCACGGGGAATTGCATCACAGCACACTCTCCTCTGCATGCCTGCCTTCTTTGATCACATATGCATACTCGATTGTCACGGTGATTGTATTGTATACTTTCATTAACATAAATTGATTATGTGATTGCTTTGCTTTTGACAGCATAATTGCATTTAAATTTAATTAAGATCCTGGTCACACAAACGCCTCTTGCTGCACATTTTGTCACAACTCATTACTTATTGAAGTCTAACACAAGAACCAAGACTTATAATAGATGAATGAATTTTATTCCCAGCTCTTCAGAAGATACAGAAATGAGCATGAAGAGGCAAAGCATTAGATTCTTCCTTTCTTACCCATTAAGTCATTAGTTCTCCCTATAATGTTTAACAGTATACACAAAAAAGATTAACTTTTCCTCTGTACCGTCCAAAGTGTTTCTGTGATTTGCAAAGAACCATACAGTGTTAACATAAAATGTTTGGAGAAATTAGAGACGCCTCTAATTATATAAATTGTACGGAAATCCCATTCTCGTGACAAGACAATAACAGATCATTTACATCATATTTTATATAAAAATATGCTGGTATCATGTACAATTAATCACATATGATATGCCAAGAAACAACTGTGAATATGCAAAAAGAAGAAAGATAAAGCTATGAATATAATTAGCCAGCTCGCATAAATTGTAGTAATGGCAGCCATTCATGTTGTTTATGACGCCATCTTCGCAATTGCAGTTCAGCTTTATTCTACACACAGTATTGATTGGTTAACATTATCCACAGTGTTTCAAAAGCGGTATATTTACTGAAACATTTTAAGCACTTGGCAAGACATTTCCAGGATTTAAAGGTTGATTTAGACAACAGGCCCAAAAACAAACAAATAGCCTTCACTTCGACAGCAGATTTATTTATCAGTAAGTGCTGTAATTGTGATCTAGCACTAGAATAATTGGATGTAATAGCCTTGATATTTCATCTCAATTGCCACCAATTAAGGAAAAGTACATTCCTCTAACATGTGCATAGTATGATCCTGAGTGTCTGTTCTTACCAGGAAACCTTCTTCTCGAAAGCTCTGACCTTGTTTAAACACAAGTTTGTTGAGTGGTCCCGTCAGGCAGCACAAGGATGAATGGAAACAAAATGCCTTTAGCTGGAGATAGCACTTTCAAATCCTGTGCAACAAAGCTTGGAGACACCTCGTCTGCAAGAAACCTCAAGGTAAACTGACGGCTCACGCAGTAGATAATGTTGTCCATAGTCACACACTGAAAGGCAGTGCAATGGGGGAGACGTATCGAGGAGCATTCGTACCACAGTCGGGCCACCGCATGGAAGCGATACACGCTGATGCCCAGAGGATTGACGTCAAAACGGTACAAGAAGTTTCTCACAGCCACGATTTCTGTGGTCTTGTCCCTACTGCCCACAATCATGCTCTCTCGCCATGTGTTGGTCTTGGGATTGTAGCGCAAGAGGGTGTACCTCAATGTGCCCCCTGCAACAAACAGCTCACCATTGCAAGCCGTGGCCCGGTGAGCTACGGCGAACGTTTCGTTAGGAAGGGGTGCCACAAAGGTCCATCGGTTTGTCCTGGGGTCATAGCGCTCAACTGTTGATAGGCATTCCCCTCCAATGGCATAAAGGTGGCCCTGCAGAGCCACGAGTTTGCAGTGAGGCCTTGCCTCATTCATGGGGCTTATTTCCCTCCAAATTGAAGTCATTGGATTGTAACAGTACACTTTCTTTGAAGGGGTCGCTTCACGGTCCAGGCCTTGGAAACCCACAGCGATAAACAGATAATTATCCATGGTGCACATGGCACAACCTTTAGATAACACCTCCTGGGGAATGTGGGTATGAAGATGCCATGTGTCCTTATAATCATCGTAGTAATACATACCGCTGGATGTCTTAACTGATTCAGACTTTAAATCTGTAGACTGTGACAGACATTTACTCCAGTCCGAGGACTCCATATCTGCAACCACTAACCACTTCCTTCCTCTCATGCGTTGTGTTTGGATGTGATCACGCTCCCCTGCTTTCAGCCTGCCAAAGAGGCTTGGGTCTCTGAGGACCTGGAGGTAATTATCAGACATGACACGGAGAGCAGCTTGCTGAAGGGCAGTGTGACCATGTTTTTTAGCAAGTGTTAAAGCCTCCAAGCAGTTGCCTAAATCGAGCTTCCCTGCTAGACTCTCGAGTTCTGCATTCCCCACGTTCTCTGGAATGTGTAAGAATTTTGCTCCGGCGACAGTTTCGACTTGTGGTTCCTCTGGCGCATCCAAGTTTGCTGTATCAGAGTCTAACAGGCTTGAAGGGATGTCACTGCGTTGTGCTGGAGAACAGCTGCGAGGTGTTAAAGCCCTTTTTGTGGGCAAAGGGATTGGAAGCTCTGAGTCAATGGCAGCAGTAAGATAGCTGTCCTGGCGGATGACTACTTGCCTGCTGTGCCTCACAGTCTCCGGTTTGAAAGTTGCGGGAGGCTCGTTAGTAAAACGTGGAGTAATTTCAAGATCTCTCATTATGAATCTAGAAGGTTGTGGACTTGGTGATCTGGAACGGTCCTTGAAACTGGGCAAGTCCAATGATTGTGATTTAAACAAAGTGCTGCTTTCATTTTGACCATAGACGGGACTGACAGACTGAGTGGGGCTTAAATCTGAGATGAAATGAGAAGAGGACTCTATGTAGTACTCATAGATCTTTCCATGGACACCTGTTCTGTAATTCCCATGCCCATCCAAGATAAGGTCAGCATTCTCTACTTTGATTTCTGCTTTTGACTGAAAACTCGAGAACATGCCCTGGTGACCAACGTCCTGCCTCAACTCCCTGCCAACACCGGTACCAGCTTCCAGCTTCTTGACCAGGCACGGGGATCGCCGACCACTAGGACTTCCTGGACCTTTTTCGGTACTGGTTCTATCAGGAAGTTGTAAGGTTAACCTCGGTTTCACATTCTTTGCCTCAATTATATCCTCAATTGTGTTGCTTTTACCCGCAGGTTCCTCATTTGCAGAAATGTGCAGGCTTTCAGGCTGGGCCCTTTCCAAGGCAACATTTTTAAGGCTTTCTTGCGAGGTTTTCTTTGAAGATGGTTGAAAATTATTTTCCCTGTCAGACACCGCCTTTGCAGATTCACTCTGTGGTTCTTGCTCAGTATTGCCGGTGCTGTAGCTTCCTCGGGTTGATTGCGCACCGTTTTGTTGAATTCTTTCAAATCTTTGCCGTCTTTTTCGTGCCCTGGAGCTGTAGAATCTAAAAACCAAGGAAATAAATAGCATGGTGGCCACAGACAGAGTCAGTTTGCCCAGGAGCTGCATGTCAAAGTGCACTCCAAGCAATTCTGCTATTTGCATCTCTGAAGTGAAACCTATGGTGGTCCGCTGGACATTGGATTTTATTTGAAGATTGTTCCCTAGCGTATCCCAGCCAGTGTAGGTTGTAGTTTAGTATCTGCAAGCAGAAGCACACTGTCAGCTGTCTCTCCTCCCACGGGGTGACTAAAAACCTGATCTGTACAACAAGAGTATTTGCATCCTGTGTTCTCTAAGGGCGGGGACCAGTATCATTCCACCTGGTGCAGGTGATCGCTATGAAAACACATCATCACACCAAAGCTTTGGAGGTTTATCTAACCCTTTACTATGCTCCAAGAACTAACATTCTACTGCATTATGCAATTAAAACATACACAATTGTATCAAGTTAGCTTACATATTCTTATATACATAAAATGCGCAACACAACACACCAGAACAAAACATAAGACATGCAAATCACATTGTGAATGGAGTGTTGACTTAGTTTATACCAGAATACCTTGTTTTAATTGGTGATATGTCTATATAACTATGAAAAAAGGATACCATACCCTGGCTATTGCAAACATAATCAGTGGAAATGGTCGATGTAATTTACTTAAGAGGTGGAGTTTGTTGATATACTACATAAATTACAAACATAAGACTATATGACCAGGATGCTGGTGTTTGCACAGTAAATGCCGAGGATCAAAGTTCTTTCCCATGAACATATGACAACAGTGTTGCTGATTAGCAAGGCTTTGAGAGATTATATGAGGTAGCTTTGTATTCGCCAAAGGCATTATTTGCATACTCTTAAAATAAACACTATGTAAACTGTAAGATAGTATAACCTGTAATGCCAACAATATGGTTGACTTGCCATCAGACAACATTATCAGAATAGCAATAAACACTGAATGCTGTCCTTGTGAGACACAGACATTGTTTTGCTATGTGAGCTGTCTTGTAGCTGCACTAAGGAAACCTGAACCAGCAAGCATGCTTACTCCTGAATAATTGACAGAAGTGCCACAAAGGTCTACTACCCCTCTGCCCCTTCTATCATGTATCAAGTGAAGCATTTTGGATCTGGAGACACATTAGATTTGGGAACATGTTGTGGAAAAGAATTGTGAAATAAATAATAGACAAACTCATAGTGAGTGTCAAGTTAATGTCAGACCAAACTAATCCAGATGTACTTTAGCCTTGTTGGAGGTAGTCTATTCCAAAATAATTTGGCACCCAAGGAAGATACTTTCATGGTTTGCTACAGCACAACTAATGCAACCAAAACATATGAATTACAGAAGATATAATAGACTAAGCCAAAGACCTCCGTAATGGATTCCTGGTGATTTAATTTTCTCAAGGGACCCAAACAAAGTAAATCACATCTATTGCCTTCTGATAAGATAACAGGCTATTTTGGCACTTATATAATGAGGTTTCTTGTGGAAACTGATCACTAGTAAAATCTGCAAGCACACATTATTATTAAAGTCATTAAATAAGCAAATTAGGAGTGAAATCTAAAAACACCTTGAAATGTTTGTGATGGATGTTTGATCTTGCAACTTTCACACTTAAATGTGATCATTTTGTGAACAAAATCCAGACATATTCATTATTCATTTTTTAATCAAGAAAATATCCAGAAATTACTGAAGACCATCACATCTATGTCAGAAGCAGCTGGATATATAATATTCATTTCAAATGACCATGAGCGAAATTTTTTAAAGTTTGACAAGACAAAACCTGACCTAATCGACACAGCAACGTAATTATTATTTAAAAAAGTAGTTGTGTTATAATAATTCTTCCTTTGAGCATGGGAAGTGAGACCTAAAATAGAAAGGGGCCTATCTTCCTGATTTTATTAAGCCCATAAAACCACCTCTCCCACCTAGGCTTTAGACCTAATCCTTTAATACATTGTGTGTCTAGAAAAGCTTAAATTGCAATTCATGTGAATGTAAAAAAAGGAAAGAGATTACTTTGCATGAGGACATCCAGAGTGAGTCAGGGTGGCAGAGGACAAACCTATAACCAAGACCATCAAGGGCTGAGCCGCCCTTCATAGCTGAAATATTTTTCTCTAATGACTTCCATCTCATGAAGCATTGCTGTAGGTAGGGAAAGAGTTTTGGGTTTATAAAGGCAATCAATATTTTTTGCATGTTCTATTCAACATCTGACAGAGAGAAATAAATCGACTACTCTTGGAAAACGTCTTCCCTGAAGGAGGAAATGGAGACGTTACGTCAGAACGTCACAGACGTTAAAGGGAATCGCATGTGAGGCCATCCAACATAACGTCAAACGTGACAGACTGAAAGGGAACAGTTTGCTAGTTGTCAAGTGTGTAAAAAGGGCAAATAAAAGAATATGAAGATTCAGTTGGCAACTAATTAAATCTCAGAATTCACAGAGTGAGGAAATAATATCACAACAGTAATGCTAATCAAATGAAGGGCAAGAACATGCATATGTGACCCTGGACCCTGGTAATGCATATTACTACTGTAGTACTTAATAGTATGAACTATTAAGTATGGTCAGTCAAATTATTTTTATGGATTTTCCCGCCAAGTTGCCATAGCCTTGTGGATACACTCCTGGTAACGCATAGGTATCGATAATGACGTTAGTTAGCATGCAAAAACGTATCAATAACGTTAACTGAAGTCCTTTCAGAAATATGTTTTAACATAATCTTGTCAAATAAACACAATGTAGTAGCCTTTCTTTTCTAGTATGTTTTTTACTTTTAAACAAGTATTTAAATGAGTTCAAGATAGTCGTATGCTAGCATGTCGTATGGAGCATCACTGACTGGCTTAAACCTTTGGGCCTCTGTAACGTTTTGAAATTATAATTTTTTCTTTCATCGGTATGGGGTGACACTTGTCGCATTAGCTATGTGAACACACAAAAAAATCATGGATTTGATTCGGATATGTTAAAGGGTCGGGGGAAAAATCACACTTAGCCAAAAATATATTGGAAATATGAAAAAATACGACATTGTCTGACTAAAGATTGTCTAAAGATCTTTTGATGTTATGTATAACAAAATGTCTTCCTCTGTGTTTAGGACTGACTGTAGTAAAATTAATGCAAAAACTGACATTTAAAAAACAAACAAAAAAAACTAAACCTTGACAAGAAGTATAAATTACAATCCACAACTTAATAAAAAAAGTATTTATGCCTACAAATGACTAGATTTATAAATATATACATTTCCTTTGTTACATTTCAAGGCTTTGGTTTTAATCACGAAGGAGCCAAGTGTGACCCTTAAACGAAGAGGGCCAGACGGTTAAACCACCATGGGCACAACGTGCATTCATACAATGCATACATTCATAAAAAATAAAACAATGCGTTGACATAAAAAAGGAAATTTAATTCTGATACTTAAGCACTTTTAAAAGCAAGTGTACTTTTACTTGAGTAAAAATCTTGTCTTTACAGTACAAATTTCACTTGTAACGGAGTAATATTTGACCAGATATCTATAATTTCCCTCATGTAATTGATAGTGTACTGGATAGTGTACTTTGTCCATTTCTGCATATGTTTTACACCCTTTCCTTCCATCAACCACTGTGGAATCACATACAGTGAGATCAAACAGTCTGAGACTAGAGAATATACTTTTTTTCAAATGTAAATAATTTTTCATTATAAATTATGCGTAAATTATAGTTTATGTTAAACCTGTTTATTTCCGGACTTTTTGACACCGCTATACAACATGAACACATGTACCATGTCTATGTGTAACATTGTTTTGTAGTCTCAATGTAAACGAAAAATAGGACAGAATCTGTACATAGATATGAGGGTTTTAGAGAAATAGGGCTCCCAAACTGCAAAGTGGTATATTTAAAATGTGGGCAAACAAACTTCATTAGATATAAAAGTGTTGGGGTGTATCATTGTGCTTGGATACTTTTTTGATATACATGTCCTGTCAACCACAATGCACCAGCTGAAAGGCCGTCAGACAAACATGATTTTGGCTGACGTCCCTCCTCTGCCACTAAAGCTGAACCTGAAAAACACGGTAATGGAGATTTTCATAATTCATAAAAGCAAGTCAAATTGGTCGCAGAACTTACCTATAATGATGATGATTATTGAATTACATCACCACATAGCACTGACTTAAATAAGAAAAACAGACAATCACACACAGCAGTCATTTTAAGTTGATCATCTCCATTTTTAATACAGGTGATATGAAACAAATGCAACAACCCTGTTTACACTTGGCTTCACTTGAGCTTCCTTTGGGGGATGGAGGGGCCGTAATGGTGGCTAACATGATCCTAGCAGTAACTGTTAGATTAGAGAGAAGGACTGTACACGATGCAGGTCACTGAATATGCGACAAAAACTTAAGGACAGGTAGGCGACAAACAGATGAGGAGGGGAAATCATCTTCAAACATCACATGCACCAACAACCCCCGAGAAAAGCTGTCGCCTTTCCTCTGCGGTTGAAAACAGTCACACGGATGTCATAGATACTGAACACATGAAATCAGATCATAGAAAGGCCACTGATTTCACAGTTTTTCTAAAAGCCTGGGTTGGATTTCGGTTGGGGATGACCAGACGCACGCAATACAGCCATTATCTGCTATACCCCCCTTGCATCTTTCTCCCAAACCCTTATTATTATTTTTTTCTGCTCTGTAATATACTTTTCATTATTTACAGGGATGTACACAAAATACACTTAAAAAGAGGATCTTCCATTTCTTTGCAATAAAATGTCACAGGACGTTTAGTATAGTCTCTTTTTTGTTACATTCCAGCCGCGAGCCATTCAAGAAAACAAAACGGAAAAAAATATTGTGATCAAAAAACACAAATGGCGTAAAACATGGTCCTTAAAAAGGGGGTGTGTTCGAGTCCTGTTTGTGTCAGTGTGCAGTAATTCTATGGAGGCAACTCAAGGACGGCTAGTTGGACTTGGAATGAGTCAGCAACCCACAATTCCTTAATGTCTTTTCTCCACAAGCATGAGATTTTTGCTCAACCCCAAATGCCTTTTTGCTTTTCCAAACGACAGGTCTCCATTGATTGACAGGCAAGTTTTACGAAAAAAAAAAAAAAAGGAACAAAAAGTGTCAAAAAGGGGCAGACGGTAAGGTGGTGCTTTTTCTCATATTCAGCATGTTATTTTCATTTTCCCTTGTTTTTAAATCAGCAATATTATCGTCATCTCCATCTGGATCTTTTTTTTTTTGTGTTCACAAAAATAGGATGGTGTGCCCCCTGTTGGGGGGTTAAGGATCTCCCACAGATGAAAGCAAGGTAGGTTTAGTCATGGTCTGGAGAAGGCTTGTGTGCATGTGTGAAGTGTGTTCGTGAGTGTGTGTGTGCCTGACTGGAGAGGAGGCGTGTTTGTGTGCGGCTGAATCAAGGATATTCACGTCAGTTCAACAGTCACTGTGAGAATAAGTGGCAGGCATATCAGTCCAAACTTGTGCAAACCAAGAGCTCCATCTGAAAGAAGAAAAAATAAGAAGAAATTTGTATTTTTTCAGGAAGACGCTCATCACACCTTGGTCTAAATCCTTGGTTTGTGTGTAATCATCCTTTGGCTATTTCATGCATTCTGACTTAAATTAAAGAGTTGGATTCTCATGCTAAACAAGGCCAACATTTCAAAAACCAAGTTAGATGTATGACAGAGTATTTCAGTGACAAATACACTACTTCAGGATTCAAAGATTTTTTTCAAGTATGGCTCTGTATGACGTCATAAAGGGTGGACTTCCTTGTATGGGCACTTCTCCCGGATGCGCGCATGTGCACGTGAACCAGAGCGAGAGCAAGAGCACACCCATCAATGAGCTTCATTCGGGCTACAGAAGCCATCGGCAGTGCTGTCATTTTGTTTTTAGATCACGAAATCAACAATGTCACTAAACAAGTGTGTTTTTGGTTGTGAGGGAAAGATAACCTTGTTAAGCTTCCCAAATAACCCAGTGTTAAAGGTTTAGTTCACCCAAAAATGAAAATTCTGTCATTAATTACTCACCCTCATGTCGTTCGACACCCGTAAGTCCTCCGTTCATATTCGGAACACAAATTAAGATATTTTTGTTGAAAGCTGATGGCTGAGAAAGGCTTCAGATAGGCCTCCATTGGCATTCAGGACATTAATACTCCCAAGACCCAGAAAAGGCACTTAAAACGTTGTTACAAAGTCCATTTCACCACAGTGACTCTACAATAATTTTACGATGCGACGACAATAGTTTTTGTGCGCAAAAAAAATAACACCTTTATCCAACTTGTTATTGCCTTCCGTGTGTGCCTCCACGACGCATGCGCGAGAATATGACGTAGCGCCGGGGTTCGGGAATCCATGAAATGCACACTTTAGTCCCATTTTGAGAACTACGCCGAGACCTAAAGCACGATCAATGTAGAATCCAACAGCTTAGACACTTCCTCTGCTTGTCAACAAATCGCTTCTGGGTCATCGGTCCGAACGCCGGATCTGCGTCATATTCTCGCGCATGCGTCGTGGAGGCACACACGAAAGGCAATAACAAGTTGGATAAAGGTGTTATTTTGATTTTTTTTTTGCGCACAAAAACTATTGTCGTCGCATCGTAAAATTATTGTAGAGTCACTGTGGTGAGATGGACTTTGTAACGACGTTTTAAGTGCCTTTTATGGGTCTTGGGAGTATTAATGTACTGAATGCCAATGGAGGCCTATCTGAAGCCTTTCTCAGCCATCAGCTTTCAACAAAAATATCTTCATTTGTGTTCCGAATATGAACGGAGGTCTTACGGGTGTCGAACGACATAAGGGTGAGTAATTAATGACAGAATTTTCATTTTTGGGTGAACTAACCCTTTAAGGAAACAGTGAATGCAGAGTTATGTAGGTGTTTTTGTTCTCGGTCCTGAGTCGAAACCGCAGGCGGTGAGTGAAACTGCATCAAATGTCTGTGTTTTGTTGGCAATCAGCGTATAAGTGCACACAGTGTGAACAACACGACCATATAGTGAATCGTAAGTTATCCAGGGATAATGCAATGATGTTTTGTGTGTGTGTGCCGGTGCTCATGACTCTTTAGCTCCGCCCACTGCACACCTGCACGAGCTCAGGTGTTCTCAGAAAGAATCGGTACAGCGTATCTGTCTTTTATAAATATGATAAAACTAAAGACTCTTCAGAGATATGAAGGATGCAATACTACTCTATATATATAGGTACTCAAGATTAACATGAGATTGGCAGAAACTGTGTATTATGTACCTTTTAAAGGAGGGTTTTAGTGTGATGGTGAGTAACTAATGACAGACTTTGAATTTTTGGGTGATCTATCCCAAATGTTAAAGGATTAGTTCACCCCAAAATGAAAATTTCCTGATAATTTACTCACCCCAATGCCATCCAAGATGTTCATTTTTTTCTATTTTTTTTTATCTATTTTAAGTATTTTGAAGAAAACGTTCCAGGGTTGTTCATCATATAATGCTTTTCAATTGCAACCAAAATGCTGAAGGTCCAAATCAATGAAGTTTCAAAGCGCTTCGATGGGCTCCAGAGGCTCTGCGTGATCCCAGATGAGGAATAGGGTCTTATCTAGCGAAACGATCGGTCATTTTCAAATTTTTTTTTAAATGAATATACTTTTTAACCCAAATTGTTCATCTTGTGCAGCTCTGCGAGGCGCTATGACGTAATCACGTCAGGAAAAAAACGTGATTAGACGTAGGCAGAAGTCCCGCCCTCGTGTTTACAAAGCGCTCGTGTGAAGACTAATTCAAGCGGCCTTTAGCAAAAGTAAAACAACGATACATCCCTAATTTTGAAGTTGAAAATTTCGTGTTTTTGGTATAGGGCATTTGTATTAGTCTTCACACGAGTGCTTTGTAAACACGAGGGCGGGACTTCTGCCTATGTCTAGCTTGACCGTTCCGACGTGATTACGTCATCTTAGCGCCTCGCAGAGCTGCACAAGATGAACAATTTAGGTTAAAACGTATATTCAAAATGACCGATCGTTTCGCTAGATAAGACCCTATTCCACATCTGGGATCACGCAGAGCCTCTGGAGCCCATCGAAGCGCTTTGAAACTTCATTGATTTGGACCTTCAGCATTTTGGTTGCAATTGAAAAGCATTATTTTGAAGAAAATGTTCCATTTTTCCGGAATGCTTTTCAGTTGCAACCAAAATACTGAAGGTCCAAATCAACGATGTTTCAAAGCGCTTCGATGGGCTCCAGAGGCTCTGCGTGATCCCAGATGAGGAATAGGGTCTTATCTAGCGAAACGATCGGCCATTTTGAATATATATGTTTTAACCTAAATTGTTCATCTTGTGCAGCTCTTCGAGGCGCTAAGATCACATAATCACGTCGGAACGGTCACGCTAGACGTAGGCAGAAGTCCCGCCCTCATGTTTACAAAGCACTCGTGTGAATAATAATGAAAAAACAAAATGATATATCCTTAATTTTGAAGTTGAAAATTGAGTGTTTTTGCTAAAGGGCGTAGCGTGAGCGTTCCGACGTGATTACGTCATCTTAGCGCCTCTCAGAGTTGCAACTCAAAAGCATTATTTGATGAACTACCCTGGAACGTTTTCTTCAAAATACTTAATTTCTTTTCGACTGAAGAAAGAAAGACATGAACATATTGGATGGCATTGGGGTGAGTAAATTATAAGGACATTTTCATTTTGGGGTGAACTAATCCTTTAAGGATCTGGCTATTAAAGAAGAAAGCAGTTCCTCACTTTTCTGTGTGAGAGAAAAGTGAGAGACTCCTCTAGCTGTGGTACAGTGGGCTGTGTTAAAGCTGTATGAGCAAGCTAATTTTCTCAGGTACTTCGCTGTAATCGTCTAATGCACTCTAAAAGGTTTGAATGAGCTGTACAGTGGTGGTGGATCAGCGGGACCAGAACTTTCCTGCATACTACACAATTTTCAATAAGCACAAAATGATGATGGCTGTCATATGTATTATGAGCAATACTTCTTCAGTGCTTAAGTAATTTTATTACCATCTCTCTCATTTTCATTGACAAAACAAGTGGTAATATAACATTACTTCTACTTTTATGGCTTATATGGGTGTTAGTGCTACAATTAATATAACATAAGCACCACTTCATATCGACAATATCAATACATTTTTCCTTTTATGGTCAAAACTCAGTGGTTATGTTTAGAAAGGAATACAAGCGATAGTCCATTTTAGACGTTCTACTAACTTTGCAAATACATGTCATCTACCACGGGGGTAGAATTATTTCTTTATTAAAAATAAATAGATTATGAACCACAAATATAATTGAAAATCACAAAAATTTACCATATTCCCAAATAAATTTAATGATATCCACAAATATATGTTAGGAGTTTCACAAAAATTAGTTAAGTAAATACAATGAGATTTGCAAATAAAAGACTTATTCACAAATATGCTTTTATGTCACAAACATATGTGAATCACTTCCTGTGTATTTGTTGATTGCTTTCTGTACATTTGTGGATCACCGCATGCATTTGTGGATTTCCAAAAATGTCTTGCGTCAAGACGTTTGGACAAATCCACAAATAGTCTACCATCTACTCAAGCCAATCGGATTGCGCTGACCAATCATAGCATGTTCTCGCCACAACCAATTACGTTTTGCTTTACACTTGGGGTGGGAACTGATTCATTTTGCACCCCTGAAAGAATCTGCATTCTATGGGCGCTTCGAATTGAGCTGCAAAGTGCTGTTTGCATTGGAGTTTAATACTTCTTTTTATTTCCATCAGGATAAGTGAATCAGGATAAACTCAGGATTATACACAAATTATGATTATAAAATGGTTAGTTCCAGTCCTTGATTCTGATTTGTCAATAACGGTGTTTTATTCACAACAAAACACGGCTATGACCGCTTCACATAACGGTTCTCTGTATCACTGCACAACACCCTTAGCAACCACTCTTAGCAACGTAAACATATGTTCTCATTGATATTGTTCATTGAAGCATGTATTATTGTATGAGAGAGTGTAGCCTATTACCTGCATTCAGATTTAGCATATTTCAACAAGGTCAGTCCTATGTTCATAATAAAAATTCTGTTGAATATCCGCTGCGATATCTTTCCCTATTAGCCTAACAGTAAAGGGGTTTTCCGTGTCCTGACATTGACAGTGCTCATTTGTCAGTTGTGTCTTGTTCCTGTGTTCACACAAGTTTTAGTCCTTTAAATATAAAAGTCTTCGCTATTGAGTGACTCACTCATCAAGACAGTCTTTTTCGCCATCTAAAGGCATAATAATGTAACTTCTGTTGCGGTGTATATATAGCTATCAATATAGAGAACATTTAGCCTATATAGATCAGTGGTTGCTGTTCATGGTCAAGGACTATTTTTTCCAGCGGAAGGAATGCTTTTAGTGAAAGTTGCATCGATACATATATTTTGGCTTTAATATTTGTATTGTGTGGTAAACGTTTTATATAAGCAATAAGCCCAGAGAAACCGTGGTTTACAATGAATTTAAAAGCTAAGGGGGGTTTTAGGCACTCCACGCCGTGCCTAACAACGGCCCTTAGCTGTTATAAATTCACTGTAAACCACGACTACTTGGGGTTTATTGCTTTATTATTCACAGTTCCTGAGCTATAACACTCTTTCTACCAGACGTGAAAAGCGTAGAGTGGCGCGACCCGCAGAAGCAGATTGAATTCTGTAACTGTCACGTTAAATACACGTGAAATACGCGTTCAATTTAGCGCGTTTTTGGCCCTCTTGGCTTTCCATAGAACTCATTATAATCAGCGATATTGTCGACACTGGACACAATGCTGTATGACGTCACTGTCAATAAACGGATGACCCAATCACCTTCTGAAGTAGGCTACTCCACGCTTGCGCTACTAAACACAAATATAAGACATAATACCATGTATGACACCAAATATGACCCCAATGACCATCATTGATGTAACAGAACAAGCCTCAGCATCACTGCAGTGTGTGGGGTTTTGTGAGTGGATAATGCAAATAAATGCAGAAAAATACATATTTGCATTTATTTTGGATGCTGTAAGTGACATTTAAAATTAAAACCTATTAAGTCTGATTCATATGAAATATTATTAATGTGATTGAGTGTTTTAACCAATAAATTAACACATAAATATCGCTCGTCTGTCTGCTGGACAGTTTACTTTTAAATGCATCATCTCTTCAAATTCAACAACCTGTCACACGTTTAAAAAGAACCCACGTATATCCTCTCTACAAACAATGGGACTCATTTTGTAATACATTTAATTCATGTTTAAAATATAAATTATAATGCTTAATAGATTGTTAGATCTGCGGTGTTGTGCTCTGTGCTTGAGATGTATAGCCTACTGCAAATTTTAGCAAATGCATTAGG
Organism: Gobio gobio; assembly: GCF_949357685.1. Lineage (NCBI taxonomy): Eukaryota > Metazoa > Chordata > Actinopteri > Cypriniformes > Gobionidae > Gobio > Gobio gobio. Next base: position 36,490,971 of record NC_137112.1, read on the forward strand.
CCATCTGCCTACTCCATGCATTCACTGGGCAAAGTATTAAAATCTGTATGTATGGTAGTTAGGCATTCTAAACATACCCAGCATTTTATTTATTTATTTGTGCTTTTCAAACTAAGGATACAGCAGTAGAATTACAGACTTCTGGCGATTTGTGAGCACTACAGTCTTTAGGGTGTTGTTTTGTGAGTCTAGAGGGTGTTTGAGATTCAGACACATGTCACACATGGTGACCTCCCGAGGCCTTGTTCTACAAGCCATTTGACTTGCATACGAGGGGCATCTGAGGCTCGACTCAAGATCAGCGCTCACGTTGACCTGATTCTGTCCTTGCGCTCACACACCTGCCCTGCTGCATTTGCATATTCAAATTCACATCCGTAGATGCGGCGGAGCAGAGGAAAGGGGTGTGGTGAGGGGTTTTGGGTGAGGCGAAAGCGAGAATGAAAAAAGAATAAGAGAGAAACATAAGGCCTCCTTTTCACCCATCTGCCTGACACATCTTTATATATGAGTCTCTAAGAAACTGTAAATGAGCCAGCACTGAATGTATAAAACAACTGCAATCCATCACTGAATTATATTTGCTGTGGACGCGCTGGTGCATTGGTAAGTGATGGCTCACTTCTTGATTCTAAATGATGAAAGCAGCAAGCCTTCGCAAGACACATGGCCTCTTGAGAGGAGGAGAGGACGGAGAGAGACCAGACACAATAAAAACACAGTATGCAGCTTTAGAAAAGTCTCAGAGAGGGAAAGAATTAAAAAGTAAATAAAACTCTACTATTACGGCATTTCCCTTTCCCTGGACAGAGTCTGAACAGCAGTGTACTACATCACCCTTTCAATCTACAAAATAACTGGTTATTGGATCTCTAGTATTCTCCTATTCTTAGTATGATTATAGATCAAAGTCTGTCATTTTACATGCTGTATTACTGTAATTTAAAAACCACAGTTTCGCAATTTTACATTGCGTAGGAAGAAACACTGTTTATAAAACAAAGCACTATAGGCTATACTCTATATAATGTGTAATTCAGTCAATGGTGTCTAGTTATCCTCTCTGGAAATAAATGGTCATTTGGCATTTGTAATCTAATTTTGCATAAAAAAATATAATAACTTTTGGCAAATAATAAGTAAAGGTGATAGACGTTGCTACTGGTCCATTAGTCCCCCTCAAAATGAACGATTTGAGAGAATTGAATTGTGGAACCAAGCAAAACCTTTCTTTTTTGAATAACTGTACTTTTTTAATGGAAACTTATGTTTTGCAGATATACTATGTGTAGAGAACCCTCTGGAACTGCTATAAGTTAGAAAAAGTAGTATGCTTGTCACCTAAAATAACACTGCACATGCCCTTATTTAATGAAACGGTTGATGTTCTGTTACACTGTAAAAAAAAATTGGGGGAAAAAATTGTGCAAATTGATCATTACATATTGGCCCAATAAATGACTTCCAAATAATTATCGCCATGCAAAAAGATGCATTGTACTAATCATAGCTTAAGGTCTTCACTCAAAATTAAAATTGTATATTCACAGAACATATTTAATTGTGCTCAGTCAATCTATGAAGTCGAAGTGAAAAATCCATGTTGGCTGAACAAGTCCTACGTCCGAAAAACGGTATACGCATGCGCAAAATGCGCTTGAAGAAAACCGTTCGTGTGGAGATTTCAAATGCGGAGCGCGGGAGCGGCAGCGTGAGCGGAGCCGAACCAGCAGGTGCTGAAGACCGAAACAAACATTCCCAAGAGAATAGAGATATTCATCTCACAAAGACGTTGGTGAGTATTTAGCACTGACATTTTTCTCCAGAGTTTTGCTTTATGACCGGGTATGAAGTTTAAAAGACATTTTGTAGAATCACGAGTTCATGCATTCATTGGTTTCATGAGTGTGTTCGTTTACCACATAATTATCTAATGGTAGCCTGTAGCCAATAGTTTTATTTTCCTCATGTCTTATATGTCTAAAACAATAGGTAATAAGGAAATTAAGTCATTTGTGTGAAATGTGCGGCATGCGACTGTTGATCACGGTGCGTTTGGCGTCTGCCTCTTTCAGGGCTTAAGTTATTGCCTTTTAATATCAAACACATCAAGCTCGTGATTTTCTTATGTCCATTAATTCGTCTCATCCTCATTATATAATGAAGAAACGTCTGTTCTGTCTCTTGCCAGATGTGATGCAGGGGAGCTTTGTCATTAATGTTAGTTTTTATTTTTATTTGCAGGTTTTTAGCTTGCAGTGCCGCGTTTTCTTCACCACATTAAGACATCCTGTTATGCAGAAGACTTCTTGAATGTATTCAGAGTTTTTCCTTATTGAAAATAAGGTATTTTCACCAAAATATCCTGTGTTGGAATTTCCTAGTTAATAAAGTAATGTGATAAAATGTCAACCCTGTTGTCTGTTTCTGTATTTTGCTTAATATATTTATGTTTTTAGTCATTTTTGTCTTTTGGGACAGTGAGAAATAAACAATTGTTACTACAATTTAAAATATTTAATTGGACCAACCACACAGTTTCACTGTAAAACATTTCTCCAATTTAAAATTTTCTAGTGACTGATCACATCTAAATTTTTTAGTTGGCCAAATTGAAAAATTTAGATGTGTTCGGTTACTAGAAAATTTTAAATTGGAGAGGCCTGACATTTTTTACAGTGTTGGTAAATTACATTTTTCCATTGGCTCAACATATTATTTCTAATTGAGCCCATGTTAACAGACTGTTTCCACAATGGATAAAATTCAATTCACAGAAATTCAATTTGGCCAATTGAAAATTTTAGATGTGACCAGTCACTAGAAAATTTTGAGTTGGGAAGATTATAAATTTTTTACAGTGTATTATCTAAAAAATAAATAGTTATTTGTAAAATGTAATCCAATTTTGTGTAAAAAAATTTGTTTGAAAAATTCATGTTTGGGCATATATTCAGTCAAGGAGATATTGCTTTTGGATCAAGTTGAGTGAAATGCATTGTGGGATACAGTATTCTGACATTCTGCATCGCTGTAATTTTTTTTGGGTACTCTTTATTTGTACAATTTTGCAATTATACCACTCATAGGAAGAAAACACTGTGGAACTGCTCTTTTGTATTTTTTAATTCATCAAAGATTCTTCTCAAACAAGAGGCAGCAAAAGGCTCACACAGCCATGGAATCTAATCATTGAGCGGTTCAAATACTTACTGTTCGGATTCTGTTTGTTTTTCATCATAGTTGGGTTTTCTGCAGAACAGAGGAAGAGGAGGGGGAATTGGTGATAAAGAGGTGGAGAGGGAGAGAGGAAGAGTGTATTAGTAGATAATACAAGAGATAACCATCATAGGTTTGTGGTCTAATGAAGGACAAGAAACCACAAATCTCACAGAGACAAGACCAGAATACCGCCAAAGAGCTATCGGAAGCCAAAGTTCATAAGTTCACCCCTATTCTTGGCTTGCTTCAATGTAAAATCCACCAAAGACTGGAACCTTTTGAACTTTGAGTTCTCAGTGAATGCACAGACGAGCAAAAAAAAACCACCAAAATGTTTTCCAAGAATCCTCATCCGCCCCCTCGACTGATATAGCAGCAAAAATCTATTAACAAGCTTCCTTTCTCCTAAATGCTCATCTTTGTTCTTTAATACAGCTGATGGGCTTCAATGAATGGCTTTTTAAACAGGTCAATAGTAGCCCAGTTCGAAGGCTCTTAATCATCATTCTCCCCTCTGTGGCACCCATGTTCAGACTCAAAAGAACAAGGATAATTTTGAATGAGGTGGATGATGACCTAGAACGCATTTGGCCATTAAATAGACATTAACGCTCCCCCATGTGAACCATTCTCCCAGGTGACCTCCTCCCCAAAGAACCACTTTCCACCAAATGGCCTCCTGTACTCCGCCCCAGAGATTTGTAGATGCAAATGAAGAGATGGCCTGCGTAAGGGAGCGATTGTCCTTAGTTTCAGCTTAGCTTTGAAAGTATGCTAAAAAGTGGACAATTGTGTCTCGAAAAGAATTGCAAAGGAAATGTTGCTCATTAGCTCATCTAAAATGTAATATAATGTCATTATTTACTCACCCTCATTTCCATTTCAAAGACACCGTGGAACAAAAAAGAGAAACTCTTTTCATACAATTAGAGTGAATTAGGACTGAAGCTTAAATGGTCCAAAAAGTATGATACAACTTCCATTGGCCCACCCATGAATCACTGATCAATTAGCTATTCACTAAAATTCTTGACATCCACCAGCACATTTAAATCATTGAGGGCTTCTTTTTAATGAATCGGATGATTCAGTTCACAAAACTAGTCTAAACTCATGGATTAAATTATCTGGTTGCACTCACTAGAGGGGAAGATGATCAACAAATCAATACATTTTCAGCCATTTTCTCACATTACCAAGTTGAAATACTGTATAGAGGATGAACAACTTTATGCACAATTTATGATATACTTGTGATTCTTTTGCATCCTTTTTGAAGTTTGAAAGCTTAAGTCCCCTTTCATTGTAATTGTTTGGAATGGCTTAATTAATTCAACAAATTATGTCAAGTTCATATCATATATATTAAATATAGTTATTTGGATTGCTATATAGTTACTAGGGTGCATCTCTGTAATTTTTTAAAAAACTTTAGCTGTGCAAAGTTTTGGACAAAGCCTCACACAAAGCTATTGTATGACTGTATGTACTGTAAGTTGAGGATGGACCACTTAATTGAACACTGTGGCGGAGGGGGCGTGGTTTCGCGAGGTCTGTAGCGGGAGAGAGAGGGCGGAGCCGAGCGGTGAGTAAGTAGGTCAAGTGCAGATCACAAACACCTGTGTCTCATTGCAGTAATTGACGTGGAGAGACCGCATAAAAGCCGCTGCGGGACGAGGGCAGTGGAGAGAGGGACACCGGGAAGCTGGGACTCGAGAGTCTACACTGACATGCAGAGAGTACCTGCCCAAACCGACGATTGATCCAGAGAAAGAGTTTATATGAGCGTTTATATTGTGCGACGTGCACACCCTTTTGAATATTGAGAAAAGAGAAATAAAAGAGTACTCACGAGTCCCAGTAAGCGACCCCGTCTTCTTCCTTCCCACACAAAAAAGGTTCTATGTGGCACCAAAAATGGTTCTTAGCTCGTAATCACAGGGGAACCTTTTTTAATGCTATATAGCACCAATTTTGGTGCTTCAGTGGTTCTTCAGCGGTTCTTCAGAGGTTCTTCAGCGGTTCTTCAGAGGTTCTTCACCGGTTCTTTGACTAAGGTGCTATAGGACCTCTGAAGAACCGCTGAAGAACCACTGAAGCACCAAAATTGGTGCTATATAGCACTAAAAAAGGTTCCCCTATGATTACGAGCCAAGAACCATTTTTGGTGCCATACAGAACCTTTTTTTTTAGAGTATATATTTAGTATTCTTTTGCATCCTTTTCTGATGTTTGAAAGCTCCAGTCCCCATTCATTGTAATCATAAAGAGTGGAATGACACGAGGGAGGGTAAATAATGACAGAATTTTAAAAATTGGGTGCCCTATCCCTTTTAGTTTAGCCAAGGTTGTGTATATCTCATACATGATTGTACATTATTTTGAGGAGCGAGAAAAAAATATGTTTTTGCATGTGGTTGAATCAGCTATAAACAACTGATTCAATTGATCACAAGTGCAATTGTGTTCACGCTTGATGGTGAACTGCATTCAGCTTGTCCTCAGCCTTGGCTGTCATTCGGATTATCCAGAGAAGCACCGACTGTCAAAGCACATATTTGATTAGATCTGCGCTCACACTAGGCAGATCTCTCATAAACCCTGACACAGCCTTGAAAACTCAGGGGCGGGGGAAACACACGCACAAACACACGCACACACGTTGTGTTTTCATGTTTTATGGTGACTTTCTATAGACATAATGATATATTCTATCCCCTGACCCTAAAACTACCCTAAACCTACCCATCACAGAAAACTTTCTGCATTTTTACATTTTCAAAAAACTTCATTTAGTCTGATTTAGGAGCTGTTTTCCTCATGGGGACCAAAAAAATGTCCCCACACGGACAAGGATTTCGGAAATTGGCATCTTTGTCCTCATAACAGGTTTACCTGGAACACACACACACGCACGCAAGCAAGCACAGTGTCAGCAAACAATTTCTTTCTAACATCAATGAAAACAAAGCCAAGACTTAGTGGGAACAGCTGTTTCAGCAGCAAAGGATGGCTAGACAAAACCACAAGGGAATGAAACTGTCACACAATCACACAAAAGAGGCTATTTTTCTTTTAACAAGATGTTGACAATTTCATATTTGTGTTAACAAAAGACAATATCCCTTAGGGAAAGACACCTGTGACCCCAAAATTTCAGAGGTCCTGCAGATTTTACGGGCATGCGTTAATGTAGTCTTCTATCTTATGTCACACATTTTTGGAATAAGCTATTTTTCCAGCTTGGTTTTAATTAATGGGTTTATATGTAATACTTGGTTTCATTTAGCCCTCTCTTGTGAGCAAATGTCATTTTCCAGTAAATTTTACTAAAATTAATGTATATTACATATATATTGACTTAAATATTACAAAAACTAACAAAGAACTTTATTTTGTGTATTTAGGATAGAAAAAGGAGTAAATGCTGGAGCGACTCACCAAAAACAATGAGGCGCGTGTGTGTGTCAGTGGAGCCCAATGGATTCTGGGCCGTGCAGCGGTACATGGAGCCATTGAGCTCTGCAGGCACTCGCTCTAACACCAGTTCCTTCCCATCTCTCTCGTTACTGCCGTCCAGCAGTTTGCCGCCCACCCGCGTCCAGGTGTACAGAGGCTCAGGAAACACCTCATTCTGGAAGTAGTGTGTGTTTACACAAGAATGTGTACATTAAGGAAAAAAGATGAAGAGAAAAAAAAATCAGTCGAAGCCCAAGATACAGAAAGAGATGCATAACATATTGGTACTAAAGCCAAAAAATATTTGAGAATTGTTTTAATATATTGGATATTAAATTGTACATGCTTTCTCTTTTTTTATACCTTTGCTGTCATCTTTTACAGAAATTATTTATAAAAATGAATAACCATTTTCATACTGAAAATAAATTCATTTGTAGCATTTTTTAAATGTTTTATTTTTTATTTCTTTAGTTAAAATCATATCGCATTTTAATATAAAAATGTATCAGTTTAAATAATTATCAGCTTATTGGTATCACCAGAATATTAATATCAGTGCATCCCTTAGAAATACAATGCATTAAAAAAAGCATGTTAAGAGAAATTAAAACCCATTTTCAAAAACACCTTCCTTGCTATTTTTTTTTGTGGCTTAAAAACAATCAATAATCAATACCTTTTTCAGTTTGGTAGAAAGGACAAAAAAATAAGAGATATAAATCTTGTACCAACTCATCAACAATTTAGGCATTTCTCATTATAGGCATTTCTTGTTACAGACTTATCCAGGAGGAGGAATGTAAGGGTTTTGATGGTTGATAGCGGGGCAATGAAAAAAAAAAATCACATCAAACAGGTAGTTCACAAGAGGCAAAAGAATATAAAATATTCTTATACGCTCCTTTACAGAGGTCCATGGTGTTTAGCATTGTCTGCAACTATGCCTGGAAGCCCACTCACACAATACTAAATTCTTTCATGTCTATTTTGAACAAGTCCTTACATTTTAATACTTGCGAAAGCTCACTATAAGATCGTTTGATTCTACACAAGAGGACAAGTGTGATGAAACCCAGAAACAAGGTCGAAAATCTCAGTGCCTGAGCCAGGGCTACATCCCGATTTGTTTTAGATCCATCTTTCCCCTGCTGATCTAACCAATCTACCCGTGTTCTAGGTGTGATACAGTAAGTGACTGGCTGGCACAATCCATCTAACTTCACAAAATCTTGTGACTTGTCTGGGTGATCTTTGATAATGGCTCATTGGAGAGTGTGGCTTGGCTGTGTGTCACTGGACTTCCACATTCGCACCATGAAAGCAGTGAAATGAGTTTGCAATAGCTGGTGTAACCAGGTCAGATCCACATCAAAAATATCCCCCATGGCACTCACACGGTTTAAATCAGGACGCACTGTAATGGTAAGACAAGCTCTTGGAGAGCATGCTTTGTACTATATTCAAATACACATTTCGAATTAGAAAGGAAGGAGACACCAATGTGACCCTTCCTGTTGGAGGTCAAAGGAAACCAAAGGGGATATTGAATCTGTATTTTGTGACTATTTGAATTGCAGGGTAGTATTTCGTTTTCTGTGTTTACATTTATCTTATCTACATGTGAAACCCAGGGCTCTGGAGCAGCTAGGGATAAGGGAGATGTTCTTCCAAATACATTTTCGCTGGCTTTAAAATCCTCTTAAATCCTTTGTGTAAATATTAAGATCCAGACTGGATTTATGTCCCCGTCAAGCCTGTTTATGGTGACCATTCTTTCTATTATTTAAAGGTGTACTTCAAATATGTAAATTGGGGGTGAAATAAACACACAGATCTGCCAGACAAACTGCCCATGCACCAACAAACTCCCAGGTAACCCCATCTAAGTGCCCACAAAGAGAGGGCATTATTGTTAAATAATCCAGTTTAAGAAGGTAGCTATGTTTTAGAACATGGATTCTAGCTGGTCTGAACTGGTCCAGGCTGGTCATCAGTTGGTCTCACTGGACATTGACAGGTTTAGAATGGGATTGTTGCCCATTTAACTGGTCTACCAGTACTAGTGACCAGTGTTAACCAGCAAATGGCAGTTTAGATCTACTAAAAAACAGTTAAGATCTGTGAATAACCAGTATAGGCCTGCCAAAGACCATGTTTTAACCATCACCGAGCTACCTGGATTTTCCAGGAGGGATAAAACAGAACTACTGTAACATTCCTTTAAATTCATGACCCAAACGATGAAATCGCGTAAAGTAGATTCAGTGATGATAGCATATCGGGTCTAATTTCTTTCCACCTGAATGCTGTTGGCTAGACACATTTCCGAGTCAAACCTGTCAAAAAGATTGGGTGGATCATCACCAAACTATGATGTGTTTATCTGCTGGGGAAAGATTTTTTTACTTCTTGGCAGACGGTGATAGTTACACTGAGACAATCTCCCTGCTTCACTAGGTCTGAGGAAGCTGACGGACTATTGAAGCAAGTATAAATTTGGCGCCGTTGACAGTAAAGTGCTCCTGGCTAGCTCTGTGCTCGCACCTGTTTTGCTAGCTAGTTTGACAAGAACAAACGAAAGCAGCAAAATCCCTGAAAGCTGCAGTGAAATACATCAACAAACAGCTGATTTGTTTTTTAATCAGATCATCTTATGCCTTCGGGTGTGAATTCAAAACAGAACACAAACACAAGTAAGAGGAGTTTAGCATTAGCAAAGAGAAGCCAAAAGTTAACATAATAAATCACTCTGCCTTATTTCTGGGGCTATTTCTTGTCAAGCATAGGTTTTTCACAGCCAAAAAATAATAATAATAATAATAATAATAATTTTCTTGATACATTTTCTTGTCTTGTTCATACCATTTTATTGGAAAGCATCCTTTAAACAAGATACATTTATACGAGAAGCAAAATGGCATCAGTTATACAATATACTGCTTTATAGGCTACAACAGGGCTAAAGGCACACCTTAAGTAAAAATGTGCTTTTCACTACTCTCATATAGTGTATGATTGAAGAAATATATATGTTTATATTGAACATTTATGGAGCAACAGATTTTGTGTGAATAAAAATCATTGAAGTGGATTATTTTGTTTAAAAATCGTATAAATGTGGGGTAAAAGGCTCACATATGGGGTAAACGGCTCACCGGCATAGAGTAAACGGCACACAGTATTGATACAAAAACTTTAACTAAAATAATATGATTTTAATCATGTCTAAGTTAATACTTTTTCAAAACAATCACTTTAGTAAAGTTTGTACTCTTTTCTGTTTATTTTGATGAACAAAATAATACATTTTTCTGTCATTAAAATGTGTTTATATAATTTTTTTTTACCCCAAATACCATACTTTTACATATTCTTCCTTTATTGAAAAACTGCTGCTTTAATTACCTTGAACAAAACTGAAAACCATTAAGAAGACCTTTGTCTCAAAATATATTCAATCATTTTAGCGATTCTCATTTGCTACATACATCTACAACATTTAAAAAAACATTAAATATTAGATCATATCAGCACAGAATCGTGTCAAGCCAAATTTCCACGCTCACCTTGAAAAGTTGGATGTTTTGTAAAGTGCTGCGGCAAGTTTTTGTCCCATCTAGAGGTTTAGAGGAAAATAAAATCAAAGGTGCCTTTTACCCTGGGGCGCCTTTAGCCCCGTTGTACCCTACTGTACTTATACTAAATTATACTAACGCACTGTACTATATTAATTAAGTTTATTTTTGTTAATACTTCTCAACTTCTCTTATTAAGCACAATTTATTAAGATTGAATGCTTAAAAATAGGAACATTTTATTTGACAATGGAGAAAGAAAAATAGCCTTGACATGCTACTTATTCTCTGAAAGTCTCACAGAATTTTTCTTTCCAGGTAAATGTATCTTGTTTTAAGAATGTTTTTACACCCTATATTTTTTTCAGATATTCTAGTTGGAAAACAAAAATAAAAAAATATTAAGTTCTTTTTTCTTTTTGCAGTGCTCTGAAATGCCAATTATTTCCTTTAACAGCTAACAGCAGGCAAACCGGATAAACGTCTAAATGGAACAAATGTGAATCATGTTATCATTTAGCGAATTTATGACTCAGACAGTCTTTCATTTTAAGAGACTTATTAAATGCAACAGCGGATTAGTTGTTCCCTTTGTGTGTTTACGGAGATGACAATGAAATATAGAGCACTAACAACAGAAAAATCAATTGACAATTGGCACTGACATTGGCATTTCATCCATTTTTGTCAGTCAGTCTGAGTGATTTACAAAATAATTTGTATTCTTTTATTAGACTCTTATCTTATCTCACAGCCGATATGCACCCAGTGCTTCCCAATAACCTTGAGTGCTCAAGGTCTTTTTTTGAGTTGCAGCCATAACTGTTTTTCCATAGATCACTTTCAGAGTTTTTGTTCTCGTGACCTTTAAAGGACTTTGAAAACCCTCTATTTTGATTTCACTGCAGCTTACATGATTGAACGGTTTGATTTTGTCAGATGCAGTGCAACCCTCTTCGGACAGAATGAACCATTTGGATTGATAACTCATAGATAGCAGCAGCGGGGTCAGGAGCTGACAGATACACGTGTTGTATTGCACACTTTGTAAGAATGGTCACTATAGCCGTACATCACACAGGCTTAACTGCACATGCGGGACAAACCTCCTCGTATCCAAAACTGAACTTGGCCCTGGTTTCATAACCCCCATGCACTTACCCCTGGAGATCCTACCTGGAAACCTTGGACGGTGATGCGAACCGTATCCCCTACCTTTGCTCTGGTAGGGGATATCACAAGCTTGGGGCCTTTAGGAGCCGCTATGAAGGAAAACAAGAGAAAATTCATTCAGCTTTTGTTGTGAAACATTTAAACAATAGCACAGTATTAACAGACTGAAGACATGGCGTTTGACTTGGAGGTCAACTTGGAGATTCTTGGTTTCCTTCATTGAAATTGCTGAGGAGTATTTATTTCCCAAGAGGGACAAGGACCTAAATTGGGTAGACACTCATTACTGAAAAAGAAACAGAGCGTGCAAGGCAAACGGTGGAGGAAGTGAGATAAGAGACACTTAGAGAACTAATTCCCTTGTCTTGTGTGGACCGAATCTCCCAGATGGGTTCAATTTGGTCTCAGAGAATGGCTGGGATGTGATGAAGGAAAGGAAGGTTAAAACATCATATTTTGACCTTCTCAGGCACAGAGGAGTTCTCTTGTGTACTCAGGGGGAAGATAAGAAAGTGATTTTGTACGTTTGGAAAGTGAGACCACAAGTTTCTCAAGCGAAACTTTCTCCATTTGGCAGTACGAGCAAGGCGCTTTATAGCAGTGGAGTCTGAGTGCGAGAAAGCTTCTGACTGGTCCCATGTTAAGTGGTTCTGCATCGTTTACCATGATTACCAGCATCCGCTCTGCGTAGCCCTGAGAACCATAAAACAAGTTTTGTGAGCCATATGTTTGCACACATAATTCCAGAGTGAAGCTTAGTAAAGGCAAATCGGACTTGAAATTGTTCAAAAATACATCCCACTGTGGCCTTTTTTCAACCCTCATTATGGCTAATGCTACGCTTTGGCTCCTACAACACATACAGATAATCCAACTACTGAGAACTATGTGAAACAATGGCTAATCATGCTTTTAGCCATCAATCAAGCCACAGAGTGTCCAGCAAAAGCTAATGAGGCATCAGGCCAGTCTTAGTCAGTTTAATGATTACCCCCTGGTGCTGCTTAATGGATTATGATTTCCGCTCGTACATTTGTAATGGGTCCTATGAATGTGTATTTCACACATAAATCAAGCTATGGCAGGACACTACACTGAATACACAGAAATCCTCTTTTGCCAGCTTTCTTATTATGGAAATGATTTGGGATATTAGCAGCCAGGCTCTGCAGAGTGGAAAAAGAGATGTGAAATGCAATACACAAGAGAGATTAAGAGCTTGTCAAGGCATGAATCATGACTCAATGACTCCATCGATTTTCCCTAAGAAAACAGTTGAAAAACAAAAGGAGACCATTGATAGGGCCTGTGTTCTGACAGAGCAATGGGCACTCGAAGGCCGACCCTGCCTTTTCCTCACCAAGTGGATGAATTAATGGATCAATACATTGGATTGCCTAACCTAAGCCCTAACCACGGGAGTTGTGAAAAAAATTCACTGAGCTGTGACATTTTCCTATCCGTGATGCCAGGTAATGGTTCTGCCATTGCGGTCTCTTTTTAAAAGAAAAAAAGGGTCAAATTGAACCTGTTAAATAGTATTTTTTTAAGAGAATTAACCTGGAAAAGCCTTTTAAAAATCTTGCTGTTGAAGTAGTGATGGCCAGATGTCTGGGACCAACTCCAGGGCCGCAAGCACTGTAACTGAGGAGCTACAAGCTGTCGACTTCTCAGGCTTCACTAGGGGAGAGAACTACAAAGTTTCAAAGTTAATTTCAGCTGAGTATGACATTGGGGCCTTTAGGAGCCGACAGAGGTGGACTTAACCATTAGCCAAAGGTAGGCGACTGCCTTGGGCCCCCAAAAGACAAGGGCCCCCTAAAATGCTTTTTATATACAAGATGCAAGTTTGTTAACACGACAACCGTCTGCGCGTCAATGTTGAGCGTGCTTCTTGTGTATCCTGCTAGTAGCAAATTAAAATATCATGCATCTGAATATAGATATTGAGCAACTGTGCACATTATATTTTTATTGTTTTAAAAGGACGCAATTTAAAATGTGAGTCCTGCATGTGCTTTTACTTTCCACACAGGCACTCAACTCTGACACCGAATGCTCTGCACATATGTACTTATTTGTTTTGTTGAAATAATCCCTAAGTGTGTAAATGTATAATTTCCTTTTCATTATCATTTTCATTTCAATTTGTAGTAAAATAAATAAAAATAAATGTGTTTTAAAGTATAGAATTGCAGTGAAAATTACCCCAAGGCACCACCTAGTGTCCAACTTACGGTAATACTGTTATAACCTGTATCAACATGAATACCGTAGCTGAGGTGAAAATTATGATATGGCAAGTCTAAGCCACACCACACCGCTCGGACAGTTCCATGTGTGATTTCACCATATAGCCTGCAGTTGCTATTTCGGGGTCTCTAACAAGGGGTCTACAACATGAAAGAAAGCCATTTTAACGTACATGAAAAATGAAAAATTGGACACAACTATAAAGGACACGGTTGTGCAGCAGCAAGCATCAACAGAGAAAAGAACCTCAAGGTTGGTCCAGGTTAGATACAAATGTGTGCAATTTTATAGGGCCCCATTCCTATATTTCCTAAATCACTAAATCCACACATGGGAGCCACTATGGAGAGAAATAAGAGAAAATACTGTAAGCTAAGACTGCAACCATGTCAAGTGAGGACTTTGGGATTTATTTACCCAAGGAAGTTCCTGGATCAACATTCTCATCAACCATAAATGCTTCAGTTAGGTTTACCTATGATTGTTTGCTAGAAATGTTGTTACAGAACCAACAAAGAATGTTTGTTACCCCTGTATAAATCATGTCATACTTGAGCCAGGCTTTCTTCAAACTTCTCTCATACTTGTATGGTCCACCGAACCTCAAAGCCATTGAAACTCTAAATGGAGATATAAGGCTGTTTGAATGTGCACAGATTCATTCACACTCCCACAAACCACCCACAATAAACATCTGCGCACTTATTATCAGTCTATTGGGTAGAGGAACTTGGCGTACAGCATAGATCATCTCTAGCCTCTGGATGTGAGAATATAACTCATTCCCCTTCTGTGTTTTGCTGAATCAGTAGCACCTTTACCCATACAAATCCTCACTGCTGAGCCTAGCTCAGCTTTAATTATGGACAGGCACTGACTGAATCGCTGCATATTTGTATTTGACTGACAGACAGCCAAGTCAGGGCAACAAGCCCAGCCGTGATGCTCTGAGGTGAGGACAGCATCCTGAGAACGCCGCCTCCATGGACCAACCGCATCCATTTAGAATGCGGCGCGAGGCTCGCCTCATGAATATTCAGTGAATGTAATACAAATTTGAGCCGTTGTCAAGATGTTTCTGTCTCATGTGGAAATATTAAAAACTGTGAAAGATTTATGACTTGTGAATACTCTTATGACTTGCCTTTCATTTTCTGACTGAGTACAGGTTAGTGGATCACCTGTACTGCAAGTGTCAGGATAGTAACTGGAATGAAACCCTCTGCTAGAGTGATTGCATATATAATATATTCCAAAACAGTCTTGCTCAAAGTCAGAACGGAACAGATGTTGCGACTTACTTTACTTCCATATTTCAAATAATCATGGTTTCCACAAAAAATATTAAGCAACACAACTGTTTTCAACATTAATATAATAAGACATGTTTCTTGAGCAGCTAATCAGCATATTAGAATGATTTCTAAAGGACCATGTGACACTGAATAAATTACATTTTAGAATATATTCAAATAGAAAACAGTATTGTAATAACATTTCACAATATTACTGTTTTTACTTTACCGTTTAATCTATTCAAACATGGTGTATGCACATATGAGATAAGATACAATTAAAACCAACAAGAGCACATTTTTGGATTTGTATTCTCTGGGTGAAAACAAAGAGAAGATGAAATAGTGCTCTTCATCTTTTAAGAAACCTGGGTGCTATTAAATTTATGGATCGAATTGTTGCACAGACAAGGCCTTGTTAAAATATAAAAATCGAAAGTTAGCAAGGCTTTTCTAGGCCTGCACTCTAGCGAATTCACTTCTCTTGCTCTCACTACCGTGCAAGCGGTGATACAACACCCTCCTTTCCTTGTGCAACTTCAGAAGCAAACGTTCCTGCTCTCAAGACACACATTTAAAAAAGAAAAAATCGTATAATCGCTTTGATGCTGAAACTGTGCACTTGTTTAATTTGCACATACATTTTTGAAGGAAATGCAATGAAAACAGGGTTTATGCTCAAAATTTTAAGGCCTCTTTAGTGAAATAAATATTTTACAAATAAAAGCAATTTTCTTCTAGCCTGACAAGCCAGACCCACATCAAGATGTTGGGTCTGGGAACTCACCATTGGCAGGGCTCAATCCTGGGTGCGGGATAAACAGTTGTCTTTCAAATTCCCTCTGCACGCAATAGGATAGCGCTACAACCAACCAGAGCAACGAAGAAGGTTAAGCGGAGCTAGTTCTTTGTTCTTTCCTCAAAGAAAAGCTTAACTCCAAGTCTTCCAGAGTCGCGGCCAAAGCCGATTCGAAAGACCGTTGTTTGCCAGCTTCTTTGTTTAGCAAGCGGAACCATCCCAACTCTGCCGTTATGATAAGCCCGCCCACCGACTCTATACATGATGTGATTGGCCTGACCAGAGTTTGGTTTTTCCAGCTCGCAAGCCAACGGAGAGTTGCTAGACTACCCTGGCTGCAAATTAGATTTGCTGCCGCTAGGGTGCGTCTAGATTTCTAGGCTAATTTTCTTTTCGTCTTATTTGGAACTAAGTGGATGCAAACCAATATAAACTGAGAAATTAATATTTAAAAAAATGAATTAATTAAAAAAAATATATATTTTTTACGTAACGTGAAAATAATCCGGGCAGCCTGAAATCTGCCCCAATGGCTCTGAATTAGAGCATACTGCAGTTCCATTTTTCACCACAGATTTAACTTGGTCATTTGTGGGGTGCTGAAGAGCTGGGGAGGGCTCCGAGACCGGCTGCCCCAATTAGTATCATGACACATGCCTGGCGAATTCATGCGCATCATTTTAATACACGCACTCACTTTATGACTTAAAATACACTAGAAAACCAGAAAAAAATATTTGTTGCTGAATGCTGAACACATTTATAATTTATAATTAATTCAGTGTATAGAGGTCTATGTTTGGATGAATATTTTGCATGTTCTTGTTTATCCTGACTGGCATTGGGACACGTCCCACACTACATTTTATATAACGGTATAAACGGTAAAGCAAAAACTCTCCAAGCTAATGCATTTCTATTGTTGCACAGTATATAGTGCCCGACTGTAAAACAATATAGTTAAACAACTTATTGATGTGTATTCCCTAAGCTAAGGGATCTGTCTTTGTCATTTAGCACAAACCAATTCCTCATACATAGAGATCCCATGATTCGTTTCAGTAAATCGTGGCTATATGCAATCAACTCTGCTGTCATTTTCTCCTGTGGTTCTAATGATTATTTCATGAACACTAGGGAGCCATGTTTGAGAGAAAATAAAATCACATCTAATGGTACGAGGTAAACGTTTGTAAAAGAAGCAGATCCTCTTGCGATAGAATTGCGAGCTTCGTTCTTAGCAGCTATGAAACGCACAGAGGGAGATCATGCTAGAATGAGACGAGAATGATAGAACAAGTGTGAATGAGAAAGAGAGAGACATATTGAAATGGAAACCACATCAACTTCTAGACCATCCTTTCTTTCTTCGTCTTATCGCTCGTTTTTTTGTCCTTTCCCCTCCTTCATCTCTTTCTGCACAGCTCCTCTACCATTAAGTGAGAGAAATGTCTCTGTTTATCTTGTCTTGCGTCTCATCACTCGCCTCTTTCTGAGGGCTGATAGTAGAGACTACAAGTGAGTGCTGCCTTTGAAGTGATAATGGGATCGTCAGGCCATCTTTGTTGTAGCTTTAAAAGCAAAAAAGGTGAAAAAAAGCCTCTCATCCATGAAAATACAAAGGTATGCTAGCATCCAATTCGTTTTTTGGTATTGCTCCATGACTTTTATTCCTTATAAACTAGTGAGCGCAACACTCCAATTTCACTGACACAACAGGCATCTTGGCATATCCTTGCCTTAGCATATTAATTAGCCAACGGTAGACCTTTTTTACAATTATGAATGATTTGCAACAGTGAGATCCAGCAACGATGCTGTCTTTGAGTGCACTGTGAGATTCCCTTTATGCTTGATTTCGTTCATTCAGGTTGACTTTTTCAATAACGTGGTTAAGTTAACTCAATCTACTGCACGGACAGCTCAATGAATTGGCCTGTCAGTCACTGGGAGATTTTGCATTCTGCATTAGTAACTGCAATCTGCTTGCCTGTAAAGCAATTAAGCAACAAATAGAAACCAGTGTTGTTCTCGCGGCATCTGTCAGATGAGGATGTAAAGGGATTCACTCGTGATCGGGCGAGGGGAGGTGAAGGTCAAAAGCAATTCTTTCAAATCGATCTAAATAGCTGTATCCAGCCAAATCAATGGTAAAGCCAACAAAAGCAAGACTTACCCAGTATGACCTCAGTCTGCATAGGCATAGAGAGAGCCGGGTGCGTGACCTCGCAGCTAAACAGGGCGTCGTTGTCCAACTGCGGATTCAGCGTCCAGGTAAGCTTGGCCTGAACCAGCACAGACCCGTCGCTCTGGGGAATGTGCGTGTTGCTGAAGAAGTACAGGGGGTCTGTACTCTGAACCCAGCGTGGGAACTCCCGGCTGACCACTGTCTCTGGGATGGTCTCTGTGGCCGGGCTGGGCTCTTGGCCTGGCTGTCTGGCCATGTAGCTCCGCCCAGGGCTCTCCGTGTAGAGGCGTGTGGGCCTGCCATCCGGACCCAGCAGAGATAGAGACTTCCTCAGCTTAGTGTCATCCAGATCCCTGCTGATCAGAGGTCTGGCTCCACGTACACCAGCGGAGCCGGTGCCCTCATAACCCACAGTGGGCGAAACGTAGGATATCACCTCTATCAACTCTCCGTCCCGCTTGAAGTATACCTGGAAAGACACACATATAGTTAATATAGATAAAAGTGTCACTTCGATTAGACTGATTTTTTTTTTTAAGAAACACCACGTAAACGATTTACTTCGACTGGGAACATGTCAGCGTCTAACCTGCTTCTAAAAAATATATGCAGTATATTAAGAAAACAGTATATGTGTCAAGTTATGATGTAGATATAGATGCGGAGAAGCATAGCAAATCTAAATGCAAAGAATGACCATAACAACAAACTAGAAACCATGACAACGAAAGGAAAGAGAAAATAATGTGATAAAAACTAAAGCTGCGTCCGAAATCACGTATACAACAATCTTGTACTACATTTGAATTTGAACTTACTTTGCGACCATTATAAAAGTATGTTCTATATGAATGTGGGTAGTATGAATGTAATCCAGGCGTACAGTACTACATACGCCATGTTGTCATTGTCATGTGACCTTCCAGTGTCAGTTCGCTTCACCTCCATTCATAAATTCTCTCCTGTGGGCTCATGGGAAAGTAAAGTGTCCATCGAATGTGCACTTCAGAATCTCGCCGGAAGTAGTAGGTCATCCGGGGACTTTTCGCCTACTGTTTTTGGCATACTATACTGTAGAGAAGTATCCGATTTTGGACGCAGCTTAAAAGTCCATTAAAACGAAACCAAAACACCAAACATGACCTGACAATATAAACAATGTAGTTTTAAATAATAAATGAATAAAAAAAAAAAAATGGGATGGAAACAGACTCCAACCATGCAGCCCCTAAAATAAAAATCTATCAAATAATGCATTTTGATAAACAAGCAACCAAACAAATAACAGTGGGTCAACAACTGACTCCAACCGGCCCTTAAAATGTTAGTACAAAAAAAAAAAAAAATTCATATCATTTTCATATCATTTATTATTATTTATTTATTTTTTATACCAACATATTTTATGGGCTAGTTGGAGTCAGTTGTTGTCCCACTATATTTAAATTCTAATAATTTATTATTTATACCAGCCCCTAAAATATGCTGGTTTAAAAAAAAAAAAAAATCCTTATCTTTCTAAAATAAATAAATATTTTATTTACAAATAATTTGAAATGTTTGCTAAAAATGTCCTTTATTCATCAAAAAAGTACTTCTGACAGAAACAACAGAAACTCATAGCTGCATAAAGATACCAAATCAAATGACTTTTAAATTTAAATATGTTCTCAAAACTCTTAAGACTCATAAACAAAGACTGTGATGCGCTATGATTACATGGCAGATGATGTAGTAGCACTAGTACAACAGTCAGTTACATCTGAGCTTGACTGTCAACTGGATATACAGGCTGATTCTGAAAAGCGTTTTGCAGTCTCCAACATGGAAACCAGCATCCATTTGGTATAAAAAGGGTGGCAGAATATTTTAAAATGAGAAAGGATGCAATAGAAAGTATCTGCTGCAATCACAGTAAATTGTGAAATTACCTGGTTTGTGATTGGTAAGTCTAAGCAAACGTATCTGGGACAATGCTAGGCGTCATTCAGCCCACAGTGCTGGTGAATGGAAAATATACATGACACAGTTTCTGCTTTGTGTTTATGTTCCACTAGTACATTGCTGTAACAGCCTCTCTCCACTACAGTGCATTTGGGTATTAAGATTCCCGGCTGGTAAATCACTTGACAGGGAATTAAGTTCCCACTTCAACACACAACCTCCAGATATGTGTATTAAATTCAGCAGGCCTAATGCCTGTAGCATTAATGTTTGCACAGTGCTCTGCTTGTACCCCTTTTACTCTCAATCCCTCCCTTTCCTACCCTCCACTGCTCCAGAAGAAGGAAAGAGATGGATACGGCATAAAGCACTGTGTGCGTATATATATATATATATATATATATATATATATATATATATATATATATATATATATATATATATATATATATATATATATATATATATATATATATATATTATATATATATATATATATATATATAATCTGCTTGTCCATTCAGGGACCTTTGGACTTTTTAAATTCTGTTTGCACAATATCAAAGTGTCATTGCATTACACAAGACCTTTCCATGCACTGTAGCCCTTTTTCTGCCCTTTCTTTATGTGTGTGGTTTTGTCCGGCTTTGATTTGATCCCACCATTCATGCCCCTGCACTCTGCTGGGTAAATAAACATAATGTAACAAGAGTGAATTAAGCTCACGTCCTTGAGAAGTCTTGTTTCCTGCTAGCAATGTCACAAGAATTTAGAGAGAGAGAGGAAGTGAGAGAATCTTGTAAGGGACAGCTCTCTTTCCCTCTATGCGAGGACTGTTTTTGCGGTTAATGCACTCTAAAGTACACACTTTATCTCTGCTGCTGAGAGAGGTTAACAGCATATACCACACTGTGGCTTTTACTTGCATTATCGGACTATTTGCGCATGCAGCCACAGGGAAGGGGAGACAAAAGCAGATGCATAGTGGAAACCTCATGCTAATAGCTTAGGCTCCAGACAACAGCTAATGCCTAATATTAGTGGCTGTGTGAGATAACAAAACAATGGCTTGACTACGGAGGCTTTTTTAGAAAGGACAGTGCAATAAGTCATGCTACGGCTGAACAGCGGCTATTCAATTGCAACGTATGGAGGATCTATAGGCCTCGGTTTTATTACAAAAAGTCAAATGAGGGAGTTTTCTGAGCAAGCGTACTGAGCAAATGCCTGTTTGTCACGTGCCCGTTTGCCATGTAAACACACGATATGAAGGTTGCGCTGGGGTTGGTATGATGTTTTATGCTCACCTCACCAAGGCTGCATTTATTTGCAAAAAAATACAGTAAAATCAGTAATATTGTGACATTTTATTGCAATTTCAAATAACACTTTTCTATTTGAATATATTTTAAAATGTAATTTATTCCTTAAAGCTAAATGTTCAGCAGCTAATAAGGTTAGTTCACCCAAAAAATGAAATGTCGTTCCAAATCTGTAAGACTTTCTTCATCTTCGAAACACAAATGAAGATATTTTAAATTAAATCTGAGAGATTTCTGACCCTTCATTGACAGTCCACACAACTACTTGTCTGTCTATCACCGGACCAAGCTCAATTTAAGATTGAACATTGGTCTGGGGAGTCTGCTCTGTATTTTCTACTGCACACGTGAGCATAAACTCGCATAAATTAAATGACTCTGTACGCAATTGGATAGTCCTTCAACCAATCAGACCACAAGAGGCGTGATAAACAAGCATAATTCAAATGACTCTGTACGCAATTGGATAATCCTTCAACCAATCAGACCACAAGAGGCGTGATTAACGGGAAACGACCCATCGCTTCTCTATCCGTCATCGTGATAATCCCTCCAATAGCGGGCCAGGTGGATAAGCCAGTCTGTGATTGGTTCCCGCAAAAGTGTAACAGAAGCAGTCAGTCCTTCCAGAAAAATGCAAAAAAAAATTGTGATTGTTGCGGGCAAAAATCCTTGATAATGCGGTACGTTTTCTTAAAAAATGCGATGGAAAATGCGGGATATTTATGCAATTTTATGCAATGAAATTGCGGGAACTTGCAAAAACTGCGATTTGATGAAAAAGAGAAAAAAAGCACTACATCACAAAGTGCTGGGAATATTTAAGTTCTCATCTTGTTTTATTGAAGACCTTAATAAACACATGGCTCAAATTTACAAAACATTGAGTCAAAAAAGTTCTGTAGCTTTACAAAAGGAATATGCTATAATTTCTGAAAAAATTAATAAATAACTTCCTGTTTTACAGAGGTCGCTATACAAAACAGATATTTGAGTGCTTCCAATACACAAAGTGCAATCTCTTAAAGGGTTAGTTCACCCAAAAATGAAAATTCTGTCATTAATGACTTCCCCTCATCTCGTTGGACACCCGTAAGACCTCTGTTCATCTTTGGAACACAAATTAAGATATTTTAGTTGAAATCCGATGGCTCAGAAAGGCCTCCATTGGCACAATGCACTTTACACTCTCAAGACCCATAAAAGGTACTAAAGACGTCGTTACAAAGTCCATCTCACTACAGTGGTTCTACAATAACTTTTTGCGCAAAAAAAACCTAAATAACGACTTATATAGTGATGACCGATTTCAAAACACGGCATCATGAAGCTTCGAAGCGTTATGAATCAACGAGTCGATTCATGATTCGGATCGCGTGTCAAACTGTTGAAATACGTGACTTTGGCGATCCAAACCGCTGAATCGACTCACTGATTCATAACGCTTTGAAGCTTCATGATGCTGTGTTTTGAAATCGGTCAACACACCGGGAAACTGCTTTGTGCGGTCTTTTGCTGTTATTTTCGTTGGCAAATGGGAATTTGTGTGCTTCATCGTGGTTTCACCAATATCTATGGTTTCACCACGGGGTTTGCAGCTTTTCGATGACGTTCGCGTCGGGTAATTACATCACTTCAAAACGTTCCCATAGCAATAGGGGGAAATGGCGGCTCTTGTGTGAAGTAAACGATCATTTTTCAACTTCCTGCTAATATATATGACTTTTTGCAACGAAAATGCAGGGATTATGAAATCATGCTAACCCCGCATATTTTGCACTCGGAAATAGGCAATTTATGCGGCGAAATTGCAGCGTATTTGAAAAAATGCAGCCCCCGCATAAATATGCGGACTTTGGCTGATTATGCATTAAATCATGTGATCGCATAATCATGTTTTTCTGGAGGGACTGAGCAGTAGAAGTGAATGTACGGGTTTCCAGACTGAGTTGCCGGGCGAAATCAAATCGCTGACAGATCACAACTACCACTTTGTCACTTTATAAAGAGATTATAAAACTAATCCACACTGAGCGGTTTAGTCCATATTTTCTGAAGAGACTTGATCGCTTTATATGATGAACAGATTGAACTAAGGCTTTTATTCACATATAAACTAACTTGATGTGTAAGAACAAACCTTACTGGCTCTTGCTGAAGCTCAAAGGTGCTGCATAACATAGAATGAACGAGAATGAACCACATTCTCAAACTAATATACTTTAGCTTATGTTTACCATATCTGATGTGTGAGTCGATGAATGTTTATATTTGAATAAAAGCCTAAATTAAACCAGCTCATCATTATGTGTCTTCAAAAAAGTTTGGACTAAACCGCTCAATTCATATGGATTAGTTTCATGATCTCTTTATTAATTTTTTGAGGTGTCAAAGCATGGACTGTCAGTGGAGGGACATAAATATCTCAAATTTCATTAAAAATATCTTAATTTGGGTGAACGAAAAGTCTTATGGGTTATTATAGTCAGTAAATGCTGACATACTTTTCATTTTTGGGTGAACTAACCCTTTTTAGTCTCAATTGATACTTCCGAAATCATTTTAATATGCTGATTTGGTTCTCAAGAAACATTCCTGATTGTTGTTTATGTTGAAATCAGTTATATTTTTGTGAAACCAGTGATCATTTTTAAAAGGTAAAAGGTAAAAAAACAAACAAAAAAACAAACAAAAAACTAAAAGTTTAGTTAAGTTATAAAGTGTGACAAACAGAATTCACAAACAAATGTTACATTGTTTTAGTTTGCAAAGCATACAAATGCATGCACATGATCAAAAATGTGTTTTGAGCTTTGATTTATCAAACAAAAGTAAATAAAATATCTAGCAAAACACCAAGTTGTGGTTTTCTATTATTTATATCTCGGTTTGATAAATATTGAGTCCATCATCTGCCAATTCTTCTGCAGTACATACATGTCGCCAGCATGTGGAGCTATAAATCCTCTTCCTCAATCTGGGTTAGACATGAGAGAAAGAGAGAGGAAGGCTGCCTCTGCAAATAGTGCACAGAACTCCTATTCATAGCCATGCTAATCACCAAGGTAACGGTCACACAACATGTTCAACTCATTCCAAGGCCCATTCTATGCAAACACGTCTCTTAAATTATTCATACTGTAATACAGCTCCCTGCATTTTGAACAGAATGCAGCTTTTGGTTACACTTTATTTTACAGCGTGTATGCACAGGGAAATTACCCAAGAAAGTACTGGTAAATACATGGGTTAAGGTTAGATTTAGGGGTAGGTTCAGGGTTAGTACCTAGTTATTACCCAGTTATTGTAATTGCTACAATAAGTACATAGTATGTACATGCGGACATACAACGAGTTTGTGGTGTTGACTTGGCCTTCAAATCCCCCAGATCTCAATCCAATCGAGCATCTGTGGGATGCCACTCCACCCCACCTCGCAACCTGCAGGACTTAAAGGATCTGCTGCTAACATCTTGGTGCCAGATACAACAGCACACCTTAAGTGGAGTCCATGCCTTGACGGCTCAGCAAAAAAAAAAAAGGTTCTATATGGCACCAAAAATGGTTCTTGGCTCGTATGGTTCTTGGCTTCAGCGGTTCTTCAGAGGTGCTTTATAGCACCTTAGTCAAAGAACCAGTGAAGAACCTCTGAAGAACCGCTGAAGAACCACTGAAGCACCAAAATTGGTCCTATATAGCACTAAAAAAGGTTCCCCTATGATTACGAGCCAAGAACCATTTTTGGTACCATATAGAACCTTTTTTTTTAGAGTGTAATATTGTTATTCCTGATCAGTGTATATCGAAATTGTGAAAGAAAGGAGATAAATGTTGTGATGTTATTTACATCAAGAAGTGCATCATTTTTGGTCAAGATCTTGTATTGGCAATGCAAGAGTTGAGCACTCTGTAAAGTCTCCTCCAGCACATCCCAAAGACTTTCAATGAATTTAAGGTCTGGGCTCAGAGGCTCCAATTCATGTGTGAATATGCTCCCTCGCAACCATTCTTTCACAGTTTGAAACAGATAAATTGTGATATTGTCATCTTAGAATATGGCCATGATGTGTCTTCCTATTCCTAAAGTGTTATATAACTTATCGTAAAGTGGTACAGAAGATGGAGTCAACATGTGCAAAAGTTTTGTTTAAAACTGCTTAAACATGTCCCCTGTTATAATTTTTAATAAACAAGACGTCTATATAGTTTTTATTCCTTTTTATTTCAGTTTTAGTTTGAAATGTTGCCTTGCCAACTAGCTGAAATAAATAGTAAAATACGTTTTTATTTTATTTCAGTTAACGTTTATTTATTTTAATCAATTTTTTTTTTTTTTTTTTAATGGTTTCAGTTTTGGTTTCAGTTATAATAATAACCTTGTGTATAATAACCACTGTACATAACACTAAGCTCCATTAATCATTTCCGCAGAGCATTGCTTATTACTGGTAATGTCTTATCACACAACGAGCAGGAAAGAGCCCATTGTTTCTTTTCACAGGGGATAATCAATTGTCCTTATATTAATTTCTCCTTAATGTGCCTTCAATAATTGCCTTGTATCTACAGCCGTAGTCATAATGCTCATTTCCATCAATACAAATTAGATACCAGACATGTTTGATGCACTGTTGATGGGCTGCCTTTGATTGGTTGTTGTCTGGGGAAAAGCAGAGTTTCTAAAGTCCCTTTTAGGGAGATGTCGGGATGTCACACGTCTAACTCCCACACAACCAGAAATAGTTCCGCATGAATGCGGTGCTCGTGTCTCACGCCTTAGTAAGGAGAGTAATTACACAGCAGCCAATATGAGTCTATCCAAGCAGGATATATTGCACAATAATACAGTAAGTGCTGAAATAAGCCAAAATAGCATGTAGTACAGTGCCCTTGAAGTGTTTTTGGCAGTTCTTAAAAGCACCACATTACAAAAGCAAAAAAATCCTTATTTTCAGGTCTTGAATGCATCAGTGTTCCAACACGCTTCACACAATAGAAGCGCACAAAACATGCATGCGTGCGCCTATAGCCCTCTTTCAATCAGCACCAGATTGTGCAGAGGACACACCAGCCTGGCCTGTCAGCTGATGGACTGCTGTGTTTTTGAATGCAGCTCTTCCTGGTATTTAAAGATAAGAAAAAACCCTTGAAGTCCATTGACCAAGTGAGACTCACAAACAAAATACTTAAAATGAGACACTATAAAAACAAAGGGTACTTTTGAAAAATAAGTGTATGTACACTCACACGAGTCTAGTGGCCTAGAGAAAGCGGTTATATTTAAAGGTAACTTATTTGTAAAAAAATAACAAATTTTAAACAATGAGTCAATACATTCTTCCAAAACGTGTTTTTGTCTTGCCCTAATTCACTATGGTAAGCCTATTATCAACACGCACCCATGCTCAATTTTCTATATACCCTAATCATTGTTAACAACCTTTAAAAAAATATGGACGTAGTGTCCATGTCATCACCCATAGGATTCTGATGAGCAGTTTTGAAGCGTAAAGTAGGGTCGAGCTGGCCGTTGCCATCTTGGCAGCTAGTCATCACGTGTCACTCCCGGATAACAGAAAATGGGCAAAAAGGCGGGGCGTTGGCAGAGCTGAAGCGACGCGATGACTAACAGATAGCAGATAAATGGCTATCCACCTGTCACTCGAAGTGGCCACGCCCTTAATTATGCGGAACTCTAATGCTTTATATAATGTAAATGAATGAGTTATAACAAAAATTCACCCCCTCATAGTTGTCATGAAGGCCAAAATTAGCCGTATAGACCAAAACCACAATTTGTACCAGGCTGTAAACATGTTTTATTCTGCTGTAAAGTTGGGCATTTTAACATGGGGCTCAATGAGAATCTGCTCCCTTCTGGAGCCTGTCCCTAGTGGCCAGTCGATGAAGTGCAGTACATGTCACTTCCGTATTGGCTTCAAGAGAAACTGCGGGAGGTTGCCGCTTGGCGATTACACGAGATATGATACGTTTCAGTAGGTTGTACTGTATCTTTCAACTTACCTTCAGAAGTTCGTTCATGTTTATTCTGTAACTAGTATTAAAGAGGAAGAGATGATCGCGTTTACTCACGCTTCGGCCTGAACTGAGGCGCCTATATATTGATCTGTCACGCCACATTTAAGAGCGTCACAATTTTGTGATAAAATTGACAGAATTTGAAAGATGACACTTAACAAAACGCAGAGCTTATTGCAATTATTGGTGGTTAAAGGTGGTTAGGATAAAACTAGGGTGACCACCATCAAACAAACCAAATGTGGGACGATTACTAACTTTGTGTGGGACAATGTGGGACATGTTACCAACACTAAAACATAACCTGAAACTGTTGTATAATCTTAAATTCAACATCACTGAGCCCAAAGGAAGCAGGCATCATGCAGATAACGATTTTTGAAACAGTTCTGACCAAGTGCAACTAAAATCCAAATAAAACATAAAACAACATGAAATTAGTTAATCTTATATTAATTTATATACAGAACTATCCATTCGTTTTCTGACAGGGAACACATGGAACGAATCACCGCTCCACATTTTGATTGACAGCCGTCACAACCTACTAGTGACCGTGTTTACTCCTTTCTTTTCAACCATTGGATATGATTCAAAAAATGGCTTTTGTATTTGTGTAAGGCGGGATGTTACTTCTGACGAAGCGCTGTTAAATATACTAGGTGAAAAACGATGCAGCAAAAATAATAAATAAAATGCTTTCTTAAAAAGGCAAAAGAACGCATGCATGTTTTCTCAATATGATCATTAAAAATCAACAGACTGATGAAAATGCGGGACATTTTCTCAATATGTGACATGAGGGACAAGGGGTGAAAATGCTGTGCGGTACAACGCAAAGCGGGACAGGTGGTCACCCTAGATAAAACACTGTATTCGTTATGTACACATAAGACACGTACCGGAAATTTGTGGGGAAAATGCGTGTACCGTTACACCCCTAATTACTATTTTTCTAATTAAGAATTTTTTTGTGACATAAGGTCATATGTGAGGTCAACCTCAACAATGGGCCAGGGCTGGGCCAGGGCAGCAGGGGGCGGGGTGTTCGGTACGCCGTGAGATTACCAAAGTTTGTACCGTGGGTGGTGTATTACGTTTTTTCGGTTCGGTTGGAATATTGTCACACCCCTATCAACAGGTGAGTAAGCTATTACACTGAACAGATAAATTGCCATTTTTAGCTCTCAAGACTTAATTGCAATTGTAAAGTATTATCTTGGCCAGTGAAAGAGAGAGAAAATGACTTAGTGCACATACAAAGTTAAATGTAAAAATGAACACTTTGTCATTCTTAACTTTTTGTTGCTCAAATAATGGACTGCTATTTTAACAAAGCAAAGCATAACAAAACAAAAAAGTCACACAGCTTTGTGAGGGAAAGACTAAAATGTAAGTTATTCACTGAGCTGAGAACTCTTTTTTTTGTCAATTATGGAACTTAGCTTAGCGTCTCATTTTTGGATGTACTATGTCTTAAAATTCAACATCCAAATCTGTCAAAAGAATTCTGTCTGCCTGATGAAAGACAAAATTGTCTGAACGGTAACAAAACGAAGACAGCCTTTTCTAAAAGCAGAGAGATGATGAACATGCCGGGTGCTCAGCTCACTGTGGGAATGATACAATGTTTTGAACCCCAAGCTATGCATGGTGGCTGTTAAATTGATTTCAAGAGGGTGTTAAACTGCAAAGCCATGGCATTGATTTGACTTAGTAAAGATTGTTAAAAAAAAGGAGAGTGAACGCATGAAAAAGAAAATAGAACATTTTTCGGATGATTTAGAAGAAAGCCATAAGGCAGTGGCACCAGCAAAGCCCAAATGAGATGAATCATAAGACAGTAAAGGAGAAAGGCATTTGAAGTTGCAGAAGAGAAATTAAGTCCAATGCTGAGGCCCTGGAGCACAACTGTATCTGATGAGAATAACATGATTTTATTTGTATACTTAGTAAAGGAAGAGGCAAACAAGTGAATAAACGTCCCGCAATACAAGATAAATATTGGTTTAGGTTTGGTTTTAAAACTTGCTTTGTTAGCTTTCCGATTCTCTTAAAAGCATTTAGATTGCATTCTTTTTATACTCCATGCCATTTTCATCACTGGTCTTTGTCATTATTTGCTATTGTTCCAGATCAGAATAATTGCTTTTGTATGTAGAACTAAACAATAGTAAAAGACAATTTGGAAGTGTTATCTAGGTCTAGGTGTTTGGAGACTTCCCTAGTAAATAACTAAATAATTTGTTTATTAATTTATGAATTAATTTATTTTTTATTTAACAGTACAGTCGATTACAAGGTGACTTTGACATCATTGTTCTCCCTTAATGGGGCAGTTTCCGTTCCAGAGTTTGTTTCTTGAAGACAATTAATTTCAAAACATTGTTTTGCAGAGCTTCTAGAGTTTGAACACAGAATAGAGGCAGTAATCCACATGAGATGTAATATAATTTGGCAAAACATATTTCCCATCCAGCTCTGGTCCCATTGAGCCTTATCAAAATGCATAAATCTGCTCCACCCTTTCCCTATTTTTCAACCACACAATTAATTACCACACAATACTATATACTTAATGAAGTTTCTATCCTGTATGATACAACCTTCAAATGCTTTTGTTTTGATGAGCACATATAGCAAACAAAATAATCTTATTTTCACAGCCCAACTAATTACACTGTAAAAAAAGTTGCTGCCTTAAATTTTTATTAAGCACAGTCAACTTGGATGTTTAAGTAATTTACACTTAAATTACATTAAATAGACTTAGTTGAATCTTGTATACACATAACAAAATGAAAATTGGTTAAATTGTAAAAACATATGTTGTCATAACTTATTGATAATCACAATGTATCAACATTAATAAGAAAAGAAAACCACACTAAAAATTTTCTCATATGCAATTTATAAATAATGCAACCTTTTTGTAAAGTGTTACCTTATTAATACTACTTTCTATATTTGTGCCTTATTTTGACTCCGTACCTGCCATAATTTCCTAACGATTCCAAATTATTGACAATAATGTGAGAATCAGGAAGATTGCGGTTAATACCTGAACAAATAAAAACGACTGTATCACAATAATTGTGTCTTTTTGACAGAAATAATTTATTTTTTATTTATATTATTTCTAAATGTATTCACATGCTATTGAAAATGTGGGAAACGCTGTCAAAGAGATTGCAAGAGAGAATCAACCTTTATATCTCTGAATAAGTTGTCTTGCACACAACCAAAAGATCCGGCTCATTCGCAATTGAGGGCGACACAAATCAAGCCACATTCAACCACCAGCCCAGATCTGAAACTCCTTTGAAAAATATTATTGCAAGATCCTCATCAGCGTCCCAGACATCCAGGAACCTTTGACTAAGATCTTTTCAGCTCTAATTTAACTCCTGTTTCTTGGCTCCTGTCGCTTGTCTGCATTAGCGGGTCTACCTGGGTGTTTGATGAGGAAGCGCAGGCTGATGAAGCGCAAGCTGATGAATCGCAGACTGTCTTGTGTGAATGAATGGCAGTGGATTGGCTGGTAATGAGGGGCGGAGTGGCGAGTTGAACCCTCCTTGGGACTTACACTCATGGGTTTTGTGCTGTAATGAAGGCCAGAGTTGGTCAGCCTTAGTGCTCAGCAATGTGACTCTTCAGGTAGGGAGGTGGAAATCATTTTCACACCACATGCCTATCACGCTGGGCTCTTAATTGCTGGAGATGGGGGCAAGATAGATCCGGAATACATTACGGAGCGCCCACAGAGCGTGATTAATGGGCTCGTGAGATTCTCACAAACTGCTGGTTGAACTCAAGCAGAGCTAGTGTGGATGACATTCATAAGGTTGAGGTGTGTGAGCCATAGAAAGCCCACTGACTTCAATGAAAAGACTCAAAGCTATAGGGTTTGCACTCTACCCTAAACACAATCAATGCACAAACAGCTAATAAGACTTGTTTCAAATCCAGATTTGGAACAACGTGATGGGGATTAAATGATGAAAATTTTGGATAAACTCTCTTAGGTTTATTTTTTTTGATGAAAGAGCCCATGTAAAGTCTAAAATTGTGAAAAGAAAAAAAAAAACTCAATTGAACAACCAATTAAATAGCACAAAGACTTGCTATTGCTAGTTACCATGACAAAATGGTTTGAAGGAACAATAAATCTAGCTAAACAATTCAAGGGCTCAAGAAACAATTGTGGCCTATTGGCACATTACAAGTGGGGACCCATTTGCAAGCATTTTGGTCTGTGGTTATGGATATTGTAGCAAGCTGCGAAACAGTGGCTGAAAATGTGAAATTCAGCAAAACATTAAAAATAACATTTCAGTGCCAGAAATCCCCTCATTATAACACATGAAAGAAATGAAAACTCGACAACTGGATATGCCTCCTCCGTATTATTGCCGTAAGCCACTTGATAAATTGGTTGGGACAAAATCGACCATGGCAAAAAAAAATCGTAGGGACATCTGTAAATGATGCCTATTTATAAACAGCATATGTTTGTGCATAAAATTGCCAGGGACTCACCGATGGAGCTGGTTTGCCTCCTTTGGCAGTGCAGACCAGAGTGAGGTTCTGGGCCTGGTAGCGGCTGAATGGTGCTGGCGTGTTCTCTGCCACCACTGAGATGTTGTTGGGTGGAGCTGTGGGATAGAGAAAGACATCGATAAACATTATGCAGGCTATGGAATCTGTTCTATTTTTTTCTGGATTAAATTTTTTCCTGTTGATTAAAATTTTGGCCTTTACACTAAGTGTAAATAGCAATTAGATTCTATCTACAGTAACTGAAAATAGCATATTTTCTTTGCAATAAGTGTAAATAGTAGTTGTTGTACATTAAACAGTATGCAATAATAATATAGTGTTAAATTATTAAATGGATGCCGCCTTATTGGGACAATAAAACCGTGCCTACCCCTAACCGATAAACACTTTATTATTAAACACGTTAGACACTTTATTTTGACTTTTCAAATATTTTGATCATTTTTATTGAAAATAAATGGCTTTACGATGAGATATGTGATGAGAAAAGGGAATAGAGCGAGTTCGGCAAAAGGAGGATTTGAACTGGGGTCGATTTGCGTCAAAATTTTCTACCATAGACCTTACCCCTACTCTATTGCTATTGATGACGATCCAGCATCTTCCATAGTGTTGTCAGGCCCAAATAGATGTCAGTGGTCTGAGTTAGTGTAAATAGCCTCTGCCAACAAGGCAAGCTATTTGCACTTAGTGTTATTAGACACTGCGTTACATTTTTTTGTAATCCAAAATAATGTATAATCTATTGAAATCATGAAACCTATACAATTTAACAACTATTACATTTTTAAGGACCTATGAAATCAGTTTTATTTTTTCCCAAATTCTGCGTTTTCCATTCAACATTTTCTGGATTCCATTTTAATGGGTTATTTAAATTTTAAAAATCAAAAAGCATGTATAATCAATTGAATTCTTTTTACATTTTAATTATTAATGATTTTATTCAAATTGTAACAATAATAAGATGAAATGTGTCAAAAGTTCTGTCTGTTTTATTTTTTTCATTTTTTTTTACTTTATTCCATACAATTTTAAATGTAATGGAATGAACTGATACTGTACATTATATTGTATATTCTTAGTACATTCTATTGTATACATAAAATAGATTTCTGACACAACTTATTCAAGTTAAACCAAACGTTTATCTTGGTGGTTTGCCCTGAAGACCTTTGAGTTGCTATGTGTATATATGCTAGTTATTCAATGAAATGCTTGTGAAGTGAACCCTAGAGCAGCTCTGGAGATAAATGGAAAAGTGTCCTCACGTAGTGAGTCAGCAGGTACGCTGAAAACAACACAAGCATCACACGTGTTAAAGTATGTGCCGCGTTCATTCACACAGACACACAGAACAAGCAGACTTCAGATTTAAACATCTTTTTGCTGTTTAATAATCAAAGACACTAGTCCATATTGCATTTTGATTAATTGCACAGCGCCTACTTTTCATTTATTAATCTAAAATTTGCCAAATTCTGTGACATACCGCGTTATACAGTAAATTCCATTTTTATAAATGATTCCATAAGAATCTGAGCCGCATTTCAGAGCTGCATTTCCTTCATAATGACATGCATAGTTATTCCCTATTAAGTACTTGAACGCTAAATCTCCATACCAGCTTTAACACTCTTTGGTCTTTGAAACAGATTCTGAAATCTTGTGTATATCCAATGCACTTTCAAGTGGAGATGTGGTGGTGCGTGGTTGGGGGTTTTGGAGTATGTCAGCGTAGTTTTATTCTGTCAATGGGAGCCCGAACTTCTCATATGGGCCACTTCAGAGTAAAGAAGCAGTGTTGTACAGAAAACTCTTAAGGCAAAAGAAGAAGGAAGCGGAAGTCTGGAAGATGAGAGGATCATGGTAGGGCCACAGGGAGTTTCAAAGCTGGGTTTCTTAGTCTGCGAAGACTCTGACCCCTCACACTGAAATGAGATACAACCACCTACGATGCAGAACCGCACATGTACGGTCCTCTGGGTACTGTTATAGTGCTAGGAATTCCAGCAGCTATCTGAAACATAAAAAGCAGTGGTCATAAAGGCTGTGTGTGTGAAACCGGAGTTGTTTAAGATGATGAGCGCAAGGTTTATGCATATAATATCAACCAACTCCTGCCAAGCTCCACTGGGAAGCCATACGAGCGTGTCATGACATTGGAAAAGCAGAAGCGTATATCTTGACCCCCTGTGGGGATCCATGGGGAAGACAAAGACGGACTTCCTGGTACTTAAAGTAGAAAGGATATGACGCTGGCAGGCTTAAAAAAAAAAAAACCCTTCCCAGTTCATTTGAATAGCCTTAATTTAAGCCAACCTGTCAGCCGGAATGAGCTGACTTTATCAGGCATGAAAAGGGGCGTGGGGGTTTATCACATCTGCATTTTTTTTTTACAAGCACCTAGCGATTTATGATCCCCTGTCAACGCGCCAGCGTAGGTGGGTATTGACTATTCAGGCAGCTGCATTATCGCATAAAACACTTCCTGCAAATTTCCTTTCACACCCTGCTGAGACAATTGGATGTTGCTTATGCTTAGTTTGGATCTGTCTTGTGGGGTTTTGTGCATGTTGAAAGGATGACAAAAGGCATGTGATATAAGCAGGGGATTAGTGTGTTAGTTCACCCAAAAATGAAAATTGTGTCATCATTTATTCACCCAAAAGAAACACAAAAGGGAGAAAGGTTGCTCCCCCCCCCTTGCAATTAGCTTTCAAGCTTCAAAAAGGATGCAAAAGTATTATAAAACCAAACTAAAGTGTTCTACATGACTGAAATCATGATAGTTTGAGGGACAAACAGACTGACAATTCTGTTCTTCTTCTCATTCTATAATTTCCCCTTCCTGTGAGCGCTAACCCACTGGCTAACCCACTGAGTCAGTAAACTCGAGAATCACATCACTTTGATTTGTTAATGAATAGGGGTGTGACGAGATCTCGTGCCACGAAATCTCGCAAGATGAAAATGTGAAGAGATTTTATCGTAGAGTGAAAAGCTTTCTCGCGATATCGCCATGACACAGCATGAGGCTGAAATTAGCATGGAATATGCACCACTACTTTTACATTACATTGTAGTTTAGCTTTTTTATAGAAATAAAAACCATTTAATTCAGTTAGATAACGATCGCTTCTATTGAAATATTGTAAAAAATCTGCAGCACAGTGCAGCAGGAATCACAGTTCACTGATCACATGATGAGAGTGAGGTGAGATGACTGACAAGAAAGACCATGTCAGAGGATTCATTGTGCAACAGAGCCTAAACGTCTGATAAATGCCTTATTATCTTAAGCGAAAGTAAACGTGAGTTCCCTCATGCATGCAAATTAGGCGACATACAATAGCCTGTCTTCCAATATCAAAGCTATCTCTAGACTGGGCTGTGTAGTTGTAACCACCTCTTAGCTCTGGGGGGTATTCAAGAAAGCAGGTTATGTGGCATACCTGGGTATATGTTTAAGGGTAAGTAAGCGGATAACCTCAACTTTCGGTTCCAAAAACGGAGGTAACTTTCAGGGTAAGTAGCCAGAGCAGGTTATGTTCCAGGGTTAGTTTGCTTAAGAGGTATTCAGATGCGTGTTATATAATTAATAAAGTTATATTAATATAAATACATTTGTTATATAGTTACCGTTATATAATATACAATATTAGATATAAATTCTAAAGCACTATTATACCAAGGTAATGTTTAAATGTTAATTCAATTCAAATATATTTATTATTTATTTTACTGTCATCTCACACATGGATCTGCAATCAATTAATTAGCATCAAACAAATAATATAATCCTTATTTTCAGTGAATAAAGATTACTTATTAACAGTGTTGGGCACGTTACTTTAAAAAAGTAATTAGTTATAGTTACTAGTTACTTCTTACAAATAGTAGCCTAACTGAGTTAGTAACTGAGTTACATCATTATAAAAGTAACTAATTACCAGGGAAAGTAACTACTGTGTTACTTTTTTCTTTCTTTCAAATGTTCAAATATGTCAAATTGGGATGCCCCCAATTTTAAATATGTTAAATGAATGAATTGGACACTAAATAGAATAAATTGCTATTATAAAACATTGTACATTAAATGTACACTATTGTAATGTTGCTGTGGGACAACGTGAGAGACACCTATCAAATTCAATACATTATTGTAAATATTATCAGTAGTATCACTACTATAGTTTAAATATTGTGTAAATAGTAGCAGTACTTCTTTACTACTCCTCTGGTAGCTCACGTTATCACCTGGGTTTTTAGCCACTAATGTTGTGGCTGTGATGATGTGGTATGAGGCGCCACGTAGGATTTAAATCAAACTTCGCTTATCAATACATACATAACACACTTGCATATACACCTATAAATGACACCAATACATATTATGTTAGTAATGAATGCATACACACTTGTGAATAACTTGCATATACATATAAACTTGACGCACGCATAGACCTATAAATACTCGCATATACATATAAACTTCCATGCATATACACCTATAAACACTCGCACATACATATACACTCACTGCACGCAGACACACCTATACACACTCGCACATACATATAAACTTCCATGCATATACACCTATAAACACTCGCACATACATATAAACTCGATGCGCGCATACACATCCATAAAACACTCGCGCACACATACAAAATAAAACGTGGATGCATGCTTTAGTTGTGTATATATGTATATGCGAGTGATTTCATATGTAGATGTGCGTGAACGTTTCAGTGCAAACGGAAGGCATTTCAGTGTAAAAGGAAGTCATTTCAGTGTAAAAGGAAATCATTTCAGTGTAAAAGGAAGTCATTTGTGTGTACTCGGAAGTAACCTGCCTATTTACCGCATTTGCAACTTTGCAATCATGGAGAGGGATCGTGCTACAACTGAAGCAATTGGCATTTTGCGAAATGTGCTTGCTTTGCCCACTGTTATTATAAGATCAATTGCTAATTCAGTTGAATCGAATGTGTCGCCTTCTGCTCAACTGCAGTCAGAATCAGAAACTGAATTGCGCACTTTGTTTCGGCCATCGGCGCCTGCTGTACAAAGCATCAATAACAGGCCAACATCATCTGCCGGCAAAGTATATCGCAGGGCTCTCAAGTCTCACACACGCATTTCAACCTGCTCACACGCCACACCTTGTATTTCTCACGCAGAGAAATTTCCAGGATAATGCCCACCAAATTGCGCCGCTATTAGAGAGGAATCAAGTGAGTTCCACATAGAGTTCAGAAGTCCCTGCCACGCACCAGCCAATCAAATATAAAATACAGCTACCGAACAGCCAATCAGAAAATAGCATTGCTGTATCCGGGTAAGATTTAGATATTCCCTCAACAACAACGTTTACATTCTGCCACCTACTGGTGGTTATTTTAGTGTTTTTTTTCCAACATTTCTTAATTGTATATTCAAAAATATTCTTAATTGTATATTCAAAAATATTTAAAACAATCTCATAACATTTTTCAGTGTAAATTATTTAATTTGATTGGCAACAGCCCTACAGTGTCTTATTTATAGATCAAATTTAAGAATATAAAATGAAAGCTGAATCATAGCCTATATTTAATAAGATTATGGGAAAATGCACTTCATAAAAGGTAAAAATATAAAAGATATGCAGATTTAAATATCTCAAAGCTGATTGAACACTGGTGAGACTATTGCTTCAGAATAAATTATATTTACAACACAGTAAATTCTGAAAAGAAATATTCCAAATTATTATGGATTATTAATTTGCCTCTTCCCTGACATATTTCTTGGAAATAGAGAAATGCAAGAATTAATACTATGCACACACACACACACACACACACACACACACACACACACACACACACACAGAAATGTTAAATTAAATAAAAAAAATATATCATTATTTATTTATTTATTTATTTATTTATTTATACAAATTAGTGTCATTTTTCAGATCAGAACCTCGTCCCCACCCAAACCCCTGCTGCCGTCGCCAAAATCTCTGAATTCAGTTCAAAACTTGAGAGCCCTGATATCGTCTTCATTGCACCTTGAACAAGCAAATAAAACACTAACAAACGTAACAGCTATTAAGGTCACTCTGAAATTCATGTCGATCTGCGTGAGGAAGACCCCATTAATGACTTCCTTTTACACTGAAATGACTTCCTTTTACACTGAAATGCCTTCCGTTTGCACTGAAAAGTTCACGCACATCTACATATGAAATCACTCGCATATACATATATACACAACTAAAGCATGCATCCACGTTTTATTTTGTATGTGTGCGCGAGTGTTTTATGGATGTGTATGCGCGCATCGAGTTTATATGTATGTGCGAGTGTTTATAGGTGTATATGCATGGAAGTTTATATGTATGTGCGAGTGTGAATAGGTGTGTCTGCGTGCAGTGAGTGTATATGTATGTGCGAGTGTTTATAGGTGTATATTCATGGAAGTTTATATGTATATGTGAGTATTTATAGGTCTATGCGTGCGTCAAGTTTATATGTATATGTAAGTTATTCACAAGTGTGTATGCATTCATTACTAACATAATATGTATTGGTGTGGATTTCATATTAGTGTGCACGTGCATTTCATATATGTATTTTGAACATCCAATAGTATACATGTATATGCGAGTAATTTATAGGTGTATATGCACGTGTGTTATGTATGTATTGATAAGCGAAGTTTGATTTAAATCCTACGTGGCGCCTCATAAAATACTGTCTCGTCGCGTCTCGTTCTTGTGAGCTAAGTGTCTCGTCACACCCCGAAAAATGAATCATTCTGATGTTTTTGTGAACTGGATCAACCGGTTCATCAAAATGATCAGACTCGAGTTCACAAATCAGACATAACTTTTCTAATGTATTTGTGAATGTACACAACGAGGTTGAGTAAATAATGATTCATTTTCGGTTGGTTTCTTACACAGAACTAGTGTATGGAATGTACTTGGAATACAGCATTTATGATACATTTATGGTGCTTTTTTTTTGTTGTCAATTTGAAACTCAACAGTACCAGTTCTTGTTCACTTTCATCATCAGCCTAGCAAGAACATTCTTCAAAAGAGTCATCTTTTGTGCTCCACACACACACACACACACACACACACACACACACACACACACACACACACACACACACACACACACACACACACACACACACACACACACACACACACACACACACACACACACACACACACACACACACACACACACACACACACACACACACACAGACACAGACACACACACACACACACACACACACAAATCAAAGAAAAGAAAAGAAAGAAAGAAAAAGAAAGAAAGAAAGCCATACATGTTTGGCAGTAGCTTTTGAGTGAACTATTCCTTTAAAAAGAGCCCTTCGGGACATCAGCTGAATCACTTGATCAATAAGGCTTGCATACTAAACAGGCAGAGGATGAAAAAAAGATTGCATTTCAGGAGGCCAAGGGTATAATAAAGTTTTTTCCTAGTGTCACATTAAGTCTAAATCCATGTGCCATTCTCCAATAAATGTGCAATTGAAATTAATTGATTAAAAGAAAAAGGATGGAGGAATGTGTGAAGGTTTGAGAGCTTTTGTTTCCTCACCACCTAATTGCTTATTGATGGCAGATGTATGGAAGGAAATTAACCTTAGCGAACACTATTAGCTCTCTGGGAAACTGAGACTTGTCCTAAATTGGAGAATGATATGCTGTCACTTGATATTGCGGAGGGGACTGTAATACGCACCTGCACACACAACCAAGGCACAGAATGCTGGCCCTGAATTGATGGCGTCCCAGAGCCATAAAAGAGAATGTTAAATGTTCTGTTTGTTAAATGCTCACAGTGGTCTTGATGGATGAGACCCCATGGTGTCTGTTTATAGCAGTGGCTAGTCAAGGCTAATTAACCATGTGCTCTCACAACTGCTTCATGAAATGAGCCAAGCATACCAATACAAACCAATGCCAGTCAGAAAAAAAACAACAACAAAAAACTATTGGCCATATCATCTGAATTAGCCAGACTAGATTTCTGCTTAACGCCATTGCTAAATTCTACCTGATAATCAAACACTCAATTAATCGGAGATTTGATGCCAAAACGATAGTAAGGTTGATTGTAAATGATTAGAGATATGCTTGGCCTACTGCGCAAGGTAATTCTGATGGATTATCTCCTGCTATGATGGCAGGTCTCCTTTCAGTCCATTTCCTAATATTACTGTAATAGTAAATTATTACTCCTATAAATTGTTGGTAATTTAATGTAACAGCAAACATTCAAGTACCCATTGGAAGATTAGTACACGATTAAAGAAGTTTTAGGACTGCGATTGAGACATTGCTTTTATACAAGTTAAGAAGTAACAATAGTGTAGCACTTTATTTTACAGTGTCCTTATTACACGTTCCATGTAGTTACTATAGTAATAACTACACTGCAGGAAATTATATGATCAATAAGTCAATAACTATTGTTGTGTTATTGATACATATGTTTTTGCGTTGCTTTAACTCTGTTGTTAAGCAATTTTCAACTTTTTTATAAGTTATACAAGATTTAACTATTTTTTTAAGTCAGTTGAAATGACATTAAACATCCAAGTTCATTGTACTTAAAAATGTAAGGCAGAAACTTTTTTAGTGTATAAATTGCGCTTAATTACATTCAACTAACCCTAAAACAAAACCTAATCCTAACATAACCCTATACATGTAATTAATTATTACTACTCTGTACTTAAGTGTATAATTACACTGTAACACAGAGACCTTAAATTAAAGTGTAACCCAATGTAGACACAACATTGCCAGTTGTCTGTTTTTGCTGTATATGGAATATTATCAATAAATAATACTATGGCACATACATAATAAACTATAAAGGCAGTCTGGGGAGTTAGTCATGAGACTCAGCTCAACTTTTGCATTGGAATTTATAAGAGAAATCAGAGCTGCTTAGGATGTTGTCAGTAGGGAAATCTAAAAGCCAAGACATTGGAATAATCCTTGATGGAATGTTTGAAACGATTAAATTATATGGCTGCCATGCTTGGCACACAACAATACCTTGTTTAATCCTTTAACGGATTAGGAATGTTGCTTGGCGCGATGGAATTACAGCTTTATCACACTCAATTTGATTACACTATCAAGGTTCTTGGGTGTTTTTCTTTACATTTTGAGACAGAAAACACATGGTATTTTCAAAGAGGAGGCCATTTGGTCAACTTCGTCACACAAAGCTTGTCTTTCATCTGTGTATTTTATAAAGTTTCACTGTCACAGTCAAAGAAAAAGCAGATATTGTATTTTTTTAAAAACAAGACTGAATGTTTACCCAATGAGTCCTTTTTATTCTCAGAGTTGGAAATTCTATGATTTTTTTTTCAAGTTGAAAAATAATCACTGCTGTTGCGACCACCTGCAATTTTATTCCTGCTGTAAACAAAGCTCCACAAAAGAGAGAAACGCATTGGAGAGAAAAACACTAAAAAGTTATAAACTACACTATAAACCTATAGGTTTTGTTGTGATGTATATAACATAAGAATCAACAGTGTTGGTTCACTGGTCTCCTCTCTGACCCTGAAGTAAATCTTTTTCATTCCACTGCACAAGTCTCCTAAATCTGCCACCTGCACTGAGATGAAGCCTTAAAAAAATCCTCAATAAATCTGATTGATTAGTTGGTTGGTTGTCAGATATAGTTGTTCCTTGGTGGCTCTTAAAATGAATTATTATATGTGAATGGCACCAATGTTACTGTAAACTCAAATCTGAACACGAGGACATGATGACAACAGAACTCATAACCAAAGTCAGTCTGGGAATGTTTATGTGAATGTCCGTCTGGCAGCTGTGATGTAAAGGGTTTTAGTTTAAAGGAATAATTCACTTTTTTTTTTTATTCTTCTGAAATTACATGATAGTGTTGTGTGAGAACCAAATCGAAATTTAAGATGTCATTCACTGACCACTAATCTTCACCTCCAGTGAGTTTTAACTGCTGCAACCGGATCACTGACTCAGTGAGTTGATCTCGAGAAACGAATCAGTCCAATTCATAAACAAATCATTTAGCCGAAACAACCAATTCATTAAAAAGATTCAGGTGAACAATTCATTCATGAATCAGATATCACTACTTCTCTGGTGAACTCCCATGGATGTGGCAAGGACAGATCTTGGACAGACAGGTCTGTTCTTCATGCAAATCTGTCTCATGACTTTACATGAACTGAAATATATCGCAAGGGCCATTTTTATAATGCATTTGTGTCCTTTCTGAAGCTTGAAAAGCCTTCAACCAGCAAAAAAAAAAATAATAATGAAAAAAAAAAAAATCAACCAGCACAGTCTTAATAACAAAAGATCGAAAGTCTTACAGGTTTGGAATGTCATGAAGGTCAGTAAATGATGACAAAATGTTCATTTCTGGGTAAAATATCCCTTTAACGTGCTCAGACAACAGTAAGTAAGACCTTTGTAATCAATTTCCCTGAAAAGTGTAAACACTGTGCAATACTAACAAAACATTGCTCTGTTTGTTTGAACATCCCAATCAGCCGCACATAGCAACAGTGGATCAACCAATGACGTGAGTTGAGGGCGGGGTTACCTGTTTGACTAACCAACATTAAATGGGGAGAGTGGTTTTTTGTAATAACAGTCATTTTTGTAATTCCATTTGGTAATTGCACAGAAATTACACTTTATAGTTCTTTTTTTAAATCAGCCATGAAAAAAGATTAAGAATTCTTGAGTATAATAAATATAGGAAGGGATGTTCAAAAAATCCCTCTAAGATGCTATACTCATAAGTGGTTTGAAAAATTTCATATCGCTTTATAAAAGAGCATTCAATAAATGTTTCACCAATCCATTGTCATGTTTTCAACCCGTTTCCTCTCTTTGAAAAAGTGTGTGAACATTTCCATCCCCTCATAAGCCACACCGTCAAACCACTGATCCTAATAGGAGCAGCCATATTCCTTTTGCAGCATGATAGCCTGAAGCCCCTATACTTTGCTCTCTTTAAAAAATAACAGCAAATCCTTTTTTCCCCTTTATTTGAGGAACAGGGACATTTATCCGAGAGTCCCCTGTAGACACATCTCGTTGGTCTGGAAATTAAAGGATTTAGTGGCCCTTTGAGACAGGGGAAGGAGGGGTCTACACCCCTTCTTGCCCTCCTCTGACATCTGTTACTAAGATCTATTGGGTTCTTGGTCAAAACACAGGGGACACCGGTCAAATGTGTCTTTTTTTCAGGGGAAGTCACATACTCATAACTTTCCTAAAGGATTATTCAGGTGCTTGTTTAGTGGTGAGCCGCATTTTGCATCTTGAGACTAATGAGCCAGTGTTTGATCTTCAGACATTTGACTCTGACTACAACAGAGCGGTGTCTGACTAGGTTTCATCAAACTGTTTATCAACTGTTTTAATAGGAGTAGAATGAAGGTAATGACAGATAATCACACAAAACCACTGATGCATTTGATTAAAAACCTCCCCGATTAATTCAATGAACAGCCTTAAAGAGCACTTATCAACAAGCAATCACATTATCTAACTTCGGTTGAAATTTACTTTGCTGGCACAAATTATACAACTCATTCAGACTTATGGAGGAAAGGTCTTTTGGTCTACTGTAAACAAAATGTGTTAAATTTATGGTAAAACACTGGCAGTTGCCAGAAATTACCGTAAAATATACGGTAGCAACATTTTTGGTTTTAAGTTAAATTTACAGTAAAAAAAAAAAAATCATTAACTGAAATAATGATACATTTCCAATCTATTGAAATACTAACATCTGTTATGTACCTACTGACAACCACCAATTGCAGTGGGGATGAGAGTCACATGATGAATCAAAGCTCATCGCAAGCAGTTTTTTTAAGAAGACAATAAAACATAGGTGCACAGTGGGCAGTCGTGGCCCAATGGTTAGAGAGTCGGACTCGAAGGTTGTGGGTTCGAGTCTCAGGTCCGACAGGAATTGTGGGTGGGGGGAGTGAATAACCAGCGCTCTCCTCCACCCTCAATACCACGACTGAGGTGAGACCCTTGAGCAAGGCACCGAACCCCCCAACTGCCCCCTGGGCACCGCAGCATTATGGCTGCCCACTGCTCTGGGTGTGTGTGTTCACTACTGTGTGTGCACTTGGATGGGTTAAATGCAGAGCACAAATTTCAAGTATGGGTCACCATATTTGGCCACACGTCACTTCACTTCACTTCAGTGTCATTCACACAAACACTAAACACCAACATGATAACAAACATGACATTTTAAAAATACAATAAATGTTAATTTAACAACATTAGATGTAACATAAAACCGTAATGTACAAAACTGACTGGAAAAAATGAAGACAACACAGTTACTTCAACAAAAATACATAAAATATGTAATTATATTAAACACAAGGTTAGATCTATTACAGTTATTTACCGTATGCAGTACAGAAACTTTCTTTTAACCAACTAACTGTTTTTCACAGTAGCACTTTTACAGTCTTTTACCGT
Organism: Gobio gobio; assembly: GCF_949357685.1. Lineage (NCBI taxonomy): Eukaryota > Metazoa > Chordata > Actinopteri > Cypriniformes > Gobionidae > Gobio > Gobio gobio. Next base: position 36,535,377 of record NC_137112.1, read on the forward strand.
TAAAATCACGATCTCATATTGTCAAAACTGAAATTTCCTGACTTTACATGATAACTCAGGTCTAGGGGCTATGTAACTACCATATAAGTTTCAAAACAGTCAATCGACAGTCAAATGCACACAGCCTGCATAAAGTAGCTGTGATTTTTCAGATGTCAGAGAAAAATTTACTTTAACATGGATTTTCACATTTCACTGTGGATTATTTGGTAATTCTGCCAGCACAGGCTTTAAAACTTTTACGATATGGATTTGACAGCACCGCCACAAACAGTGAGTAACAGTGTTCATTAATGCCTGATCTGTGATCAGTGATTTCTGATGTGTAGCTAATTATTCAAGTTCACACAGACTTTCTTTCTAAATTGTTTAATACTGTTTATGCATCAGTGAATCAAGCCAGTGACTAAACGATCAACTTCACATTGTTTCTCTTAGTAGCATGAAACAAATCTGTTATTTAAATTGTGATTAAACTACAGAAAGCGATCAAAGAACACTCTCTTTATAATGTTCGAAACTGTCAATCACACATTGCCCAAACTGCCGTTATAATGAATGACGCTGTTATGCTGCACAACAAAGCTCTTACTGTATTTATTTCAATATTGTGTTTGCTGTTAGTTGTGGTGAAAGCATTTTGTGAAAGCAAAACGCATTGCAACGACGAGATCACTGCATTCACGCGATAAACAGACTGTCTGTCATCTACTCAGTGATCATCACTGCAACCATGTGATGGGAAAAGATCTAAAAGTAATGCTTTAATCAACACTTTTCACTTTTGTTAATCTCGATCTGTAATAGTAAAAAAAAAATGCCCATGGTTTTGCCCATGGTATGGCAGCAACGTTCCTTGATTATTACGCAGGAATGAGAGTATTGTTCCTAGCCATATCGGTCTAGAAAATCGGAACTTTTCATTTTCCATCGGTCTTAGTACACGATGTAACTATACACATCACAACATGTAAATAGGAAAATGTTGCCGTTATTTTGTCACTTATTGAGCAGTAGGCTAGCTGGAGCCATTTACCTCCAGTCTTTGTGCTAAGCTAGGCTAGCGGTGGGTGCGTCATACAGAGTTATGGCACGCATGGAGATGAGAATGGTATGTATGGATTTATCTAACTCTGGGGGATACGGTGAATTAGCTAAAGTCCCAAAAAGCCGGCGTGTTCCTTTAAGCCAAAGGGCTAAAATCATGATAGAAAAATGCCTTTTATTTCTAAATTATGACATTTTATGAAGTAAAAATCATACTAACAATGTAAGTACACCTCAGGAAACATTATAATAAATAAAAATAAATCCACAATATGGGACCTTTAAGAATTGGTCAGGTTACAGTCCTTCTGTATCACCATTGACATTTAACCCCAAGTTACTCCAGAGAGACTATTAATGTATTATGAACCACTTGGGATGAAAAGTGAATCCTAAACTGCATGTAACCTCAGGAAATTTACTCACCCTCAAGTTGTTCCAAACCTGTATGAGTTTCTTTGTTCTGCTGAACACAAAAGAAGATATTTAGAAGAATGTTTGTAACAAAGCAGAGAGAGCAACCATTGACTACCATAGTATTTTTTCCCCTACTATGGCAATCAATGGTTGCTCTATCTGCTTGGTTACAAACATTCTTCTAAATATCTTCTTTTGTGTTCAGCAGAACAAAGAAACTCATACAGGTTTGGAACAACTTGAGGGTGAGTAAATGATGACAGAACTTTAATTTTTGGGTGAACTATCCCTTTAAGGGAACACTTAATCATCACAGTATATTACCAAGTCAGTTAAACTTCAGGGATATCGGTATGTCCAATTAGGAAGCATAAGTGATTATGAATCAGTTTCAACTGCTTTGGTGCAAATGAAAAATGAACAGGACAGCAGGTGCACTGTAGAGACAACAGCAAGATAACCCCCAAAAAGGGAATGGTTTTGCAGGCCATAGACAATTGTCCTCTCCTTATTCTTCCCGACTGATTTGTCTTTAGTTTTGTGCTTTGTTAGGGTCCTTTTTACTATTCACAGTACCTGAAACCAATCAGGTTGCACAGGCAGTCCTGCTCCTACAGGATGGCACATGCATACGTGCCATCGGAGGTTTAGTGTGTTACACAAGGAGAGCTGGACAGGGACGTAGAAGGGCACATTCCAGCAGCAGGACCGGTATCTGCTCCTTTGTGCGAGGAGAAAAAGGTGGAGCACTGCCCAAGCCCCACAAGATGACCTCCGGCAGGCTACTGGTGTGTATGTTTTTGACCAAACTGTCAGAAACAGTTTTCAAGAGGGTGGCATGAGGGCCCGATGTCCTCTAGTGGGACAAGTTCCACAGCTCATGCCCAGACATTATTGTGATGCATACATTCACGTGGGGGCCATACACTACTGACTTACATTATGAGTTGCTGTGATGAACTTCATGCAAGTTGGATCACCCTGTAACTTTTACATTTATTATTAGTATGATTTTGAATCCAACCCTCAGTGTGTTGATGATTTTGGTTTCCACTGACTGTTGTTCTTAACAAATTATAGAATGTACTTACAAGTTTGACAAATTGAAAATTTAATTCATTGAGATCCAATGTGTAATTTAACGGTTCCCTTAATGTTATTGAGCAGTGTAAAATAGAAAAAAATGAATAACAATAATGGCAATGTGTAAATCTTATCAACTTTTTTTAAAACTAAAAGCTTAGTTTATAATGTCTCTTTCAATGGATTTCGATGGTTATATGCTCTCTGGAGACAATAATTCTCTGCACAGAAAACATTGTGGTCAGTGCAAACCATTTTTTATCCTCATTTCAGATGGTATTAAATGCAATCTGGGTCATTTATTTTACCTTGCATCATATTTCTTTCATGGTTTTCCAAAATGTGATAGCTTCTACCAAGTGGCTGATGAATTTTCAGCAACTGTTGAGTTTGATTGGGCGCACAGCACAAAAGGTATAGGAAGCATTTTCATCTCCCTTTCAAAAGCTGGTAAGCCTATTTAATTTGCTGCTCTATGTATGATTAAATGGTTGGTCGAATTTTATTATTTGAATTTAGCATTGCTTCTCCCTGCTGTGCGCAATTGTGTGACTTGCAAATGAATGCTGTAATACTATTAGGTCGATTTAAAATAATGATCAAGTCTTTTTATGTCTGCTTCTTATTGTGATATGCTTAAACTGGACTTACTCTGTTAAAAAGCATCCATTTAGTATATCAGCAGGATTATGTGCTGCAAGGAAATGTCTAGCTGTTCTTCTTACGGATGCAGAACTTGTAACGGCGGATTACGTATTCAAGGTCTTTTCTGCACCCCTCTATGGTACGGCAAATAAAAAGACTTCATTCTCGAGAGATCATTTGATGTATCCTCCCTGTGAAGTAAACACTAGCATAAGATCATCTGAACAGCAATGTATTATTCACAGTCTTGAATGACATAACTGTTCATACTTTGAAATGAGGCAGAACAGATACTTTCATTCAGTTTGAACCAAGACACACAGACTTGCTCTAAGAGACCGCAAGATTCTGCTCTGACTTTAAACTAGTCTACAGGCCAGACAACAGAAAACTCCATAACTGCATCTGAAGAAGCCAATAACATACAATGGGATATGAGCACTGCTCTCTTTCGGATGCACTAAAAAGGTTTCATTGTTGTGTACAGAAGTCAATGCTATCGATCAAATTCTACTGTGTAGACAACCAGCCTGCTGCTCTGTATCCATTGTGGATATCATCAGGTACTTTAAGAAACAAATAATCATTTTGATGGCTCTGAAATTTGACAATGCACACAAAAAATGTCTAGTCGGAGATACAGAGGTCATGACTGTGAATAGTTCACAGTCTGGACTTGATAATTTAATTTCCAAGCCATTTGTTTTACTAGCCAAGTGAACTAATCAAATTTACCAGGCATTTCTAATCGAATTTTTAAAGATTCTGGATTTTAATACAATCCTGATTGGAAGGATGAACCGAAGAAAAAGACTGTTTCACATATGCATGTAGCCTAATACAAATAATGTAAGATAAAATACAATAATTTAAACATAACATTTATAATTTAATAATTCATATAAAAAGTGGGCAGGAGATATTCAAGTAAAGGCATATATACAGTACATATATGCCTTTACATATACAGTACACACACGACTTTGTATACATTTTATTTTGTGATAACATGGGAATGAAGAGCGGATTGCAGATGAGAGCTGTGCAGGAGAGAACATTGCAGCACTAACAGGATCCACCACTCATGACAACCGCAGCGAACACGCAGCAAAACTCCAGCTCCACAACTTCTCTTTATGAGACTCTCATTCCTGCGTAAAACATCAAAGAACTTTGCTGCCGTACCATGGGTACAGCAGGCGCAATGATATTACGCAGAGCCTGAAAATAGTCCCCAGCATGCTCCCTGTGCAAGCGAATGAGAGTATAGTTCCTAGCCATATCGGCCAAGAAAATCACAACTTTCATTTTCCTTAGTACACGATTTAACTACAGAAGAAGAAAAAAGTGGAGTGTTCCTTTAAGCAAACATTTGTGAATTATCCCCAGTAATTTATTACCACAATTAATTAATAAATATATAAAAATATTTTAAAAATGTATATTATAAAGCTACAGTCTGTCCATTTGCCTCTTTGTTGGCATCTCTGTTTGAAACCTGCAAATGCAGTTATTTGCAGAATTATCCTCTTTATGTGGGTTGTGCATCACAACCCGTTCTCAATCCCAAGGCGTCAAAATCCAAAGCATGGTCAAGTGCTTTCCGCGTCACAATACAAACCCCTAGGCGTCACTATTTTGACGCGCTGAGTGCTCCATTCATTTCAATGAGAAACCTTTGTCATCATACACAGACCTGTTGGGCATGGGAACGTTATCGTCATGATGATCATTTATTGGGTTATGATTTTGCCATTATGACATGTTGGAGTGTGATTCTCAATTTAATCAGCCAGCATAATTTTATTTACGCTATCTAGACACGTTTTAACATGTAACCCAACCCCATTCCATCCCTAAACCTACCCATTTGTGTGGTATATAAAACACAGATATAACAGGCAGATACGACTGCATGCACAATTTATTCAAAAAGTACAAATATTCCAAGTGTTCCGAGGCCAAGCGATTGATTTGTGTGAAGGAAATTCCCAAAAGCGATCAGCGTCTCCATCCGCAGAAGATCATGAACACATTCAATTTCAAATATTTCCGCCCGTTAAGTCTGTTTTCATAGTGAAATTGCATTGGCTCTCGTGTGTCCCGTGAGCAATTGCGTCATTACGTCAGCTTTGATTGTAAAATGTCATTGGATCTCGTGCGTCTTGTGACCGATCGCGTCATGCTAAAGAGTCGCGTGTATTATTTGAATGAAATATGAATGAGTGCGTTCACAGAGCGGTGGGATCATAATTTCAATGATTAAAACATCAAGATCAACTCTGTTCTTTACATAAAGACATCGTGTGACTTCAGAAGACTTGGAATGCAACATGAGATAATACTTTTATACTGTTTTTGGCCAGTTTTTGCAATAAATACATGTGACTGTACTTGTATTTTCCTGTTATGTGTTTTATATTGTTTAGAAGTGTGGTGACTAGGGGTGACTTTAGCGTCTAGCGTCTTCGCGTCTAGCGTCTTCGTTGTGAAGGCACTTGACCATGCTTCGGATTTTGACACCTTGGGAGTGAGAATGGGTTGTGCATCAGCACGGCTCCTCAGTGCGGATGAATCTACTGTTTTGAGGAGTATGTGAAGCTGTCAGTCACCGCACCAGTGTGGATATTGTATTGGAATCACCGATTCTACATCTTGGAAGTTTGACCATTATATTTGTTTTTTTGTTTTTCTCTTTGTTTAAATAAAAAAAAAGTGTATGTGTACTGTACTATGTGTACTGCACTAGATTAACTGAGACAGCACTTGGATGCTGTTGCTCCTTGTTTGTATAATTGCTTCTATTGCTCTCCTCATTTGTAAGTCGCTTTGGATTTGGTCTGCTTAATGATTAAATGTAAATGTAAAAATAAGAATTTTCACTGGAAAATATCACCTGAACAAGTAAGTAACTTGTCTGTAGGGCTGGGCGATATGGCTGAAAACTGTATCATGATATAAGTGTTTCATATCGGCCGATATCGATAATTATTGATATTTTTTATGACCTATTTAAAATTAGGACCAGGAGAAATATAGTTTACATTTAAACATTTTTATTTTAAACATAATTTTTCTCTGATTATAATCCCCTCAGTTATAAAGGCAGAAATGTCAACACAACCATGGAAAACACTCAAATAATTAAAATGAAAACAAGTCTAAAATCACAATGAACACTTAACAATTATCTCTTAACATTAAGGTGCAGTGCCTCAGTTATTTCTTTGTAATTGTTACCGTTTAGAAGCTTTGTCATAAGGCACTGATGCAGAGTAACATTACCTCTCCTTGTCGTTTCAAAGGCTGAATCCGAAATCGCCCCCTATACCCTTAAATAGGGCGCTATTTGAAGGGACAGCCATTTGTAGAGGCGTCCAACACCATAGTGGACGTTATTGAGTGCACTCATTCTATTCCACTTTGCACCGCAATAACGAGTGTACAGCTGATGTACACACAGCGACTGTCCAAAATAGCTCCCTTGTTTTCATTCACTCCTTCAAGTGAACTGTATCAGTGGACTAAAGTAGGGAATAGTGATTGAGGATTTAGGGGGCGATTTCGGATTCAGCCAAAGTCAAGAATAGCACAACGGCGAGCGCGTCGAGTATAAACACATCCCCGAACAAACTGTCAGCGGAGGCTTGCGCTGCGGAGCCAGACGAAAGTATAACAAGGCTGGTAAAACAAATTTGTGGTATTACCAGTCTTGGTGGGGAGGAAAGTCTTGCAGACGACATTGGTCTGACTACGGTCAGACTTATAAAATCCAAAAAAGTGCCATACTGGCGAGCTGACTTGTCTTTTCCTGTTTTATCAACAATTTCCTCGCTCGCTGCGGCACTCATTTTCCACTTATCACTCCACGCCGGTTCTGTTTACTGAATTAATCCAACACGAGACAACGATATGGCGCAACCAAAGCTGATACTGTTACATGATTGGCTGTTAGCCTGTCACTCCCTACGTTGTTTGGTTACCAGAGAGCGAGTGGCTTTGTTCATGCAACCAAACTTGCTTCGCAACCTCTGGTTTCTTCCAACAAAGAAAAAAAAATGATCAAACGTTTTATCGAACGCATTTTTTATTGATATCGATAACTTGTCTATCGCGACACATATCATTATTGTTTTATCGCCCAGCCCTACTTGTCTGCCACTTTTGTTCTGATCACAGCAAACCGTGCAAATTAATATTATTGTTATACTTTGTTCTCAAATGGTTAACGTTAACAACATAAGCATTGCGTGACAAGGTGTATTTAGTGTGTATTAGCGTTCAATTTCTGTACAGTCTAATCTTTTGCTTTTGACTACAGGTGAATCTCCAGATGTCATTGATAATTGTCGGTTGGACCTTTCTGGATTACAATCCGCCATCAAAATGAAACATTTAATTACTTCATCTGTTGTGAGAAAAGGCTATAAAGGATCCGCCACCTGCAACATCCTCACATGCGATATAGCCTATTAGACGGACTCAGACGTGATGACGCAAAGACGAACGGCGCCACACTGGAATTTCCCGCGGAAAGCTATCAGTACCACTGAAATAAGAACACATTATTACACATTTCATTTGAATCTTACATTGGTACTGAAGATTTAAAAATAGCTTTTTGAATGTCGGCCAACTACCTTTATGCAGCACTAGCACTTGATGTGTACTTGATGTGTACCCTTGTTGAGCCTGTATCGATGCACTGCTACCTGTCATTATGTTACTAAGAGGGCAGTCTTTGGGAAAGACAGCAGCCCTACAAAACCTAGCAACGCTTGAATTCCTTTATGAGAAAGAAAAGGCAGTAGACACAAGCTCCGAGACTGGAGTCAGCCCTTTGAAATAGTGTTCCCAGGACGAGCAGTGCCACGAGATAAAAGGCTCTAGAGCGCATTTTAATCACATTGCCCATTGTGCTTTTAGCATTTGCATTTGCCCCACGCCCTTTTCATTTGCATTCGTCATTACTGTGCTGTCAGCTCTTATCGGGGTTGCTCTATCCTTCCTTTTAGGGGAGGAAGGGAGCAGCCTGCCGTTGAAAGCGGGCCTTTGCAGCGCCGTGAGGTTGCAGGGGCTTCAAAATGCACTTTGTCTGTTGGGTGGGAGATGGGACTGACGGACCGTGCCAAACGCTGGTGTCACTTTGTACAAGTTCACCAGTTACAGAGCTCATTAATCACACTGATGTCATTAAGCAATGTTGGTTTCCATGTGGGCCTGTGCATGCTCCCTTCTGGATCCACTCGTCCGTTTACCGCCGTATGGTTTCGTTCACACATCACCCTGTGGTGAAAGCTGTCATCTGTGTGCCTCTTTTGTTCGAGCTGTGCTTCTATAGATACTTAGGAATCATCAAAAGTCTCTGACGCAGAACTGAACTTCAAGGCCCACGGCTATTGTTATTTAAATGTCATGTTATACAGATACAATTCTTCCCAAACTTTCTTTCAAGTTTCTTTTGCGAGTTGGGTCGATCTGTTTCTCGGCTTCCCTTCAACTTAAGCTTGGTCACACAATAGCGATTGGCGAATGATAGGAAATAAGATGCGTCATGGGTATAGGCGGCTTTAACTGTCACTCTTCCCCATCTTCTTTGAAGCCTTCGGCTGCTAAAAGCAGGCTTGGACTTGGAATGCACTAGATTTAATGGAGACGACTGGGACGTGAGAGTGGATTTAGAAGAAAAGCGATGGAGCGAGGGGACAAAGAAAAGGGTTTTTGCTGAAAGAGCGAAGGAGAGCGGCAGATGGGCACCCAGTGCCCGTCACAGCTTCTGTAATGCCACGACTGGCACCCGTAGCCCTAAAGTCGGCGCATATCTGCTGGGGGCCCCCATCACAATCTGTTTGGATTTGGCCTCTCAAACCCTTCCTTAAAGGCAGCTGGGCAGTTTACAGAGCCCCTACACTCCGGTTCCTTTATGGTTCCCCTGAGGTTCAAATTAGTTGATCAGTAGACATGATCCAGATATCTTTTCTTTTTTTTTTATCGCACCGAATTTACTGACCAGAGAAAAATGGGGCCATAAACTTATACGAGGCCAAAAAGAGCTGGACTCGCCAGTATCCATCATTCAATTCTCAGTGCTGTCCTATAGTAACACACACCACATGAGCGATGCCCTTTACAACCGTATGAAGGAGTGACATCACATACCAGATGACAGACGCTTCCAAGCCCCCAACCTGTCAGCATGTAAGCAAAGCTTTAGTGGTACAGCTGAACTTCCATATTTTCGAGCACCATGCCAAGAGGCTTGGTGTGGCCCACACAGGATTTAGACAGATGGAGAATGATGCTTTTCTGAAAGCTTCCAACGATCAGAAAGCTCCATTTGCTTGCCCCAGAGCACAGACCCAGTTTTTCTAGTCGAGAGCATGCAGGGGAGTACGGGTGAGACATTTCAACTCCAGGGCCAGCGTGACAAAACAAATACAAGCCTTGCTAGTTGATGCTTTTCCCAGAGCTGTTTTTCAAAAGTATGTTTGTGGGATCTTCTTGGAACAGTTTCTATTTTGTGACCTATACTTAAGTCAAATAGTTTATAATAATTCCTAATGGCTTCATAATTGTAAATGTTAACGATGTGTTAAATATATGTGGCCGTGGGTGAGAATTTTTATCAATGATTTTTTTCAATGAAGCAATAGAATAAATAAACAAAAACAAATAATACAAATTAATGATATATTATTTGATATTATTTAGCATTCATTTATAAATGATTTGAAATAAAGAGAGTCAGCAACATTACTGTAAATAGAATCACCATTGACAATAATTGGAATTACATAAATAAATAAAAAAATTCAGCAGTAAAACACTCGCACTGATAAAAATGATTTTGTGGTGAAGTAAATACTACAGAACAAAACAAATGTAATTTCTACATGAAAAAGTTCAGGCAAGAATAAAAAAACAAAAAAAAAAACAACAACAGCAAAGTAAATTCTATATTAGTACTAAATTCAAGCTTGTATAAATTAAATAAATATCAACGTTATAAAATTAAATAAAACTCTGTTGTTATGATATGGTGTTCCCATCATGCGCTGGGGCATAAATAATGAATAAGTTAGATTTTTGGCTTTTTTCCAGATGTATTTACACTGTTTTATCATTGCTTTTGTGGTTAGGTTTAGTAACTTGTCATTTTGCGACATTTGGAGTGAATTTTATACTCAAAATGACACATTCATACTCAAAAATGATCGAATGTTACCATCATTGTTTACCAAGTATATCAGGTATCATGTGTTCAGGTGCCGCATTACTTCTATTACGTAGACATGGTGTTTACACAACATCAACTGTATTATTTACTTAGATGTTTTTAAGTAAAGCATACACTTTAAAAGCGTGGTTTAATTCAGTGTTATATTGTTTGAGTAAAACGTATTGAAAAGGAAACTTTTCTGAAAAGTAGAAAGTTAAAATTACACATTTTCTTTGTTAATTTTACTTAACTTAATTAAGTAGAGTTTACTTGTGACATTTACTTAAAAATATGTGTGCAAAACTTGCAAAAGAAAAATGAAGTAAATTTTACACTTTCAGTGCACACACATTACAGTTTCAATTACACAAGAAAATGTGCTTAATTCTCATGAAAATGATGTCATCAACAAATCTTAATGACCCTTAAATGTATTATTTTTCATTACGATGAAAGAAAGAAAACTGCGAATTGCATGTTTTCATTTAACAAGCTCCAGTTAACTGCCTCCTCAAAAGAACACAGCCCCATCTTGATCTAAACTTTGTCTCTGTCATGCTGACACTTAATAATTTATCATGAACTTTAGCATGACAAGATGTCTTGTACCGAGAACTTCTTTTTCCCAATTGATGGGGACTGCAGTTGGCATTAATGCTGGCCAAGTGGTGTATCTGCAGTGCGTGTATAGGAAAATCATCTTGGCAAAGTCAATATTGATTTAAAAGAAAAATTGCATTTTACCAGCAGGGCAAAAGGACAACAGTTGACTTCAGGAACAACTGAAAAATAAATTCATCTTAAATCGCTGTTTGGGAAGATTAGACAAGGTTGGCAGCTTTAGGTTCCATTCTTTGATGGAAACGGTCAGTTGATGGATAACACACAATGGAGCAATTCACTGACATTGTGTACTCATTCTCATGTCATTCTAAACGTGTATTACACAAAAGCAGAACGTTTAAAGAATGTACTGGTCATGCAATTACAAATAATGAAGCTTTCAAACTTTTCAAAAAAAGATACAAAAGTGGCCAATACAACTTCTGCATTACATTCCAAATCGTATGAAGTAATACAAAAGCTTTGTGTGAGAAACATGTTGAAATGTAAAGGGATAGTTCACCCAAAAACTCACCCTCAAGCCATCAGGTGTATATGACATTCTTCTTTCAGACGAATACAATCAGAGTTATATAAAAAAAAATGTCCTGTCTCTTCTAAGCTTTATAATGGCAGTGAATGGTCCAAAATTAAGACCAAAAAAGTGCATCCATCCATTATAAAAGTAATCCATACAGCTACGTGGGGTTGACAAAGGCCTTCTGAAGCGAATTGATGGGTTTTTGTAAGAAAAATATCCATATTTAACACATTATAAAGTAAAATATCTAGCTTCCGGCGGATCGCGTTCCGTATTCAACTTACGAAGAAAGTGTAGCGTCTCTCGCAGTTCAAAACGCTTACGCTACATCCGACGTCAACGTCGCGTCAGTTACGCTTTTTTACGCTACGTCCGGCATCATCGTTGTGCAAGTTATGGATGTTGAATATGGAAGGTGGTCCGCCAGAAGCTAGATATTTTACTAAAAAAACATGATAAAGCAGCACTAGGTAACTTTTCAACCTTTATAATATATTTTCAAACCTCTTGTGATGATACACCGACTTACAATAAGTTGAATGACACGTCTGCCATAGCCTGACGGGGTCTGTATAATTTTTAATTGTACTTTTAAACTTTGGGTTTCGGGTAGTAACCCGAGAAAAAAAAAGAACTACAAAATTTGACTGCTTTACGGCATATACGTCACTTCCACCACCACCCCCACTTCCTTAAATTCGGACGTGTGAGCCAAACTATCATTTGTTTGCCGAATGTTATAGTCATGGCCGAAGCAGCACAGAAAAATAAGAAAGCAAAGGTTTTGTCGGAGGAAAGCAAAAAGAGGAAACAAGAAAGTGATCGGATTAAAGGCAGGACGAGGAACAACATTGGGCCAGCGTTTGCTCGTTGGCGTGAGCTGAAGGAGGAGGGGCTACATTCTTGCAAGTAAATACATATGATAAGACGTACAAAATCATATTTTAGGATACCTAACATGTCTGTGATATTGGTTTATTTGTCTTGCCTCAAGCTATAATGCAAATCGATTTTTCAAATTTGCAGATTCATCTAGGGTAGCTTGATATTATAATATTGACGATATATGGTTATTACCTACCGTATCATATAGATTCTGTAAAACGGGAACCAATAGACTAGGCTACTATAATGACGCTGGCTTGTAAACGTGAGCATCGCGATCATTTGGCTTTGAAAAAAATAAAACCCATGAAATTATATTCATATGACATGCTGAAACATATGCCACTGTACCTGGGATGATGACGTTTCACACGCGACGCAAGCAGAACAACTGAATGTGAACTCCGGCAGTGTTCAGGGCTGTCATAGTTGTCATGTCAACAAATGCATGTGCGATGCATCCCCTGATGTAAGATGACAAGAGTTTACGACAGTAGTAGAGGACAATACGGTTTCCCAACTGTAGGGGGACCCCGAGAGAAAAACCTACCTAGTGCTGCTTTAAATATGAATATTTTTCTTACAAAAACCCATCGATTCGCTCCAGAATGCATTTATTAACCCCCGGAGCCGTATGGATTACTTTTAAATTGGTTGGATGCACTTTGGGCTTCAGCTTTTGGACTGCATGCCATTATAAAGCACAGACGAGCCAGGACATATTTTAATATAACTCCGATTGTATTCGTCTGAAAGAAGAATGTCATAAACACCTAGGATGGCTTGAGGGTGAGTAAATCATGGGGTAATTTTCATTTTTGGGTGAACTATCCCTTTAAGCTGTAATTTATATGTGAGTTCATTAGAGATGTCATGATTAAATGGTTTAGAACAACATAATAGTGAATTTAAAAAAAAATCTGAATTTTTATGTTCAACAGAATAAAAAAGCAACAAAAAATGTCTTTGAAATGAATTGTTCCTTTTATAAATCATTCTGAATTGGGCGCACATTCACGTGGCACCTTCCCTGATTTTTTCCTCATTTCACAGAAAGGCTAACCCGAGCTCATACCACAGAACAGCACGTAGCAGGGGACATAATTATTAACGCACCAAAGACACATGACAAGTGAAGGTTTGTCCAGCACTGTGTGAGAAACGTGGTTCTTGAGTTTTGAACAATGTGAGAGAAGGTGATCAGGGCTCTATACTGTGCAGATTTGAGTCCCCGCAGGTGTTTTTGGCAGTGTGGACCTCAGTCTCTGCCAGAACCTCTACTTCTGTGAGACCGTCCACATGGTGCCCACTGTTGGCCAGCTTGAAACACCACTGCAGTGGAGTCAATGCAGTACTAACAAGCTGTGCTGTTGTTTAAACGTATGTATTTCACTTTTTTTTTTAAATTCAAGACCTCTAATGACTATGCAGAAACTGATGTGAATACTAATTTATTCCTGAATTTGAGTTTAGGAATTTTGCTCATTGATTATGCAGTTGTATGAGCTTGTGTTTGCTCTGTTATGCTGCAAATAAGCTATCAGCATGGGGACTGAAAGCAGCTTCATCTCCATTCCAACCTCTAATAAACACACCGATGGGCAGGACCTCTTTCTCTTTTCTGCGGCTCTAACATTTTAATGAATAAATATGGATATTTCAAACTTGATTCCTGGTTTCCAATTAAAACAGTGTGTTCAGCTCCGAATTTTCTTTCAATTTTCATACGAGATACCAAGCGTTGCAGATTATTATAAAGTGTAATTTTAGTATCTGTCAAGAATTTGTGTTGTTTACAAAGCTTGTTAAAAAACGTCTCGGTTACGTATGTAACCCTCGTTCCCTGAAGGAGGGAACGGAGACGTACGTCGAACGTGACCGACTGAAAGGGAACAACACTTAAGCAATATAAAAAAACAATTGTTTACATCCACTTGAACTACCAGACAACATATATCAGCAATAAAGCTTCATATGTTTCATTTCCCGATGTGTCCCATGCTATTTGGACACAGTCACAGGGATTGTATTAAAAATGACTTCAGGAGTCTGTAAACATAATCTATTTGACCGCTCCATAGAGTGGAGGAATATATATGAGAATTTATGAGAATATGGAGCTTATAAAAATGCAGAGGCCCAAACAAGCAAATTATGCAATTTGGTGCAGTTACTGATATTTATTTGGCTAAAAAAGTTAGAATATCTGATCGCTTGTAATGTAAATCAATGAGATATAGCAGACAACTTACATAAAATGCATATAAATATCAGTGTTCTTAGTAAGAAGATATTTAAATGTTTAGCATAATAATCAAAGTGCTGTAGTTTTTGTTGTGGGGGTCAAACATATAATGCAATGCAAAACAATGATAACTGAGAATAAACATTCATCAAAAGCCTGATGTATCATATTGGTACTCATACTTTAACATGCTTTTTCAAAAAAAAAAAAAAAAGTATTGATTATCAACTAAACCTTAGAAATGTGTATTAAATATGATACAGTACGCTTTATAGGGTTAATGATGCTTATGGTGCTTTTGTAATATGACTTTTTACTGTACATGTCTTCACAGTCACTTTTGCTCAATTTAATGCACCCTTGCTAAATTTAAGTATTTCTTGCAAAAAACAAAACAAAAACAAAAACAAAACCTACTGTTTGAGCTACAGGAATGCTTTTTGTAATGCTAACGGACAAAATAAATGGACAAATATTTCAAGCCCGAACTATTCTGGAATTGTCTGCATACCCTGAAAACACTGTGCTAAATGACTACTTATTAAAGCAGGAATGCAAAATTTCATCACAACTAGAATTGGAGAAATAAAAATAGTTGCTTCAGTCCAGTAAGTTTTCATCTTCATCAAGTTATTCTTTCCGTTACATCTACCAGCTGGAGCGACCAAGATATCCACCAGAGGGCACTCCTCCCGACTTCTTTGCTTTCCCATCATGAACTTCCCATAAACCATTGCCTGTACTCATTATAGTGTGATGCCTTCCTGTATTAGCCCTGTTTGTTCACTCTCACTTGGCAAAGTCTTGTTCACTTCTGAGAGCTTTCTCTGGTTTTCTGTATCCACAAGTTTCCTACGCCCCATGAGGCCTTGCATCAAAAGTGGGAGTGTCTTCCGGGTCGAAGTAAAATTTATCAAACGGGACTTTATGCATTTCCATCGTAGTTTATGCGCACGTTTTCGTATCGGATAGAAAATGTAACGCATATGTTTTTATGTGCATTTATAGAATTCATGTTCATCTTGTCGCTTCCATTCAGCATTTTTTGATGCGACATCCCAAAATGTGCATAGAAATAGGTGGATGGAAACATAGCTTATTGACATTCAACAGTTGACAGTGATTCAAGCAATCCGAATTTGCTAACGATGTGGGAGCACAACCTCAACGAACTTTGTAAAAGCGGACTTTGAGCCGAGTCTACACGTATCCCATCACAAGACATGGGTGCTAGCATCAGTGACAGGGTAAGTAAGTTACAGACAGCGGGTTGTTCATGTATTAGGGCCAGGACGCTGTTGTAGTCATGCAGCAGCACTTTTGTAGCCTGACAAGCCAGACCCACATCAAGATGTTGGGTCTGGGAACTCACCATTGGCAGGGCTCAATCCGAGGGGCGGGACAAACGTTTGTCTTTTAAATTCTCTCTGCACGCAATTGGATAGCGCTACAACCAACCAGAGAGCAACGTGAAGTGGAGCTAGTTGATAGATAGAAACTTTCGCCGTATCCGGTCGGCAAAACACATCTTCCTTTCTTAGGAATGACTTCAGTGCCCTTCCTTGCACTTTTGTGGAAGGTCAGTAAAGTAAGGAAGGACAATTAAGGACACGAAAATTGTATTGTTTATTGTATTATGATATTATTAATTAACTTATATATGTACTAAACTGAAATATTTAGTGTGTGTCATTCATGTTGCAAATGTTGCTTCACAGTAGCCTTCACTTAAAGGGTTAGTTCACCCAAAAATGAAAATTCTGTCATTAATTACTTACCCTCATGTCGTTCGACACCCGTAAGACCTCCGTTCATCTTCGGAACACAAATTAAGATATTTTAGTTGAAATCTGATGGCTCTGAAAGGCCTCCATTGGCACAATGCTCGGTTCACTCTCAAGACCCTTAAAAGGTACTAAAGACGTCGTTACAAAGTCCATCTCACTACAGTGGTTCTAAAATAACTTTATGAATCGGCAAGAATAGTTTTTGTGCGCAAAAAACCCCTAAATAACGACTTATATAGTGATGACGATTTCAAAACACGGCCTCATGAAGCTTCGAAGCATTATGTATCAGTGAGCCAAGTCAGCAGTTTGGATCGCCAAATTTCAGCAGTTTGGCGGTTTGACACGCGATCGAATCATGATTCGACTCACTGATTCATTACGCTTCGAAGCTTCATGAGGCCGTGTTTTGAAATCGTCATCACTATATAAGTTGTTATTTAGGTTTTTTTTGCACACAAAAACTATTCTCGCTGATTCAAAAAGTTATTTTAGAACCACTGTAGTGAGATGGACTTTGTAACGACGTCTTTAATACCTTTTAAGGGTCTTGAGAGTGAACCGTGCATTGTGCCAATGGAGGCCTTTAAAAGCCATCAGATTTCAACTAAAATATCTTAATTTGTGTTCCGAAGATGAACGGAGGTCTTACGGGTGTCGAACGACATGAGGGTAAGTAATTAATGACAGAATTTTCATTTTTGGGTGAACTAACCCTTTAACCCTTGTGGCACCATCTGATAAAAAAAAAAAAAAAATAGTAAAAATTATCATTTTGAAACCTTGCCAATGATCCAAAAAACATTAGCCTCTTCACTAACTAGCACACAAAATACCATTGGTATACTACTTCTGCCGCCTCACCGGAAGTTGTACCCACGTTCTTTTTTACAGTAGCGCCCCCCGGCAACAGGTGGGTTGTGGCTCTGATATTCTGTCGAGTTTCCTGGATTTCCCTGTTTCCTGTGTTTTGGATATTTGTATTATTTACCCTGTGTTACTGATTGGCATATAGTTATTTGTGTACAACAGG
Source organism: Gobio gobio (assembly GCF_949357685.1). Lineage (NCBI taxonomy): Eukaryota > Metazoa > Chordata > Actinopteri > Cypriniformes > Gobionidae > Gobio > Gobio gobio. The sequence continues at coordinate 36,552,882 of NC_137112.1, forward strand.
TTTTCATGTTTGACCATTTAGAGGCCTTAGAAACAGGTGTATCAAATATGATATAGGCTTTATAGGTTTAATGATGTTTTTATGGTGCTTTTGTAACTTTTTCTCATTTATTTCATAATTAAAAAAGAGCCTGGTTATTCTTCAACATTTATTTGTGTTTCAGAGAAAATAAAGTCAAATAAAGGTGAGTAAATAATGCCTGAATTTTATTATTGAGTGAACTGTCCCTTTGAGACAGTCCTGCGGCCATGATGACGGATTCATTAACTCTGCAATTGGAGGAGACTGAAAAAACATCATATTTAGTTACTCATAGAGTACAATGGAAGCAAATACACTTCGCATGCTGACCTGACATGCACAAGTATCCCTCTCCAGATATTATAAAACATATGGGCCTGCATCTCAATGCCACTTTCGGCTCTTGAGAGACTGTGTAAATATCTGTAGCCCAGGTTTCTTTAGTGTCCAGCCAACACATGCTCACATGAGCCATAATTAGACTGTCCAGACTGCTACTCGTGGGCAGAACGCTGAAACGCTGACATTTACTAAGTGTAGTTATTTGTAACTCATTAAATGGCATGAAGCTATTCATCAGCAGGTCAACATGCTTCCAGTGATGTCTCATTTGCATAGAACATTAAAAGAATAATTCATACTTATTTCCATATATTAAGAGACAACAAGGGAACCTCAAACAAACAAACAAGCTCAAGAGGCTATGAAAGTTCAAAACAGACCTGCTTTTATAAATACGGTCCAGGTTTAAACCAGATCAACCCTATAAGAAGTTCTACATACTTTTTATGAATTGCCTACTAAATCAAGGTTTCTCAATATTTTGATTCAATCAATATTGAATCAAGGACCCCTTCATATTCCCAAATTATTTACAGGCCCCATAAAATTCACAGTTACCTTGAAAACCACTCCCATAAAGCACTACGAATGACAATCAAATCAGTCTCTCCACACTTTGAATCAACTTAGTCCTGCTTTCACAAGTTTTTTTTGTGTATATATTTGTACAGAATATACAGCTATATACAGTCAAATCAAAATTCATTCAGACACCTTCAACATTTTCTCACATTATCACAGTTTATTCGCTTTAGTTTAGAAAATGGTAATAAAATATGACAAGAAGTCAGAGTTAAACTGTGTCAGAACAAATTCATCTTGATAATGTCAGATAACTTTGATAGAAAGGTATGTAATGGATTACAATCACCAATCAGCTGTCAGCTGTTCAATTTAAGTACACAATTAGATAATACCAATTTAGGCCCCGTCCACACGAAGCCAGAGCTTTCCCTATCCGATCTTTTTTTCCCCCTCGTTTTAAGAAATATCTGCATACACACGAGAGCATGAAAACGGCTCAAAACGATGTAGTATACATACCAGGCCAGTATGTGGCGCTGTAATTCTGCCACAGAAACACACAAAAAACGGAGAAGAAGAGTTGTGGCTAGAAGGGGTACAGCAACAGTCGGAGATTAGGCAAAATCTCACAATAAAATAACAATAAATAAATGTGCTACTTACCAAATGTGTTTTATTAACGCCTACACCTACCCCAACCCTAAACCTACCCTTACAGTAATGCAAATACAGTAATTAAATGACGCAATATTGATGTGCGCATGCCCAGTGCCTGTAGTTGTATCCCTTCTAGTCTCGCCCTGCGCAGGACGTGGTGTGATGACATCACCGTTTGACAAAATATACGGATTGGCTGTACACACGAAAACGCAAGGGTGTTGTTTTCAGATTTATCCACTCTGGGACCCAGTTTAAAAAAATATCGGATTCATGCTCCCAAAACGCCGGATCCGTGTGGACGAAACGCTGATACGGTACAAAATTTTAACGTATACAGCTAAACGCGTCTCCGTGTGGACGGGGCCTTAGGGTCAACCAATTACCAAGCATTGCTTAATTTTGTTCAGTCTGTGGTATAAAAGATCACATTAGCAAAAAAAATAAATAAATTAAAACAACAAACACTTAAGCAAAACATGGTCAGTTCAAAGTGTCTAAATAATTTTGGTCCCAATTTTTTTAAATAAATTTTCCTGGTAGTCCACTGTATGAAGATTTTTTGGGTAAAATATGTCACACTTTATTTTGCTATCCCCACTTACATAAATGAACTATAGTGGCCTGCACCCATTATTAAACTATATCTGGTGTCTGAAGAATTTTTGGTTCGACTGTATATTGTTTTTTTTTATACATGACACCTCAAATATATCATATTTTTATAATATAGTCATGACTTGCATCATCATTGCTGATTTGATTACATCATTCACAGTGCTTGATGGGACAAGTATCTAAAATTCTATTTAAAAACATTATTTACCCCCCAAAAAAAACATTTATATACCCGTTATAAAGTCTGGTTGGTTGTGTTCATGCTTTAGAACTTTATATTAAAAACAGTAATATTATGAAATATCATTACAATTTAAAAAAACCAAACGCCCCAAAAACCAACAATGCTGTGTTGGACTGGTTAGGATGCTCAAACAAACAACAAAGCAAAGTTCAATGACGGATATTTGAATCAAGATATAGAAGAAACGATTGTTAGCCTGACAAGCCAGACCCACATCAAGATGTTGGGTCTGGGAACTCACCATTGGCAGGGCTCAATCCGAGGGGCGGGATAAACGGTTGTCTTTCAAATTCCCTCTGCACGCAATAGGATAGCGCTACAACCAACCAGAGCAACGAAGAAGGTGAAGTGGAGCTAGTTGATAGATTAAACTTTCGCCGTATCCGGTTGGCAAAACTCCGAACACATCTTCCTTTCTAAAGAATGACTTCAGTGCCGTTCTTTGTTCTTTTCTCAAAGAAAAGCTTAAGTCTTTCAGAGTCGCGGCCAAAACCGATTCGAAAGACCGCTGTTCGCCAGCTTCTTTGTTTACAAGTAGCACGTGGAACTGCGGCAACTCTGCCGTCATTATGCCTGCCCACCGACTCTATACACGATGTGATTGGCCTGACCAGAGTTTGGTTTTTCCAGCTCGCAAGCCAACGGAGAGTTGCTAGACTACCCTGGCTGCAAATTAGATTTGCTGCTGCTAGGGTGCGTCTAGATTTGTACGATTGTAGCATCAAAAACAAATCTTTAAAGGAACAGTTCACAAAAAAAAAAATCCTTATTCTGATCCTCATGTCATTCCTAACATGTATGAGTTTCTTTCTTCGGTTGAACACACACATACAAAATATATGAAATCTGTGTGTGTGTGTGTGTGTGTGTGTGTGTGTGTGTGTGTGTGTGTGTGTGTGTGTGTGTGTGTGTGTGTGTGTGTGTGTGTGTGTGTGTGTGTGTGTGTGTGTGTGTGTGTGTGAATGAAACAACAACAGTTGAAACATTCTTTAAAATATCTTATTTTTTTGACACAAGAAAGTCAGTCGTACAGTTTTGGAATGTCACGAAGGTGAGTAAATGACAATTTTAGTATTTGGTCTTTTGAATTATTTCAGTGCGTGTAATATATTCATCAACAATCATATCCTCTAATAGTGTTTTAGCTGCAATAATCTTGATTCAAGCACAAAACAGGCTAGTATGCATCTTTTCCAGTACATTATCCAGACATAGGCAACTTTGTTTTTAACAGCCGAAGGCTTTTGCCAACAGCTCTGCTAGCTGTAGGGCTTCACTTCAGGGTTTTTTAATGCTGTCACTCAAGCTGTTTACTGCCATTAACATTTCATCCTGCAGGGTTTAAATGAGATCCCTCCGTACCTAGACTCCTGACAACAGAACAGCGCTTTGTATTCAGCAGGATATAAGCTGACCGAGATACTTCCATTGTTGTCCTAGATAATGCAATCCGCATACATGGATATCGTACATGCGTTTACAACTCTATACACAAGCTTTGACAGAGACCGAAACGTCTCTGTCGCCAAACATCATAAAACAAGCTGACACCCTAATTGCACCATGCTATTCCTGACACGACTCGTTCGCATCTTCTCCTGCCACTAAAAGGACATACTATGGCAGGTGCCAAGAATCATTTAGTTGATTTAAAAGGGTGATGATGTGCACATTATGCCGTTTGTTTATTTGTTTACAGCCAAACGTAGCTGAGGCCGCTATCCAAGTTTGCCCTCAGGCTCAGCAGTGGAAAATAACAAATGCGAGTCAAGCACATGGTTAGAAGGTCATGCTAATGAAAAAAAAAGCTTGATTGCGTCAAATTAATTGTTCTCGTTGTCTATCCTCTTTGACCACGCTATAAACGGTCTATCGATTAATGTGCCGCCCATGTGAAGTGAGCGATTCTGACAAAGTACAAATGGTGTTAAGGTAGCCATATTTTTGTTGAGTAATTACCTGTCACGAATAGATAACAGGTTTGGCAACAATAATTCATGAAGCACTTCCTGAGTCCTGCCAGAGAGAGAAAAAAACTGGGGGCATAATGTATCACCATCTACCTTTTTACAACGCCATCAGCCTCTTCAGAGACTTAAAATAACAGCAGGCTGTATAGATGCATATCCAAATTCCGCCATAAGGACACAGATTCGGGAGCATTAATCACAGACAGAGCTAAACAGACGTTGTGCTTTGTCTTTTCGGTTGAGCAGACCACAGAAACTGTCCAGAGATAACCTCCCATGTTCCAACAGAAATAGTCCTGCTATAATTGTAACTCAGGTGGAGACCTCGTTTCCATTTTACAATCGCTAAGTCACAATAGGTTAGATGGAGTGACTTGGAGCTTTTCGGGCAAAGTCACATTCAACGGAACCAAACGATGGAGTCTTCGTTTTGGAGTGCAAGGTGTCATTTATAGTGGATTGTCCTCTTTCCAAAACACTGTTTTTTGTTAAATGGATACCCAAAAATCAAAAGTCTTTTATATTTACTCACTCTAGACTTTCTTTCTTCTGTGGAACACAAAGAAAAACCGCTTCAAGTCAATGGGGTTTAAAACAACATCAGACTCATGCGACTTTCAATGTCTTCACCATCTTTGCAAAATACCTTCTTTTGTGTTCCACAGAAGAAAGAATGTCATACAGGTTTGGACTGACACAAAGGTGATACCTTTAATATGTAGAACACAAAACAGTTTGTTGGAAATAGTCACTCTATGTGGATCAAATATTAGAAGCCATGAGTTGAGTCCTTGATTCCATTGTGTTCTGATTTGAATTTGCCCTTAGCTCCATCTGTGTATTATTTCGATTGTTTGTGAGAATTGTGCTTTGTTAAACCTTTAGAAATAATACAGTGGGAGTACAAGGTAAATCTTTAGTAAATGAAAGGGAGCACTTTCCTCAAAGGAGGACCTTTGTCTTGGGAAAAAAAACGGTCACTGAAAGCTCCTTCAGGGTTTTCACCTTCAGAACATTTGAAATGTTTACTTGTCTTCCCATCATGATATATACATATACACCCATTGTTTCTAAATATTAAAATTGCAATATTTTAACTGCCTTTTAAATGTCAGATTAGATTAGCTGACTGCTCGATATATAGGCTAGATATATAATGCACCAACGCATGTTGCACTGCTGAATGTCAAATGCATTGTGCTGAATTTGATTAATTAATGCCAGACCATGTACATTTCACAATCAATTTGAATTGAAATGAGACAAATGTACATGTGGCATGTTTTTATTGATTTAGCAGAAAGCAGAACATATCACACTTTCTAGCTGTGATGGAGAAGGTACATTTCAACAGGTGAAGAAAACCAAACAAGTGGAGATATAATAGGTTCTAAAGGAGGCTCATTACAAATGTGCCTCCACACACTGCCAGCCACTGCCTCAGCATCCAGACGGTACATGGCTTTTCCATTTAGTCAATTAAAAAACACCCGCCTGGTGGGGGAGAGTTGTTCAGGAGCAAACCTGACGGAGTCGTGGGAGGAGATATGCCAAATCCAGTGTGAATTCCAGCTCCTCTTCTCTAATTTGTATTCAAACTTCGGGAAAGCTGGCAGAGTGAAAACAAATCCATTAGCTACATGCCTATGGGCGGCATCCATGAGTCCTTGAACCCATATCTCCATGTGTTTGCGAATGTTTGTGTGTGTCACCGCCAGGCAACAGCTGCCCCTGTGAAAGATGCATCGGGACTGACTCCAAAAATACGTCTGCCTCACATATTAATTTCAAGCGTCGGCCGCGGAAGGTTGGCATATGACATGTGACATTCGCCAAAGTGACACGCTCCCTTTGTGAGACAAAATCCGGACTCTGTCGAGCTGTGATGTGATTCGGTGAGAACTTTTGGGAATGAGACTTGGCAGAGATTAGGCAGGGTCTGATGTTTTGTGTTTCGCATTATGCATCAAGTGCATGCATGCGAGCAGACTCGAGGGAAACAAAAAAACGAAGCTAAAGCGCCCATGCATATAATACATTCCCAATGCACATAGCTAAAATCAAGGGCTGACGTACTCTCTATATGTTATGCATTATATATGCCTGCATATGTCTTGGAGGTTGAAAAGTAATATAGAGCTTTGAACAAAGTATATTTTCAATAACTTGCGTCACCACAGTGGGAGAGGGGGACTAGGATTTTTACAGCTCATCATCTGTTTCAATCAGCAACTCTCTTGGGAGGTGATGTTCTTTCTCCATCAGGAGAGGCCAACATGTGGAGAGAAGCCCAGCTTGTGATGATGGCCTGCTGGGGAATGGGGATGTACAGGGGCTGCTGCGAGGTGAAAACATCAAGCCACAACAGGAGAGAGCTTAGAAAATGGTTTATATGGAGCAGAAGCGAGTTCACTGATCTTGTCAACAAAGTTACTTACAAAAATGTTTGGTTACACTTTATTTTGATGGTTTCCTTTAGACATTCTTTTACTGCATCTCCATGTCAACTAACTCTCATTAGATTATTAGTTGAGTATTAGTAGACTGGTAGGGGTAGGGGTAGTAGAATAAGGGGTTAGTAGAGTAAGTTGACACGCACTTACAAAGTTACTTACTATGTAGAAAGTAGAATGTCTGTTAGGGACCATCAAAATAAAGTGTAAGCAGATATTAAGTAGACAATTTACTAATACTCAAATGAGAGTTGTGCAACATTCCTAATTGACCTATCGGTAAGCCCCGCCCCCCTTAGTTACTGTTGCTAACTCGGACAAACAAACGGAGTTGCCATATCTTACAATGTACAGCTGTCAGTGTGAAAACCTTATCCCAAGATGTTTTTGGACACAGAATGTAGCGTATACCCCGTCCGAATGATGGCCAAACTTTACTGATGGTTTATTAAATCGTTCTTCACTCAAAAAATCATCGTAAGAGCTGAACAAACAAAGCATACGTGCGCATTAACGTCTCATTCACAAACTCTATCTCTCCTTGGCATTACCATTAACATACACAGCAAATTACACAAAAACACTCACAGTAAACAAACACATACACAGACCTTATGCCTTTTCGGTGGTGTAGTAATAACTGGTGAACTTTGTATCTGCAAAACAACTCCGATAAACTGCGTGCAAGCTCTTCCTTTCACTACTCGTAGACTATAAGACCCATCAAAATAGGAGTCCTCCTTATAAGACAGATAATGCAGACCTTTAAACATATCTAAACTCACAGAAATAAAATGGGAATAAAATAAATATGGTGAGAGATTAATTTGGAAGGGCTGGTTTACAGTATCTCAATGCAAACGGGAGAAGCCTCTTGTTATGATCGCAGATTATAATGATACGTTAACAGGGAATTAATAACTTAAATAGTAACTTAATGAGAGTATGACGACCAGAAAATCCTCTCAGGATCCCTGGAATCAGTGTTACAGTACCTCAGGCACGACTTTTATCATTTTTGTAGCATAAACACCATCAAACCGATGAGAGCTTCGGATTTTCCAATGTTTCTCTATGGCGCTGAAACCTAAAGATGTCCGAGTTCCGGTCCCAGCGCAACTGATACTCAACTGCCATTGGCTCATCTGCGTTCGATGGGAGGGGCTTATCGATAGGTCAATTGTTTAAAGAGGACCAACCAAATAAAGTGTTACCAAATGTTTAACTAAAGACTTTTTTGAATTTGTAAATGACAATATGGATGTTGACCATGGTGATGAATGTATTAATTTCCTGCATGGAACACAAACGAAGACACTGTATCAACTGTTTTGGTCCCCAAAATGAACGTAAATAGGTTCCAAATCAACATGCATTGCATGGACGTTGTATGAACAACAAACACAAACATTCTTCAAAATATCGTTGTTTGTTTTCCACAGAAGAAAGTAAGTCATGACTATGTAACACCCTACAGACCTGATTTAATTTTTTACAAACTAATACTTATGATGTACAGAAAGATAACTCCCTATGTACAGTATATAGTTTTCTTTTCACTGTTTATTTCTTTTTATTTTTTTCTTCAAATTTTTTATTTACTTTCCTCCCCCCTAAAAATACGTTTATTGAACAGTAGTTGTATTAATACTGTGAACATTGATGTATGACTCAATATCGGAAGTATGGATGTAAAAAATAAATTACAAAAAGAAAAAGAAAAAGAAAAGTAAGTCATGCACGTCTGAGGGTGATGAATGATTGATGACATAATTTTCATTTCTGGACAGTGTTGTTACTCTTGACTAAAACCTCAACTAGAAGGATTCAAAATCATGTTCGGTAATTTAAATAAAGCTAAAATATACATTTCATATGAAAAATTATAAATGCATATAAAAGTATAAAAATGAACAAAATTTTTTATATTGGTAACTCTAACTGAAATAAAAATAAATTAAATTCCTACAGAGTTACACAAATTAAAACGGTTACAAAAAACTAAAAATAGAATGAAAACTGATAATAAAAATGTACAAAAGCTCATTAAAAAGCAATATAATGTTTACTAAAAAAGTATTGAAAATATACAAACTTTAAAACAATGTCAAAAAAAAGATGGTAACAATGTGCTAACAACAGTAGGATATATAGTTTGCTAAATGATGGTTAACTGAAAAAACAAAAAACAAAACAAAGAGGTGAATTATATTTTATTGACTCAGTAAAAGGGTTGAAAAGAAAATATGACTAAATGCTACATTATAATAATATTTTAATAAAATGAAAAATATTCAGGTGCCCGAACATGCTCGTATCCAAGGTTATTTGTCAATTTGTCTTTTAATGTTTTCTCAGTGTTTGAAGATGGAACTTCAGGGATTATTAAGCAGGTTTCATGAATATCTCTCAATTTGCTGAGGGTCACAGGCTCCAAACAATGCTTGCTCTGAACACTTGAACCCTTTTTCACCTCCTAATGTCACCTTGCTGAGCTTTCTCTTCTTCTTACACACTCTGGGAATAACTGGAATAATAAAAAAATAATTTGCAAATTTAACAGTGGGATTGCAACACAACATAAAGCAGCTTATGAGATCCTGACTCATTTTATACAGCTTTCAATGAGACGGGTTCTTTTGAAGATCTATGGAGAAAAGCCATGTTTAATGGAGGTTTATTATTTCACTTGCTGTCATTGAATTTCAGGTTTGCTTTGGGGCAAAGCTAGCAGTCAGGTAAAGAAGAAAGAGAAAGTTTAGCTATGTTGGATCACTTTGAGCCACTAACTACTTCCTTCAGCAGGGCTTCAGACTAGGAAATGTTAGGAGATTAAATATGCAAAATAATAACTGAGGCAAGCAGAGCGGGGCTGAGAGTTGTGGGAACATTGTTACATTGGGGCCGAAACCCGGGAGGAAGGAGGAGGGAACCGGCAAACGATCAACATAACTTTAATATCATAAAATAAACAACAAAACGAAAGTAAAGCAGGCAGCCCTTCACGGACGACTGCCGCACGAATAAAAACTAGTGCTGTCAAACGATTAAAAACGTGAATGTGATTAATCACACATTTTTTACTGTGATTAAAAACCCTTACGATTTTTATATATTTTATAATGTAATCATTTCCATTACTGAATTGGTTAATTATGCTTTTGAGGGGCAAATAGTGTACGTTTCTTTGTCTAGATTTAGCTTACATGCATGCAGTGATGGCCTAAAGTTCACATTTCAATGAAGGCTACAAGAAGAGTGAAAAAGTCACTTCTAATATTTCACAAAAACCTCAAGTACCCTTCCTGCTGTGCATGGCAGCAGCTGTAATTTTCTAAAACATATATACCCAGACGACTCACAGGGTTACAGTATAATGAAACGACCCTGTTCAAAAGTCCTATTTGATCAAGTCCAAGTGCACATTATCGGTCACGTGCCTTTACCATGCAGGGCATCATTTGTTGAGCAACAACCAACCCTCCGCTGGAGTGCATTCGTCCAGGCTCTAATAAACAGCTCTCGGTTCATGCAGGGAAAATAATAGCAGATTATTGCACACTCACTTCTAATGTAATCTACGCAGTAGCGCAGCGTGAGTGAGCAAACGCAGTGTGTCATTCCTTCGGCTCCTCTATACTTAAAGTGAGAAGTCAAGTGAACACTTTGAATGCATGGCATAAAATGACATGGGGGGCCACCACCAGAAAAGTGCTGCGTTGTTCCGACATCTGCGAGCACTTCGGGGCCTGCTGGCCTATTTATAAATGCTTGTGTGAGAGCATAGTGTTTGCTCATTAAGCTGTTGCGCTTGTCGAGGGGATGATTTCCATACTTTGTCATGAGAATCTGAACGCTCTAGCTGCTTGCGTGTATGTTAGATGATGGGCATTCAGGTTTAAACAAAACCCATAGAACAGAGCTCATATAGAAGCCATTACTTCACTTTGATTGCTTGTACTGTAAGCGCTGCTATCCGCATAATGTCTGCAGTTTACGGTCCACTGGATGGAATGTGGTCATGGCATAACATGTACAGATGCACCCTTATACTGCTCAATAATGAATAACCTATGTGCACTTTTTACTAGTTTTCAATACTAATTAGTAACTATAACGCATGAAAACACTGAAAAATTCATTTATTTGGCATGCAAACCTGGAATAAAAGAGTTAACGTAGAGGGAGCATATGTCAGTTCAGGATAATAAAAAAATCCCCTTCAGGGTAATTATGAACCTTGAGCCTCTTTGGGGTTATTTTACATCAATTGACTCTTGGCTTACATTTCTCTTTACATAGAAATCCAGCATGCAATTCTCTATAGTGCTGTAATCGGGGGTTAATGAATCATTTTCTAATTAAAACAGAAAGAGTGTTTGACATCACTTTTTATACGCATACTCCCAGGTAGATAACGGGTACTGAACGTTCCCTAGGTTCATTCTGCCCTTCATGGTCTCAGATCAAAGGTCAATTAACACCTCTAGCCTCAAAAAGGAGGTTTTCTTGTTTCCTAACAAGATATGGTGGGTTTAGATTTGTCTGTTTACAATGAATGCAATGCAATATGACACAATGAGAGCCTATCCGAATACAATTTGTGTGCTATTAACAATTATGTGGACTAGGGATGAAACGATTACTGGTTTCACGATAAACCACGATAAAATGCAGTGACGGTTAGTAATATCGTTTAAAATTTTATTATCATTAAAACCGCGTGTGATTATCACGATTTTGAAAACTTGCGGTAAATCGTGTCCAGTCAGCGTCAGTCTGGTACAGGTGCAGCGCGCAGCGCTGTTTTTGAATGAGAAGAAACGGCAGAAGGCAGTGACGTCGGTGGGAGATTTTTCAGCCTCTAAAAGGACCAAATCTGAGGCGTTGTCATATTTTGGCTTTTACAAAAGTCCTGAGGGAAACTTAATCGAAGATGGTCACCCTGTTTGCAGAACATTCCAGAAGAAAGTCGCTGTAATAGGGGAAACACTTCAAAACTACGAACGCAAGGCAAGTGGACTTTGACCTCAATACCAAAACTAAGCCTGGGAAAAAATAACGTGAAGCTTGAGCCAAAGACCAAAAGTTACATACAACATTGGTAACATTATACGCGTTTCAAACTTCAACAGCATTTGAAGAGAATGACTTGCAGTCATAAAACTGACTGTAAAGTGTTTATCTAGGTGTCAGGTATGATGCACACCTTTTGATATTTAATAAAATAAACTGTCAAATCATATGAAAATATGGATATGCATTATTTCACTAGGATACTGTTTGGGCTCTTACACAAAATATGCTAGATTTAAATGTGTCATAGCTGATAGAACACTGATGAGGATATTACTTGAGAATATATTTACAGAGATAATATTAGGGATTATATTTACACCAAATTATTATTATTTATGCGTTATGCGTTGCTATTGACGACGGCCATTATAAGGAAGGAAATCCCACAGAATAGAATCTATCTTAAAAAAGTGCATAGAGCTGCTTGATTTATTTGTTGTTTGTTGATTTTCAAATATAAAACTTGTTGAAATGTTTTCAGTGTGTGCATCTGTTCTTTTTAAACACTTTCATCTGATTTGAACAAAACCGTGAAAATATTGATAACCGTGATAATTTGGGTCACTATAATCGTGATGTGAAATTTCCATACCGTTTCATCCCTAGGATTTTGGACCAATGAAATAGCACTGTAGGTGGTCATTCCTGGGTAGTTAAGAAAAAAAATGGATTTATATGGAACAGATGGTCAGAAACGGTGTTAATGCAGTTATTACACTATACAATTAATAAATGCCCAAGTTAATTTTTTTAGAATTATGCAAATTTCTCAAAATAAATTATAACTAAAATAAGTTAATTTAAGCATCACAATCTTATGAAAAATGTATCGTCATTTTAATAGCACTTTAACAGTGTTGTAAATTATTAGTGTTTATAAAGAAGTGAGCATTAAATTATGGTAAAAGATTGATCTAAACATAAAAATAGGAAATTTTTAACATATTTAAACAACTAAATGTCCAATATCGACTGTCACATATAAATGGAAAAAAACTAACAAACTTCAGTTTATCATTTAACTATATTCAGTTACTTCAAGTGACTATTAAGACCCTGTTTACACCTGGTAGACTGTACAATCTAATTAGTTATACTTACACAGTCTAATGATATGATTTATTATCAACAGCATATGCAGAAGTGCCTGTCACTATTGCGTGCTAATGTGCTGTCATGACGCGTCGGCTTACATTATATTTGGTTGGATTTGTGGCCAGTTGTCTTCACCATATTCTGCTGAAATGACACAGCGATTGTGTGATGATGCAATTCTTTGTAAGGATGATTTGCATTTGATTTCTTTTGGTTTAATTTTGGTGATGCTCACTCTGATGTTTGCTTGTGGCATCTCTTGTCAAAAGGTAACATGCAGAAGAGGACACAGTAAGCGAGGGAAGAGGGTGAGAGGGACAAGGTTCACTATTGCCGTTTTACACCTGTAATTAGCGTCGTCCACTTGTGATCGGATTGAGGAAAACACTTCTTAATACCAGGTGTAAACAGGGCCTGGTATAGATCATCTAAACATAAAAAATGGAAATTAGCATATTTAAACAATTAAAAATCCAATGTCGATCGATACAGATAAAGAAAAACCTCTAGATTATCATTTAAGACTGAATACATATTCAGTAACTTTAGAAAGCTGTCTTATTTTATTCTTTGTTTCTGACAAACAACTACTCTGCAGAATCTAATTTACTAGACAACAATCAAGGGATAATAAAGTTATTGCTGGCATCTTCATCCAAAAACATCAACTACTTGTGAAGATATATTAACTGTCTATTCTGAGGTGCGAGGACCCTCATGATGTGACATCGGGGTCGCAGATCATGTTTATACCTCTCCGTTCGCTCAGTAACACAAAAGCCAAATGATCTATGTGGACTCAGAGAGGTGACAGGACAAAGTGCAGCAACAGCACAAATTATTAAAGCTCGCCTCTTTACTATTTCAGAGGCTTCGGTTTGACAAGACACCAAATATGCTTCTCTGAAGACCTCAAACTTGAAAGGAGACAAGAACAGACCACACAATCTTTAGTTTATTTAAGTTAGTTAGGAAATCATTCCAGACGTTGATGGTTGCTATACGGTTATCACTTCTTCTTTTGTGTTCTCCCTCAGCGAGACTTAATAATCCGTTTTTGAAAATAATCTCTCTTTCTTTTAAATGAGACTCAAAATGATCCTTTCACCATCACAGAACTAATGGCAGGAGGTCAGACATCATGTCTAAAATAACACTTTTATGAATGTTATCATGCTTTTCAGGTGCTTTTCAAACCATTGATTTTATAATGAAAAAGACGTACAAAACAACAGGTAGGATCCAGCCGGAACGCCTGGACGCTGACCTGACAGCCTTTCAAGGAAACGGGGAACATTGAAACACATGGATTTAGAATAATGAGTTTTGCTTAGAGGCCAGATGAAGACAGAAGGCTCAAGCTCCACGGCAACCTTGCGTGCATTCTGCTGAGAGGAGATGGATATGATGAATACAATGTCCTCTAAAGCAATATCCTGGCCTTTTGGCACAGACATGCTTCCACGGTCTCAGGACAAGGCCTGGGTCTCTTGGTCTGGGCCCAAACATATGAGGATCACTGTGCGCGCACACACATAAACTCTCATAAATGCTCTACAGCTATCCATCAACCCTCCCCACCTGCATTGCATCTGCTCCCGCACCAAACGCAGTCTCCAAACTCCTTCATGTTTGTGCTGCAGCAAGGTGTCATTAATTCCTCCATTTATAAAAGCTGCACGGCTATATATACACACACTGCTTGATTAAAGTTGGGTGCCGTAATTGAAGTGAATACCCGTTTACGGGATGAAGCAGTAACTGCTCCCTAAGCACCCCATGGCTCATCATTCTCTTTGCCTCCAGCTCTCTCGTTTTCTCTTTTTTGAATGTGTATATAAATATAGGACCCTCATGTCTTGTGAAGGATGTCCTCTCAATTACCTCCTTGCACTTTGCAAAGGTTAAAACAAAGTATTCGCACACTTACGTGATGTGAACACAAAGTCGACATCCTGTATAGAGATGTTTCGGTCTAGGCAGGTTTGGTGCTGTGCTTATTTCATAGTCTTTGCTAAACCGAAGTGAATAGCAAAATCAGCTCGTACATGCAATTTCCTTTCTAAAGACCTGTCCTGTTTGCTAACAGGAGGGGTAGTGTAGTCCCACTGGTAAAAGATCTTTAAAAGTTTTGAATTAGCAACGTATGATCCTTGAGCACTGATTGCCTTTGTGCCCTTGGGAGGGATTGATACACTGATAGTTTTGTTTGTTTTTATGCTCTGTCCGTGATGTTTTAATGCCCGCTTCACTAAAGGAATTATGCAAATCAGGTCACTGTGCAAACACTCCAAGAAAATTTGTGCGAACACATCATTTGCACAGCACAATCTCATTTTGCAGTGCTAGGTTACAAAAGAAGCCACCACAAATTAGCATACGATGCTAAGTCTGTAGCTATTGCACCGTTCCTAAAATACAAGTGTGCTCATTCTTCTCCACAGTTCTTCAATCGATGAAGTACTGCTCCGTGATTAAGAGTAAACATTAACAAACATCTTTCTTAAATAAAACTAGTTTTTCTGCCTGCTTTTCACGGGGAGTAACAGTGCAATGCTATTTGCTAATGCTAACTTTACGGTACATACATAGACGCCATGTAGCCAGAAATGGTCTTAAAAGAAAAGGGTTTAAATAAAAAAGACTGTAGATTCACACCATTATCACACTCATTGTAAGTCAAATGAAGACAGAACGTGCAAATAAATGGTACTTGCATTTACATATATGCTCAAAAATTAAACACATATTTTTCAAAATATTTTCAAAATATGATCTTTTTTTGCTCTGCACAAGATCGTCATGGTTTGGAACGACATGAGAGTGGGTAAATTATGATAAAATCAGATTTTTTGGGCAAACTATCTCTTTTAATATAACAAGTTATATAAAATTGTCTACTTGTGTTCATGTTATCTCAGGTCTAATAAATAACGTGAACAGATACAACTTTTGATTTTAATACTGTATTATTAAATGTTTAAATTAGGATTAACTACAATTAATAAAGTAATTCGTATTTAAGCTATAGTATTATAATAATTAAAGACACAATATGTCTTTTTTTTAAATTAAAATATCCAAAAAACACTAAAACAATGTTATATATGTTGTTGACTTGTGCATTTGCATGATCCCAAATGTTTCCAACAATGTTTTCATCCAGAGAAATCAGCCATTTTAACCAGTGTAGCGGCCTGTGTCCTTGCGTCACATGTCAATGACATCATATCCGCTCTATTGATTTTAAGTGATCAAATGTAACTGTAACAAAGTACAAGTTCAGGGACAAAGGAGGCGTAACTTTAACCGTAACTTTAATCTTAAAATATTCATAAACAACAAAGCAAAAGGAGCGGCAGCAGCCAAATTGACATAATCACAATAAAAACAGCAACATAATTTTTAATTTTTTTTTGTAAAAGTGACCATTAGCGAAACCTTATGAAACCTCTATATTTACATACTATAGGACTGTATGTAACCAGTAATACATGCATTTTGTAATATAACCTAAAGCGCATTTAGTAACCCTTTTAGTTGGCTACATTGTCTTCTCCTCAATTACTCTTGGTTCATTAAATTAACTTCATGTCAGTTAAAAGGTGGCAGTGGACAAAAGAAATTAATTAGGCTTAATTCAGATGAGCTTTTCAACTTTAAGCTTTTACAGCCGCAGGGACTGCTTTTACTGAATATAGCATTTAATTGAACTAATTACTTGCTCAGCTGACTTACTTCACAGGTTTGTCTTAGGTCATCTCCCTTTGGTATTAAATGCTACTTTAAGGCCTGCAGTTTATCATAACGTTTAGCCTCAAGAAAGGAGTAATTTCAAATAAATAAGTAAATGCTGACATTGGTGGCCTGTCAGCCTGAGATGTGTCGGCAAATGCAGTTGGAGATATATGGACCAGACTTATTATGAAATGAGCGAGAACAAACATCATCATTATAATGAGATGAGGACATCTCTGTTTGTCGATGATAAGGCAATCGATGGCCCCACAGCCGCGAATGACAGGACAAACATCAGCAGTGAGAGAACAGAGCACATTTTCAACACTGACTACAAGGGAATATGCTAATTTTCCCTGTATATCATAGAAAGGTCATGAAAACGGTTATATAAAAAGATACCATCAAACTAAGCTGCTATGTAACGCTGCAAACATGTGTTGTGTCACTTTCCTGTGACCTCTGCCAATGAGTTCCTGTACAGGCCCGGATCACAAAAAAAAAAAAGCTATGCTACCGCTAACCACCTGCAAAACAGTTTAACCAGGTGTAAAATGCACCAAAATAGTGCTATGAATGCAAAATGCCTCTTTTTCTGCGTAAATGAGACTATAATTGTCATTTTCACAAAATTCAGTGCTATCTGACTGGCAGAAATTCATGTAACGCTACTGGAAAGCAAACATATTTGTGTAAGTTTCCCGTTGATCATGGACTAATTCATCAAATGATGATTAAATGATGGAAAATAATGTCATAACTGTGTTGTGTCATTACCTGATTTGCATAATTCAGGTTGTCAAGTCAACTGCATACAGTATGTGTAAATAAACAATGTTATTATTGATTCTTAAGGCTAAAGTATACATGGGACGCAGCACGCTAACAAGGAAGCTAAAGGCCGCAGCTTATAGCATCAGTCTATAAGCGCCTCTTGATGCCAGGCGAGTGAGGTTTACTTACACAGCTCTTACTAGCAAGCCTCTGTTACACTCACCCCCTAATCCCTCATTCCCATCCGGGTCATGGCACCAATGTAACCCCTCCAGTTCTACTCACACCACTCCAAGCAGGATTCCAACAAAGTCCCATTCAAGGAAAGTCTGTTCACTCAGCAGCCATTTGCAATGCCCCCAGGCAGCAATTTTGAGCATCCAAGACCAAGTCCTATCTATTTTAATGGGAGAATCCTGAAATCTCAAAAATTGCTAACTGAGTGCTTGAGAGCACTATTTCAATTCAGCTCAATGAATGCACAGCGTACCTGTATTTGACGTACCGTAAACTCTAGTGTGAAGGCGCACGACTCGCCATCGCTTTGCTGAGAGTGCTGTGTTTCTCACACATGCAAAGAGAGAGAGAGCGGGCGAGAGTCACGCAAAATCGACGCGCTACATGTAAACAATATTCTTTGTTGTAATTTCCTGTCAAAATAACAGAGTTCATTTGGAATTATTCCACTTTTAACAACAAACAGAAGATATGCCGTTTTTTTCTGGTAGCGGGCGAAACTAATGCGCAAACGGCAATCTCATTGGCTGGCTCATCTATTACCGTCCCTGTTTTGATTTCAGCAAATCAGTTCGAGCAAACGCTGACAACGTGATTAATATTCCTGAAGCCAGCAGCTCATCAATCCTTAGTGCGTTGTATATTGTTAATAGTAGAATTAGTAGTAGTAGCTAGTAGTAGTATCTTTGGTAACACTGTTCCATCATTAATGAATAACTACACAGGAACAAATGAGTAATGCATTATTAAAACTTTTGTAAGTACTATTAACTAACAAGAAACTCTGATTAGTAAATTAGTAAGTAATAGTGCTTAGTTGAATGTGGTAGCTCACTATTAGCTAATCAGTAACTACTATTTTTTTCAGACCTCCCAGAGGACTACGAATAACTACTATATACAGGTTTATAATTAATGTGAATAATGCATAGGAATTACTAGTTCCCTTTCGTTCAGTCACTACGACGTAACGTTAGTGACTAACGAATGGGGGTTTCGCTTAGAAGCCTATCAACTTCGAGTTTTGAGAAAACGCCCAATGGCGTGCCAATGCCATGGGGCATGCGGAATTTGCATACGTAGCTCCGCCTCACTGCGTGAGTATATAAGGAAGTACGAGGCAATATCGCATTATGTTCTGCTTTCGGAGCCAAGAGTACCTACCTCTTCACTCCTACAGCCTTCTGAGACTCTGTCAGCTTCTTCGAGACGAGCAGCTTTCCAGTCGGTGTTGGTGTGACGGCGCGTTCCAGTGATCGCATACTTCCTGCCTGCTGATCTGTGCAGTGGTCCGCCTGACAGCTGGTGTGTGTTTCCCTGGGCGCTTCGGCATCGACTGCAAGGTTTTCCTCTCACAAAAAGAGCTTGCGCGTGGCACGTCTTTTTCAAGACGGCTCGCCCGTGCACTTCCGGGTGCGATCGATTTTCCGCTGCTGTCTGTGGACGTATTCACTGCTCGGGCGTGTTTGGGCTTCAGCACGCACGGGCAGTGTTTGCGGATGTGTCACGTTTCCATTGCGGGGGCGTGACCATCGCGATGTCACGGTCGAGACTCAATGATCTCCGTGAGGAGAGAGAGTCCCCTCTGCCACACCCCAATCTACCGTCCCCGAGTGAGATGGTACTTTGGCTGGTGGCCAGGGTGACCTGAGGGCGGTGCTGTGGTATTAAGAACCCCGACGTTCATTCCTCGGGCCACACCCCCCTCTTATACATCGCTTCCGCGAGTGTTGGATTGAATCTACGGCCCGTCTCTGACGCCCCGTTCGTTCAGTTCACGCTCCGGATAGCAGTGAGATGTCGATCGCCGCATCCCAAGGTGGGCTGGAGTCCTTTGGGGATGACGATTAGGTTGTGCTCCGCCTCCGGGTGTGTCAGCACTGCCTGATCTGACCTAAAGTTGACAGCCATGTTATCTCGGGCAGCCGCGAGTCTCGCGCTGGTGTGGAACTCCGCCCAGTCGCGGGTGCTCGTGGTTGCGCGATTGGTTTTTGGGGGCGGCACCCGACAGCTGTTGGGCCCCGCCCCCAATGCCTTTCGCTCCCGGGGTGCATGAGGAGATCACGCGGTCCCGGAAGTCCCCGTGCTTCTCGCGACCGTTTGGTGGCCTCCTCCGCCTTCTCTGCCCTTGATGGGGCCGCGGCCTAGGGTACACTGGGGCCCCCTCCCCCCCCACTGTTGAACTCTCTGTTGCGCACTACGGTGTCCACAGAGGGCTTTGACGTGGCGTGGTGTGGCTGTCCTAAGCACCCCCCCCAAAGCCTGTGGGCTCGTCTACTTCGGTGGCGTGGTCCCGCAGTGCTACGGGCAGGCCGCCGCCCCTTTGCACATGCACAAGGGTGGAGCCGACCCAGGGCTCTTCATTGAGCTGCGTGCCGCAACTGACCCCGCCCCCGGGCGGTGAAGGTGGCCACACGCTCCCTGGGTCGGGCGATGTCCACAGCTGTGGTCCGGGAGAACACCAGGCCTTACCTGGTGATGTGGAGGACGTTGAGCGGGCCCGCCTCCTCAACTCACCCATATCCCAGGCTGGCCTCTTCGGCGGCGCGGCTGAGAACTGCGCCCAACAGTTCTCGGCCGCCCCAGAGCAGACTGAGGCTGCAACACGTACTGCCCCGGCGGCCAGCTGCTGCACCAGCCGCCGGCCCAGTCGCCTCAGTCCGCTCGCCGCCGAGGGCGCCCTCCCTCTTCCCGCCCGGCCCCAGCAGCAGCCTTCACCTGGGCCGCGCCGTGGAGGTGGTTGAGGATGTCGCCCAGTCCGCTCCCCAGACTGGTTAAACGCCAGGATGGAGGTGGACAACTCAGAGATGGGTTCCAGTTCTTCCCAGGGGATGGTAGCAGGGCCTCTCCTTCCCCCGGTGGAGGGCCGGGGGAAAATCCTTCCGCTGCTGGCCCCCGGGCTAGCAGCGCTTGGGAAGAACTCATGTTCCTGTCTCTGAGCACCCAGAGACCGGTGATGACAGTGCGCGCCACCCTCGGGTCTCGCCACTCGCATCCCTCTCTGTCGCCAGCCCCCTGGCAGAGCAGACCCCAGTGGAACGCGAGTCCTTCCCTGGTCTCCTCTGTCAGGGCGCAGCCGTTAACCGTGCTCCGACCCGGGGACGCCCAACAGCCTCCCCTGTCCGCGCCGGTAACGCTGCCTCGCTGCCCCACCCAGGGTACGTCTGTCGTCCGGATGACCCCGTTGGTGCAGTCTCTGGAAGCCTGGCTTCAGCTTCCGGGGCTGTCCCGCTGGGCTGCCCGGACCATCAGGCTCGGCTACGCGATTCAGTTCGCGCAGGCTCCTCCCCGTTACAGGGGAGTCCGCTATACCATGACCGGGGCCCATGCCCCCGTCATGCGTGCGGAGATTGCCACTCTACTGGCGAAGGGTGCGATCGAGCCTGTCCCTCCAGCCGAAATGAGGTCGGGGTTCTACAGCCCCTACTTCATTGTACCCAAGAAAACCGGTGGGTTACGGCCAATCCTGGACCTTCGCATCTTGAACCGATCCCTTCACCGGCTTCCGTTCGAGATGTTGACTGCGCCTTTTCGAATGCGTTCGTCCGTACGATTGGTTTGCAGCGATTGACCTGAAGGACGCCTACTTCCATGTCTCCATCCTTCCTCGACACAGACCGTTCCTACGGTTTGCTTTCGAGGGGCGGGCATACCAGTACGCAGTTCTCCCATTCGGGTTATCTCTGTCCCCTCGCGTCTTCACGAAGATCGCAGAGGCAGCCCTTGCGCCCCTTTGGCAGCACGGGGTCCGCATCCTGAACTACCTCGACGACTGGCTCATACTAGGCCACTCTCGAGAGCAGGTTTGCGGACACAGAGATCTGGTTCTCCACCACTTAACCCGTCTGGGCCTTCGGGTCAACTGGGAGAAGAGCAAACTTTGCCCCGTGCAGAGGATCTCTTTTCTCGGTATGGAGATCGACTCGGTCGCCATGTACGCGCAGCTTTCGAGCGAGCGCGCGCAGTCTCTGCTGACTTGCCTCCGACAAATCGAGAGCAAGAATGCGGTTCCACTGAAACTTTTTCAGAGGCTCCTGGGGCATATGGCATCTGCAGCCGCGGTAACGCCGCTCGGATTGCTTCATATGAGACCGCTTCAGCACTGGCTTCGCGATCGAGTCCCGAGATGGGCATGGCAGTCTGGCACGCTCCGGGTCCAAGTGACTCGGGCCTGCTTACAGACACTCACCCCGTGGTCGAACCTCAGCTTTCTACGGGCCGGTGTGCCCTTAGAACGAGTTTCCAGGCATGTTGTCGTATCGACGGATGCCTCTGCCACGGGCTGGGGTGCCATGTGCAATGGACAAGCAGCCGCGGGCTCCTGGACAGGACCCCAGCGTCTCCTGCATGTCAATTGCCTCGAGTTGCTGGCAGTACGGTTCGCCCTGCACCGCTTCCGAGCGTTGCTGAAGGGTCAACATGTGCTTGTCCGGACAGACAACACGGCCGTAGTAGCGTACATCAACCACCAGGGCGGTCTACGCTCCCGCCGCATGTCTCAACTCGCCCGCCATCTCGTCTTATGGAGTCAGAAGCGCCTGAGGTCCCTTCGTGCTGTCCATATTCCGGGAGTCCTGAACCACGCAGCCGACGAGCTCTCGCGGTTTCAGCCTCTCCCGGGAGAATGGAGACTCCATCCCCGGACGGTTCAGCTGATTTGGGAACAGTTCGGCGACGCACAGGTAGACCTGTTTGCCTCCCACGACTCTTCCCACTGCAGCCTGTATTATTCCCTGACCGAGGGCACGCTCGGCACGGATGCACTGGCGCACAGCTGGCCGCGGGGCCTACGCAAATATGCGTTTCCCCCAGTGAGCCTACTCACACAGCTTCTGTGCAAGATCAGGGAGGACAAGGAGCAGGTCCTTTTGGTCGCCCCGTACTGGCACGGCCGGACCTGGTTCCCCGAACTCATTCTCCTTGCGACAGCCCCTCCCTGGCCTATTCCTCTGAGACCGGACCTCCTTACTCAGAGACGGGGCACCCATTGGCACCCGCGTCCCGACCTTTGGAACCTCCACGTGTGGCTCCTAGACGGGACCCGGCAGGTTTGAGTGGCCTACCACCTACGGTGGTCGCCACCATCACTTCCGCTAGGGCAGAGTCCACTCGGCATGCCTATGCGTTGAAGTGGAACCTCTTCGTCACCTGGTGCTCTTCCCGCCAAGAAGACCCCTGGAAATGTCCGATCGGGTCCGTGCTTCAGTTTCTCCAAGAGGGGCTGGAGCGAAGGCTGTCTCCCTCCACCCTCAAGGTATATGTGGCCGCAATATCTGCCCACCACGATCTCTTGGAGAACAAAAAGGTAAGTCAGCACGACCTGGTCATCAGGTTCCTGAGGGGAGCTAGGAGACTGAATCCTCCTCGCTCTCCTCTCGTACCCTCTTGGGACCTCGCAGTAGTGTTAACTGCTCTGCAGAGACCTCCCTTTGAGCCTTTGCGGTCGGTCGATATTAAGTTTCTGTCTATGAAGACGGCTCTGCTGACCGCATTGGCCTCAGTCAAGAGGGTCGGGGACCTGCAGGCATTTTCGGTTGGCGAAGCGTGCCTGGAGTTCGGGCCGGCTAACTCTCACGTGATCCTGAGACCCCGGCCTGGATATGTGCCCAAGGTTCCCACCACTCCGTTCAAGGACCAGGTGGTGAACCTGCAAGCGCTGCCTTTGGAGGAGGCAGACCCAGCCTTGGCATTGCTCTGTCCAGTACACGCTCTCCGCGCCTACGTAGACATGACGCAGTGTTTCAGGACCTCAGACCAGCTCTTTGTCTGTTATGGTGGAGAGCGGAAGGGAAGTGCTCTCTCAAAGCAAAGGCTGTCTCACTGGATAGTGGACACCATTGCTTTGGCTTACCAGCAGCAAGGCCGACCATGTCCCCTTGGTGTGAGGGCACACTCCACCCGGAATGTGGCCCCCTCTCGGGCTCTAGCGCATGGCGCCTCGCTAGCAGACATCTGCAGAGCTGCAGGCTGGGCGACACCCAACACATTCGCCAGATTCTACAATCTCCGAGTGGAGCCAGTGTCCGACTATGTACTCGCCCCCCCGAGGGGCCGGTGATGGGCCAGGCTCAGGTGTCTTCGCTTGCTCGCCACTCCACTCCACGGACTGGATACGTGCGATATTTTCCTCAGGTGAGCTCCCCGAGAGCCCTGAGCTCCTCCAGCACTGTCGACGCCGACATCAGTTCAGTCTGCCCTTTCGAGCCCAGACCCTCATGTCCGGCCAGGTGCCCCATGTGCATGGTTCCCTCCGGCGACCCCCACATGTGTATTTCACCGTAAGTCTCCGCAGTGAGCGGGTTTCTTCCCTTGGCGTGTCCCCGCCACCCCTAGGGTTAAAAATCCACCTTCGGCTGGTACCCTAGAGATCTTCCATATGCAACCCTCTCCGGGTCATATGTGTCTCTTAAGTCCTCCCCACGGGTAGGCATCTTTGGCATTCCCTCACTGGGATATGCTTCCCAGTGTACCTTGGTATTCCTGTGTTAAGTGGGAGTCCTTCGTCCGTACTAGTCTTACGACAGGGTACTCACACTTACGCAGGGCACTGGAAGACAGCTGAGTGGCGGGATTATATTGGGACCCCCATTCGTTAGTCACTAACGTTACGTCGTAGTGACTGAACGAAAGGGAACGTCTCGGTTACGGATGTAACCCTCGTTCCCTGAGGAGGGAACGGAGACGTAACGTCCCCTTGCCACATCGAGCTGTGTTGCCTGGAACGCAGGAGTTCAGTCTTGGCTCCTCAAGCAGGTAACATAATGCGATATTGCCTCGTACTTCCTTATATACTCACGCAGTGAGGCGGAGCTACGTATGCAAATTCCGCATGCCCCATGGCATTGGCACGCCATTGGGCGTTTTCTCAAAACTCGAAGTTGATAGGCTTCTAAGCGAAACCCCCATTAGTTAGTCACTAACGTTACGTCTCCGTTCCCTCCTCAGGGAACGAGGGTTACATCCGTAACCGAGACGTTATTTGGATCAGTATTCTAAAGTGAAGAACATGAAAACACACTAGTAATTACTTAAGTGTTACTTTCCAACAGGCATGTGCAGAGGCGAGGGCTTTTCCCAACTTGATTAAAAGTGCCCCTCTCAATAATTATGATCAATAATATTGTGGTTATAAAACAGAATTTGAATTATAATTAATATGACAACGTGTACAAAACAGTAACAAAGTGCTCAAAAGTCGGATAATCCTGTTTATTTTTTACGTATCTCAGTCTAAGATGTCGTTGCCATGAAGCGTTGCTATGGGTGGCGTGTCTTGCTTGACTGCTCATTCTGACACTGCCTCCTCTATAATTTTTGTGTAATTATTCTGCTCATTGTTAAAATAAAATGCAATAAGTTTGTATCAGTATCATATTCATAATTGTGACCAAGCGGTCTGCTTACAACAGCGGTCGGGAACCTCTAGGCTCGCGAGCCATATGGGTCATTCAGTGAATGCCTATGGCTTGACGGCAGGAAAAAACAAGTCACAATTTTTAAACCTTTTTCATCATTAATCAGAGCTATTATGCGAAATGTATGCTGTCAAGAAGGAGGCAAGAGAGGCAGTGTCTTCTAAAAAAACTGGATTAGACAATAATCAATATTACAAAAATAAAACAACACAAATATAAAAAAAATATAATATTAAAAAGTGTAAAAATTACTCATTTGATTAAGTAACAGTGTCCAACAGCGACTGAGTGGGTTGCCTGAGCCCATCGACTTTTAACAGACCCGCCAAAGTTGGATATGATCGGTTATGGTTGGATATGATTGGTTCACGCGATAAATCCCACCTCTTGATTTCGTGCGCGTTCTCGAATCGGCCTGAAATGGAAGAAGTAAGTAGACAACTCAACCATTTAGATATCACCATTTTATGTCAGGTCAAAATCAAACTTGACATGGCCTGAAAGCGGACTATGGGTGTTTTAGTAAGCGATTAAAGATACATCCTCCTTTCTGTCTGTGACAGACAGTGTTTACCGGGCTTGAATGTAATAAGTTGATTACTAATATATATATATTGTTTAAATTGTTACTGCCTTTAGTTAGGTATTTTGGAATAACTGTAAAAATGTGTAATAACACTTATTGGATGAAATTTATACTTGGTTTTAATAAATAGAACATTACATGTAAAAATTGAAAATGGGATTGTATTTGGTCTTTCTCTTTTGTGTAGCCTAATGTTTATTTAACCAGGCAAATTAAGTGTAACAGGGACATATATTTGATATGTAAAAAAAAAAATTGTCAGGACTTTGCCTCCTCATTTTTAAACACCCCCGCACACCATTAGATTTATGCCCCTTTTTTTACATTTGCTATTTTTTATTTGCTATTACCCCTGCCCCTGAGGAACTCTCTGCACATCCCTACTATCCAAAACCGTACAAAAACCTCAAAAGCTTACAATGGCCCGTCTTTCTTTATCTATAGTCTTTGATTCCAACCAGCGTTTCCAGCATGGTAGCCGTTACACTACCGTGCATGTGACGTAAATTCCATCATCAGCATAGTAGTCCCACTAGTAGTGTTCACTTTGGAAACCTACACCACACAAGTTGGAGTTCATGGTAGAGTCACCCTAGACATTTGATTTAGCATGAAGGCGAATCACCCCCAATAATTTGAAGTCTAGGCTTAAAAAGCAATTGATTGAATTTCAAGGCAAAAATTCATTAAAATGGACATTCTTATTTATGACGTCATTTATCATATTAAAACACAGTCTGTGCAAGGCTTCCTATTAATGAACTTTTTTCACTCATTTTTATTCTCTTGCTCATCATGTGTTTTTTTCCCCCCTTCTCTCCTCTACCCAGTGAACTTGCCACACTAATAGGTTATGAATAATTCTGTTTCAGCTTCGATGGCAATTAGCCACATTGCTAGAGGCTATCCTTCTTCCCCTGTTGAGGTGTAGGGATTTACGAGTGTCAGCTAGACGAGGCACACACACTTTCCTTCGATTCCTAAGCAATTACAAGCTAAATTCTTCAAAACATCTCATATTGATAAAGAGTAGTCCATTACCATCAACTCTACAATCGACAGGGCTTCCGGCTGCCAGTGAACCCATTCATACTGGGTTGTGTTCTCCAGTTGAAGGGGCTGGAAGTGGCGTTCTTTATTCAGAGGCATGTTTATTCACGTCAGCCCTTCTGGGGCTTTTTGCCGACTTCCAGTTTGTCTTATCAGAGAGCTCAGCAGCTTTTCAGGATAGAACTATCAGCCTGAGGACCACACACTTTCTTATTTGTTCATTTTAACAATAGGCTGAATGATGAGGTTCCTTATTAACGCCAAGCTGCATCACAGACCGGTGGTCAAACCTTGACATACTCAGATAGGCCGGCTGTCATTAGGCTAGAGCCTGACTAATGGCTATAGGGAGAGTGTAGAGTATACATAAATGTCTGGGGTCCTCATTTTAGACGGACGCGGAGGTTCTGTTAAAGCAAGAGATGAAAGGGAACATCTTCAAACGTCAATCATAAACAATCTCTCTGTCGCGGCTGATTTGGAGACAGAGAGAATTGCCAATGAGTTCTACCTATCCAAGCTAGTCTTCAGTACAAAAAAAATACTAAAAAATGTTAACACTTTAGAAGATTATCATGAAATATGAATATACAAGACATGGTTATTATAGTTAGCTAAAACAAAATTACAGTTAACTAAAAAAAAAACTAACTTGAAGTACTAAAATAACAAAAAAACTAAAACTAATAAATAAAATGGTCCCACTTTATATTAGGTTGCCTTAACTACTATGTACTTATATCAAAAATAAGTACAATGTACTTATTGTGTTCATATTGTATTGCAAAACAAAAAAGTTAGGGACAGGTGTGGTGGTATGGGTACCTTTTGGTAGGGTTAGGTGTTAGGGAAGTGTCAACAGTGTAATTATAAATGTAACTACAGAAATTAATTAGAGATGTAATTACATGCAGGTAATAAGCACATTGTCTCAAATTATTAATTTAAATGTTAGTACATAGTAGTTAAGGCCACCTAATATAAAGTGGGTCCATTAAAATTAATACAACTATTAAGACATGTTTAAAAATGTATATTTAATCTCAAACTGATGAAAAAAAATTAAAACTGCAAGCAGCGATGAAAGGGCCTTCGCACCTCGCATTTAATGTGTTTCTAGCATGTTTGGTAGGCCTACTTCATGGCATATTTTAATGTGTCTCTGGGAGTGAATTACAGTGTAAAACATGTAATTTTCAGTTGCCAGTAGATGGCGCTATGACTAACTGAATATTGGCATATAGATATCTTCAGGCCAGGTCTCTAATAAAACTAGTGGTGGGCATAGATTAATTTTTTTAATCTAGATTAATCTCACTGTAATCTTGGAATTAATCTAGATTAAAATGGCTCATTTGAATTCTGCCAAAGGCATTCAGAAATGTGTGCTTGTAAGTGATCGTTTGTCTTTTTGTAGTTTGAATAATAAATAACTTCTGTACCTTTAAGACCTGACGCACACATGGATCCCACTGTTCCTGTGAGTTGGTTACGACTGTGTTTACGTAAAAAATCACCAAGATGGGCATTGA
The DNA here is from genome assembly GCF_949357685.1 of Gobio gobio. Taxonomy (NCBI): domain Eukaryota; kingdom Metazoa; phylum Chordata; class Actinopteri; order Cypriniformes; family Gobionidae; genus Gobio; species Gobio gobio. Next base: position 36,581,218 of record NC_137112.1, read on the forward strand.
GACATTTTTGAGTGTATTTGACCATTAATAAGATGGAAAAAGGAGCTAATTTTTGCACTTGTATGTCAGAGGCTGCTTTATTATGGTATGTGTGTGTGCGCTTCAGATGCGAGCGCGAAATCTGTGGGAATTAGTAGAATTAACGTTATGTGCAACCCCGTGCAAAATTCAGACCGGTCACACCAACTAAAACGCTGTCATGAGGAAAAATCCAGCAGAACACCCATTCGCCAAGTTCAAAGGGTTAACTGGACTGAATGAGAGGAGGCGGGTGCGTGTCAACTCGCTGTCGGTCAGAGAGAGGAGAGCGCAGCTGATATCGATACTGTAGAAAATGATTATTGTATCGTTTCAGATATTTCAGTATCGATACATAGCGAAATATCGATATTTTTGACAACACTAGTAGGCATACACACAGGTTTGAAGACTCGTTCTCTCGCCCCTACAGTGTAAATCGGCTAGGTATACATCCGCGCTAAAATATCAAGGTGAAAGTCATCATAGCTTGCGTAGTATAGACCCAGCTCCCAACCCAACTTTGAGAATAGATTACCGGCGCTATTTTTTTTAATCGCCCGATAAGTGTCTCACGTTAATGCAGCATGTTAACAGCCCACCACTAAATAAAACATATGAAGTTTGGGGCATTGTATGCCCGAGTTACAACATCTTCCTGTTTCATGGCGAAACATTTGAATTTGTGAGGCCACCACAGACATGCCCTTCAGCGAAAAATCAAGATCTTCACAATTTAACGTCGCAAAGGGCTTTAGATTAGACCAGTGGTTCTCAGGCTGCCTCTAGTGGTACGTAGAGGAATCACTAAATAAAGTAATGTTAAAACGCAATACATTTTTTTTTACATTTAAGTACAGTACAGTTTTAATTTAACTTTTAGATACAACACTTTTTAATTGAATCATTATTTAATTATTTTTTTTACCTGTATGTAAGCACAGTGCAGTGTTAATGTACAAACTGTGTATTCACAATGTTAAAGTGGTTAACAACAATAAATATTCTTATTAGGAATAAACTGCCTCGTTTTCGAACTGTGCAGAGATATAGCTGAATAGTTAGGCCTACCACGCTATACTGTATTTTAATGTCGGTCATTATGGTGGTACTTGGAGAGCAAAATATTTTCTGAGGTGGTACTTGGTATAAAACGTTTGAGAACCACTGGATTAGACTGACCAAATATGGTGTTGATCTGATCAAATCTCTAGGAGGATTTCATTAAAGTACAACGTCTGGAAATGGCAAAAACTGCTACATTTTTGCTGAGAAAATTCTAAATATCTCACTTCCTGTTGGATTTTCAGATTTTGCACCTGGGGACTTTTTGTAGTAATTGGGCTGTTACATGTGTGTGCTGAATTTTATACTCGTACATGAAACGTAGTGCGAACGGCGCTTAATTGAAATTCGGCGCTATCAAGACATTTTGCTACGCCTAATTCTGAAACCCATATCAGACGTAAATTTCCACAACTTCTGACACGTGTGCAAAGTTTCATGAGTTTCCGAGCATGTTTAGGCCCTCAAAAATGCAATTAATTTTGGAGAAGAATAATAATAGACTGAGCAATAGGGTCCTCACACCATCTGTGCTCGGGCCCTAATAAAAATAAAATCGAATTCAAAATATTAACAAAAACTACAATAGTATATCAGTGGCTACGTTTACATGCAACCAAATAAACAATTAGTAATCGTATTGACAGCTCAATCAGACCAAAAAGCCCTCATGTAAACACCTTAAACAATCCGATTGAGCTCGATCCGAATAAAATTTCGATCAGATTGAAAGGGGTGGTTTATTCCTTTTCGAATCCGATCAAATCAATTCCGATTTGAAGCTTGTGACATATAAACGCGAACATCAACCTGACCACTTTGTTTAGCGTTCATGTGAACACTACACTCAGATTCATCAATCGGAACGAATTCAGTCCAATTGAACATAGCCAGTGATACTAAAATAACACTGATACAAACGTTTTACATTTTGAAATATATACATTTATGATCTGCAAAGCATTAAATAATGCTCTAATAAGGTTTGTTTGTCTTATTTATGAACATTAGGGAAGCTCTTGTAAAGTGTTACCAAGAAAATAAATAAGAGATGGGAACATGCGTATAACGATTAAAAGTAAATCAGCTCTCTTTGTAATCTTTGCATTTTCATTGCCTCAGTTTCCTAAATGATGCTTTAAGGCACAGCATGACTATAAGCAGCAAATGGGGAAGTTCAAAGTGAAGTGCTATGAATTACACACACACACACACACACACACACACACACACACACACACACACACACACACACACACACACACACACACACACACACACACACACACACACACACACACACACACACACACACACACACACACACACACACACACACACACACACACACACACACACACACACACACACACACACACACACACACACACACACACACACACACACACACACACACACACACACACACACACACACACACACACACACACACACACACACACACACACACACGCTACTCTACCTCCCATTCAAAGGTCCTTATCGCATGGAAACAGTCAGCCGTAATGATCAGCCCATTCTGGCCCAAATTCACAAGCTTTAACAGAGAAAACACAGCAGACTTCCAAAAAACAAACACAGGATAAAGCACTTCAAAGCCACAGGAGACGAGTTAAAGGACAACGCAAAAGATTGTAGGTCAGCTTCTGGGTGCAACACCCCCCTTGGGTCAACATTTCTGCCAACTACATAATGCCACAAGTTGATCTGAGCAAATAATGGACTACTTAATCCTGAATAAACAGTTTCATCCTTGTTCATCTCAATTGAAGATGGCTTCAAATCAGCACACACTGTTCACCCAATGGGAGAAAATACAGAATGGAACATTTCGACAGTGCATTTATACTCACACATGACCGTGAGCAAAACATTCCCTGATGCCAGGACGACCTTCTCCCGTGTTGCTCGGTCATAGATTCCTACATGGCATTCATAAGGTCCGTTGTCAGAGATCCGGACCTCCGGGAGCCTATGAAGAAAGATAAAAGTGTATTTACTGTAAGACATTTTCAGTGACTCAAAGACTGAATATAATTGTTCTGTGTGTGTGTGTGTGTAAAGCTCCCATGATAGATTTAGTCTTTACATTTAGTCTGAGTAAATTGTTAGTAAATTCCACAAATAATTATAAAAAATCAGCAAGTAACCAATTAAATTAAATGTGAAATTTGGTAGTACAATGAAAAAAAAAAAAAATGCATTTTCTTGTAAAAAATTATTCTGAGCAGTGTTTGCCCCAAATTCTCTACTATTATGCTAAATGGGCAGGCAGTCGTTTAGTTTTTCAAGTCCTGCCCTGATATTATAGGCTCTAGATACACTACAGTCCTTTTTTTATCTGCAAGGTGAAAATAATTTTTGGAAATCCAATTGTTTAGAAAAGTAATATCACATCTCTACATGACTCCAATGAAATGATAAAGTATACAAAATAAGTGTTTTATTATAATACAGACTTCTCCAAAGGCTTCATGCTTTATTCTGAACACGGATTACAATGCAAATCAAAGTAAGATTTTCAGCTGCAGGTAGCAGATCAAAAAAACAATTGTCCTTCCTGGCCTCCCGTAGAAGACGAGAGACTGCGGTGAAGCTGAAGAATCAGGGTGTGCTGTCATACTAATGTGCTAGACGAAGGAAAAGAGAGACCACTGCCTAAGAAAACCGTTGTCTGTCAGCTGGCTCAACACATTCCTATAATGCCTCACTCCATCCATCCATTTCTGTTGTCCCGGGAGCCCCACAGAGGGGGCTAGACTGCTGACGATGGCTGATAGAGATACACAGATGCTCGACCCTGTGGTCCATTTTTTTTTAGCTTTTACCCATTCCATTCTGTTCCTCTCTTTTTCTTGGCATCTTTTTCTCTCAGGGCCCCAAATAAAACAAATAGGAGACTAACTGTACTGGCTGGGGGATAAAAAATGGCTGTTGCTGCAAACCATAAAAATATAGATTAGAAAATTTGGTCCAACTTTCATATCGAACACTTCAATGATGTCCAGTTTTGAGCTCTAGACTACAGTCTTTTTTTCTTGTTTTCCAAGAAAAATATAAAAACAAATCATTTAAACCATTCAGGCGCATTTAGTTCAGACATCAGACATTGTTTTCAGAAAATACATTGTGAACTTATACCCAATTGGCATTATTTTTCAAATAATGTGATGTAAGGTCATTTTGCACGATATATCGGTAACTATATCAGTATCGGCCAATATATGTTCATTTTTATTGTTATCATTATCGGCCCAATACAAAATTGGGCCAATATTATAACGCCGATTAGTAATGGATTTTTTCCTTCAGTTGAGACACTTCAGATGCGCACTGTTCGACTTGATGGTTTAGAATTGCTTGAAATATGATTGGAATCATTTATTTTTATTTTTATACAGTTAAGTGCAACAGTTAAATCTGTCATATAGCCTACATAAAATTAACAAAGATTTAATTATAGAACATTTTAATTGTGTGCTTGGGACATGGCTTTAAATGGTGAGACTTTTGTTTTTGTGATCAGGCTCTCAAAAATGTTATAAAAATTAGTGCTGGGCAAACGATTATTCGCATCCAAAATAAAAGTTTGTGTTTACATCATATACATTTTCATAGCGGTGCTATGTGCATATCTCATTTACAGATATACACTACTATTCAAAAGTTTGGGATCAGTAATATTTTGTGAACGAAGTCTCTTATGCTCAACAAGTTTTTCTTTTCAAAAATACACTACAAAAACTTTGATGTTGTGAAATTGTATACAATTTAAAATAATTGATTCTGTTTTTAATATATATTTTCAAATGAAATTAATTCTTTGATGGCACAGCTGAATTACACCAGTCTTTACTCCAGTGTCACATGATATCATGATGATTTGGTGCTCAAGAAACATTTATTATTATTATCAATGTTGAAAACAGTCAATATTTGTGGAAACCATTGTATTATTAAAAATACATTTTATGTATAAATGCTGAATAAAAGTAGCCTGGTCTTACCAGACTCTCGTACATTTCATTTGTACAGAGAGTCTGGCCACTGTCCATTGACAAGCGTTTACTTCCTTGAAGGCGGGTACTCTGTTGAAGTTTAAAAATATTGGATCTGCCCTGATCCACTCTTGATCTGCCATAACCAATCGCTAACGTTTGGTCTTGACGTATGTCATGCGCCGTTTGCCTGTTTCGCACATGGAAGTCTGTAAAAATAACTTTGTGCACGTCACCTCAGTGATAAAACCTAAAACTTGTGCATTCGGATTGTGATTTATTCACGGTGGAGGGGAGAGTTTCGTGATCGGGAATGCGCTGGTCACGTGGTCCGTAACATGATTATGCTGTAAATAAAATGTCATATGCTTGGTATGAAAAGAATAAATGCTGCCGATAAAAACGGCCCAATTTAAATATTTACGTGCTTTTTTCTTTTTCTTTTTTGAGCGGTGATGAAATATGTTGCTCTTGTAAATACTTGTCAGCATTTAAAGAAATACAAGTCTAGAAATGCATCCAAATTACAGCGAAGCGCAACCGCACAGTGCTCTGTAGAGGTCAAAAAGGATATAAACACAGAGATGTGGATTTGGACAGCAATTAAATGACCATACGACCTTGGTGTTTGTCTAAAACAGTAGGTAATTCGGCCTGGGATTTTTACGGAGGTGGTGGGAGATGGACGGGACGGCAATAAAATCACTGACTAGCCCCTGTAAATGATGACAATACCTTCCGAACCCATGATAAACAATTACCGTCCGAATAAGGATTCAGCCAACTCCTTCACCACTAACGGAGCGAGCTGGAAAATCAAACTTTTCTTGAACCCTGTGGGGAGGAGGGCCACAACATCATGGCCACCAACAACACTCAGCAAAGATCGTTCTTGCTCCGGCTTTAACTTCTGGATATTCAGCAGCGGTGCCACAATGTGGCAATGCTCGCATCTTTCTCCGCCGCTATTACTGAAATACAACTCAAATTAGCGCACAACATCAACGTCATCGTTCTCAGCCACTCCCTCTGTTCGCTGATTGGACCGGTAAAAATTTGTTCGGAGAAAACCTAAGAATATACCGCAGTCCCAGACGGAGTAATGAGGGGAAATTAAAATTGAGTGGAAGTACGTAGGAGGGTGGAGCCAGGCTAGAATAACAGTATTTTCTTTCAAAAATAGAAAAACTTACAGACCCCAAACTTTTAAATGGTAGTGTCTTTCAATTTAAAGACAAAATACAGACTTTTCACAGCTATGAAAAGACCTGTTTCTGAGTTACAAAACACTTCTGGTCAATGTTTGTTTGCAGATCTTCTTTCAGCTCATGTTTCACATTCTGGACATCATAATTTTCTAAGAGTCTCATAACAAAAAAACAAACAAAAAGAAAAGAAAATCTCAGCCTCTCTCTTCGCTTTAGTCAAGCGAACCTTTAACAATCCCAACATCGTCTGCATGTGCTCGGCGCCGGTCGACAAAGTCCTGCTGCTCAGCCCCTTTAAAACAAGCACAAAACAGCTAGATTGACTGAAACCAAGCTCATTTATATTGAATGAGGGCAGCGGGTGAGTTCTCAGCACAAGCGAATAAGCATTCCTTTCATGTACGCCTCCCCACCGTGGCTTTCTTTCCCCCTGCACCTCAGATAGCTCACTTAGGCTTGATGAGTAGAAACACAGGCAGAGTTAATTGCAGTGCGTTCACCATCACGACGATGGCAACAATACAGTGGCTGTAAATAAAACCACTCTGCCATTTCTCCTCACAGATGTCTATAATTTTAACCTCATCTATTGGCAGTTTTGTCGAGTTTTTATTGTTGTTTTTGTTAGTTTTTTCCCCCTCTACTTCCAGGGCTGCTTGACATGCACAGACCGTGATGATTGGATGAGAGGTTTGGCTCCGGCTTTGTACATTGGCATTGGTCTCACGTTCCACCCTGCAAGTGTCCTCTCTCTGGATGAGCTTTACTGCCCGGGTCTCTGAATCCCGGCCAGCATATTTCTCAATTCCTGTCTCTCTTACCCTCTTAGCTCTCCACCTCTCCTTCTCTCTGCTTTTCAACACTCTCTGTCTCTTATTCGCTCATTCTCTCCCCTCTGTTGCATACTTCCTCTTTGGATTGCTGAAATGCCGGCGATGTTGCACAATAGTCTGGCTCGCTCTGGTATTCAGTTCTTCAAAATAACCTCAATGGGACTGAACTCCAACTCCTTCACAGACTTTCTCACTTTCACACCCTCTGTATTCTCTCTATCTCTCTCACTGTGCTCTAAAAATGTAGATGGATTGTTAATCAGAGAGTAATAAAAAGCCGATTAGCACTAAATCACACAGAGGCAAGGAGGGATTTGCCTAGCCAGGTCCTGCCACTCTGCAGCGTGTGTAAGTGTGTGTGTGTATGCTGAGAGGGACAGAGCACTCGCTGCCAGGAATATAACATTCTGTAATTACAGAAATGTGCCGTGAATTTCTCAGCTGAGGCCTGTTCTTATTGGCGTTGTGGGCGTATGATGTTAGAATATGTCCAAGGCTGAATTTACGGTGTTGGAATATTCGCAATAGCTCATGATTTCATGAGTCATCAAACACAGAGGTCAGCTGAGGTGATCTTTTACTTGCATATTCTCTCATAGGACCTTGAACATCAGTTTCATTTGTTAGAAAAACATTTAATGTTGCCACTTATGCATGAAAGGATTTGTGAATGATTTACACAAAACAAAATTTAAATCGACCGTTTGTTACATATATAAGATTTATTGTGAGTACAGTCAAAGTAGTGGTCAACCAATACGGCTGTAACGTACTGCTCTGAGACGCGAAGGCTGAGGATCCAAACGCAGCTTTATTAAAGGGTAATCCACAATCGTAGTCAAAAGTACAGGCAAGGTCAAAACACAGGCTGCAGTCCAAACAAACAAACAAACAAACACAACAAGGTAGGGAACACAGGCAAGAGGGTAATCCAGAAACAGGCAAGTAATCCAAAAACGCTCAGAAATGAAGTAAAACACTAAACAAGACTTCACAATGAATAACTGAGATAACCAGGCTTATAGGGTGAGGTAAACTGGGTAATGAGACACAGGTGGATGTAATCAGGGATGATGAGTCCGGGCAGAGAGTTATGGGAAATGCAGTCCTTGATGGAGTGACAGTACGGGGTGGAGTGCCCTCTGGTGGTAATCACTGGGACTCACACTGGTGAATTGTGACAACAGCTTTTCAATGACAGACGTAGATATCTAAAGAGCCACATGCATGGTTGGTGAAATTACATCTCTTAAAACTCTTTAAAAACTGAATTATAATGCCACTCGGGGGGCCTCTGCAAACTTTCAAAGAGTCAGCAACAAAACAAAACAAAACAACACAAAACAACACAAAACATTAATTAAAATGGCACTATGGGGACCTTTGCAAATCTTCAAAGGGTAAGCAAGATGAACGAAACGAAATGAAACAAAACAAAACAAAACAAAACATGCATTAACATGCTACTTGGAGACCTCAGCAAACTTTCAAAGGGTCAGCAAGATGAACGAAACGAAACAAAACAAAACAAAACATGCATTAACATGCTACTCTGAGACCTCAGCAAACTTTCAAAGGGTCAGCAAGATGAACAAAATGAAACGAAACGAAACGAAACAAAACAAAACAAAACAAAACAAAACAAAACAAAACAAAACAAAACAAAACAAAACAAAACAAAACATGCATTAACATGCTACTCGGAGACCTCAGCAAACTTTCAAAGGGTCAGCAAGATGAACGAAACAAAACTAAACTAAATGAAAAAAAAAAAAAAAAAAAAAAAAAAAAAACATACATTAACATGCTACTCTGAAACCTCAGCAAACTTTCAAAGGGTCAGCAAGATGAAGAGAACAAAACACAACACAACACAAAAGAAAACTACTATTTCCTGTTCTTCGTGATCCCATTTTTCAAACTTTAGTTAGTGTGCAATGTTGCTGTTAGAGCATAAATAGTACCTGTAAAATTATAAAGCTCAAAGTTCAATGCCAAGCGAGATATTTTATTTGACAGAAGTTCCCTTTCAAAGCCTACAGCGAACGGCCGGTTTGGACTACATCCATGTACATCCTGCTTTAATTACGTCAGTAGAACAGTTTGTCGACTAACCTCCGCCCACAAGAATACACGAAAAAGGGGGCGTGGTCTTGTTGCTCCCTCGTGGAGAAGAGGAAGTGTTGCGTTCGGTTCGGTTCGGTTGCGTTTGTCGCCATGTCGTTCAGACGTTGGTATTTTCATCCCGGAGTCAAATCACCTTTGTTTGGCCTTCAGGGGCTGTAGTTTGAGCGCGTTCATCTCCCCGTTATGGTAAGAGGCGTGACCTTTCCGGGCAACGTGCACTAAGCTGCTGTCGAATCACAACACGGGAACCGCTGGCACAATCAGAACTCGTTACGTATTTCTGAAGGAGGGACTTCATAGAACGAGGAAATTCTCAGGCCTTTTTGAGGACAGTGAAAACAGCAGTATACAGATAAGTAAATTGTGTGAAAAATACTGTTTTTTTACACATGACACATGAACACATGTTATATTGCACACTGTAAACACAATCAAAGCTTCAAAAAAACACGAAAAACGGGACCTTTAACTAACAAGACACTCTGATTAATGAATTCGTAAGTAATAGCGCTCAGTTGACTGAGGTAGTTAGCTAATCAGTAACTTCTATTTTTTTCATACCTCCCAGAGGACTACTAAGAACTACAGGTTCAAAATGTATATGAATAATGCATAATGCATGATATAAGGTAATGGTAACCCACTAGTAATGAATCAAGCATGACTAAATCCTTCAGAAGGAATGGATAATTATTTGGATCAGTGTTCTAAAGTGAAAAGCATGATAACTCCCTAATATGAAGTCATTGCAAGCTTTTGAGGTTTTTGTAAGGTTTTGGATAGTAATGTCTCAATTGTTACCAAATCCATCAGAAGGAATTACAATCCAAAACCTTTCAAAAACGTACAAAACCTCAAAAGCTCACTTTAGAATACTGATCCAAATAATACTTGAGTCATTACTAGTGGGTTACCATTACTTTCACCTTAAAATTAAGTATACAATATGCATTGTTCACTGTAAAAAATCCAACTCACAAAAAATGTAGGCCAATGATTATGTTTTAGTTAACTGGACAATTAAATGCAAAAAAAGTTGGCTTAACCAGTGAAAAGAAGTTGGTTCAAAAATCGTTGGACCAAGTATTAATTGTAAATTCGATTTTTTAAATGCAAGTTAACAAGCATACAAGTTGCAACAAGGTAGCAATGCATTCTGGGTGCATCATGCAAAACGCTAAGGTTACTAACGTAACCTCGGTTCCCTGAGAAGAGGGAACGAGTATTGCATTTAGCTAAACGCTAGGGGATATTTCCTTTCCCCGAGATATTGAAGCAAATTTTTATCCTAAAAATACCATATAAACGCAGTGCAACTGCACAGCCGTCAGCAGGAAGCAGCTGCGTGCTGATTGGCTGTGCCGCTGCAACTGCAGGAACCTATGGCGAGGCCCCAATCAGGTCCCTCTAATATTCCCGCCACAAGGGGCAGCAGAATTTGCATAGCCCAGGGTATAAAAGACCCTGTCTCACCAGGTTCGTCAGGTTAATCGACTAAAGCGACTCCCTGAGCAAGCGAAGCACAGCAAGCAAACGCAATACTCGTTCCCTCTTCTCAGGGAACCAAGGTTACGTTAGTAACCGAAGCGTTCCCTTTCGAGAGTAATCTCGTATTGCGTTTAGCTAAATGCTAGGGGACCCAATGCAAAACGCCGTGCTCGCTTAACGGCCTGGATGCTATATATATATATATATATATATATATATATATATATATATATATATATTTGTGTATAGACAAGACATTGTCGGGCCAAAGAATATTGAATGACCAGACAATTCGAGTCGTATAAGGAATGTGCTTATGACTTATGCAAATACTTAACCCAGACTGTCGAGCCTTAAGGGGTTAATATGTATTACACAGCGAGAAGCCCAGCCTGTAAGGCAGGGACATCCAAATTATAAAACCTGATAAAAGTGGACGGGGAGGCCCAGCCTGCTGCCGCACAGATATCATTAAGAGAAATGCCAGTAGACCAAGCCCACGACGAGGCCATGCCTCTAGTAGAATGGGCTTTGACGCCTATAGGGCAGCTGAGATCTTTAGACTCATAAGCCAGCGAGATAGCATCCACTATCCATCGTGACATGGTCTGCTTTGTAATCGCGCACCCGCGGGTGCGGCCGTCAAAGCACACAAAGAGCTGTTCAGTTTGCCTGAAAGCAGCGGAACGCTCTATGTATATTCTCAGCGCTCTGACAGGACAGAGCAAATTAGCATCTTCATCATCTAACGATGATGAGAGTATTGAAAGTGAAATGACCTGTGCTCTGAATGGGGTTGAAAGCACTTTAGGTACATATCCATGTCTTGGTTTGAGGACGACTTTAGAGTCGTTTGGCCCAAATTCCAGACAAGAGGCGCTCACTGAGAGCGCGTGCAGATAACCCACTCGCTTAACTGATGCGATTGCTAGCAGAAAAGCGGTCTTGAGTGATAAGAGTTAAGCTCACCGAATGCCGAGGCTCGAATGTTGAGCCTTTCATAGCATCCAGGACCGTGGACATGTCCCATTTAGGGACTGAAGGGGGTCGAGGTGGGTGAAGCCTTGTAGCCCCTTTGAGGAAGCGCACAATAAGATCGTTCTTCCCCAGTGACAGTCCATTCACTTGAATGTGATACGCTGCTATAGCAGCCACATAAACTTTGAGCGTGGAGGGGGAACGACCCGCGTCCATTAGCTCTTGTAAAAAAGTGAGCACTTCTGACACTTCACAATTATGTGGGATCAGACTTCGTGCTTTACATCAGTCCGAAAAGACTGACCATTTGCCTGAATAGAGCCGCCTGGTCGCGGGGGCTCTAGCTTCAGAAATAGTGTTTAATACATTTTCAGAGAGGTTCTCATGTACCCGTTGATGGGCCAGACATGAAGCGCCCATAGATCGGGACGGGGATGCCAGATCTGCCATTCCGCCTGCATGAGGAGGTCTCTCTTCAGCGTTATTGGCCACGGGGCTGTATCTGACATCCGACTTAGCAGTGAGAACCATGGTTGATTTCTCCAAAGCAGGGCTATTAAAAGCACAGCGCATTTGCTCTCCCTGATCCTCTCTATGACCTGAGGTAACATTGAGATTGGGGGAAAAGCATAAAGAGGAAGGTTGGGCCATTCGTGGGCCAACGCATCCTTGTGCTTGGAGAAATATATTAGGCATTGAGCGTTGTCTTGTGAGGCGCAACGATCCACTTTTGCCTCTCCAAACATGCCCCAAATTGTCTGAATCGTATGTGGGTGAAGAGACCACTCTGCTGGGGACACTTTTCCCCTGGACAGCATGTCCGGACCCAAATTCAGAATGCCTGGCACATGAGTCGCTCTCAGCGAGCTCAGGTTGTGCTCTGCCCATATTAGGACTTCTTCCGCCATTGTGTGTAGACCAATAGATCTCTATCTTTATATAGGCTACCACCGACCTGCTGTCCGTTCGGTTAAGGACATGGTGGTGCTTTATGTACGGAAGGAAAGCTCTTAGCGATAGCGTGACCGCTTTCATCTCTAGACAGTTTATGTGAAGGCTCTTTTCCTAGTCTGACCAGAGACCGGAGACTGGCCTGCCATCGTGAAGGGCTCCCCAACCTAGGTTGGATGCATCTGTCGAGATAACTTTCCACTTCATAACAGTGCCCAAACTCACGCCCGTCTGATACCAGACGGGATTTTTCCAAGGAGCCAGAGCCAACACACAGCTGTGGTCTACCTTGATTTTTAATCGGCCCGAGAGCCATGCGTGAGCTGGAACGCGGCGATTCAGCCAGCGCTGTAGGGGGCGCATATGTAACAGACCTAGTCTGAGAACTGGCGCCGCCGAAGCCATGAGACCCAACATCCTCTGAAAGTGTTTGAGAGGAGTGTGTGCACCGGACCTGAGGGGAAGAAGGGAGCGGGTTTTTGAGTGGTCGGGTGGTGGCGGTTTTCGAAAAACCACTCGTCCAGTCTGCTTCTCATGGGCTCCTGGGGTTGAGACCAGTCAATGCCGAGGTCATCCATGGCCTTAGTGAGCAGGCGCATAAGCTCAGCGTCCACTGAGGTTTTGCTGCCGCTGGCAGTCCGCGTCGAAGTAGCGTGCTCCGAGACGGTGTCCGACCACCCGCTTTCAGATGCAGCAAGCGAAAGACTGTCATTCTCCTCCTCTTCCGGTCCGCCGAAGGAAACCGTAGCAGCCGCCAGACGAGGGGAGCTGTGCTGTTCCTCGGCAAACATGACAGGCGATGGCGAGGCACGCGGGGAAAAGGCCAGCGTGTTCGTCAGAGCGCTCCGGGGGCCTCTGGTCGCGGCGTTTCTTCTTACGCGGCTCGAGAGGCTGAGAGCAAGGGACGGGATTCTGGTCGAAACTGGCGAGCCGAGCCCGAACGCTGCAGAGTTCCGCTGGTTGCGTGTCGACGGCAGGCTTCGGTCCAGAGCTCAGCGAGGTGAGTCGCTGAAGAAGAAATAATCTGACGAACTTGGCGAGACAGGGTCTTTTATACCCTGGGCTATGCAAATTCTGCTGCCCCTTGTGGCGGGAATATTAGAGGGACCTGATTGGTCCTTTCTGCCAAAGCGGGCTCGCCATAGGTTCCTGCAGTTGCAGCGGCACAGCCAATCAGCACACAGCTGCTTCCTGCTGACGGCTGTGCAGTTGCACTGCGTTTATATGGTATTTTTAGGATAAAAATTTGCTTCAATATCTCGGGGAAAGGAAATATCCCCTAGCGTTTAGCTAAATACAATACGAGAGTACTCTCGAAAGGGAACTCATCCATGGCTCCCAGAATGCATTGCGGCATGAAGCATGTCACCATTGTTGAGATTCATAGGCTGATCCTTGATCTCTGTGGGAGAAAATCTCAGAGGAGGTCAAAGTGCTTAATGTACAATTTGTTTTAAACCTTCAGCTTTTCTGATTAAAACTGTGCTGGATTCTTTTCTAGAATCAAAAGTATATTGCTCATATTAAACTCAGTCATAAAATCAGTGAATTAAGCCACTACACAATGATTATATTCTTATCATTGAACAGCCGACAGCATCTGATTGTTTTCTCTTGCTTTTCTTGCAATATCAAACTCAGTTACAGCAGCCAGAGAAAACCTAACATTAAAAAGTCATCAAACTGCCCAACTAAAGAAAACACTAATCACCATGATGGTGTCTTAAATTGGGAGACATGTGACCTTACTCAGTTAATTGAGTTAAGTCAGGGGTGTCCAAAGTCCGGCCCGCGGGCCAAATGCGGCCCGGGGATGAATTTCAAACGGCCCGCAGCTTGTCTATTAAAATATATTATATGTGGCCCGCCACAGATAATTTACAAATCATGCAGTTTCAGAATGTCAACGCAAGGTGGCAGTACTATATTTAGGCCAGGGAAACTGCGCTACTTGTGCTCTGCGCAACTCGCGAGCTCTCTGAACAAATGTGTTTACCTGCTGAGAGTCTCGATCACGCGGCCACTAAACAGCCAATGAGAAGTGTTCGAGTTCGGCGCTGAGGTCTCCGGTACAAGCTGCACATCTCTCTGTGATTTCATTTGATTTAAGCCAGTTAAACTGCGCTGACTTAATCAACAACACTAACGTGCAAATCAGGAGAAACACTGAGCCGATGCAGTTAAAATACTTTTCAAACAATTTACCAACATTTATCATGGATTTACTGTGGTAACACTACCTGTAACCGTGGTAATTTGTCACAAATGTAGGTTAATATCTAATTTTATTTAATTTGTAATGTAGACATGTATTAAATTAGCAATAAAGGCCAAATTGCAGACTATTTTTGTCATAAACTTGCAGTTTTGTTCATTTGTATTTATATGTTTATAGACTAAATACCATAAAGCCATTCTAGATACACATTCTTTTTTTTAACTTTTTGCCATGTGTGCACTGCAAAAAATGCTGTCATTTAGTATTTTTTGTCTTGTTTCTAGTATAAATATATCTAAAAATTCTTAAATCAAGATGCATTTACTAGATAAGTTAAATGACATTATATATTTTTTCTCATTTTCTGGAAAATAAAATGAAATTGAAGTGAGTTTTTGGTTAAAACAAGCAAATATATCTGCCAACGGGGTATGACAAATGATGTTTCTGTTTGGAAGCTTCCAGTGCACATATACAATACAAACACAACAAGAACAAAGTAATACAAATTCTAAGAATAAAAATATGATAATAGCATTAAAAAAAAAATTAGGTAACAGTTACGTTTAGTCAGAATAAACATTTACAGATTATAAACATATTAACAGTATGTGAGTAGTATGAATAAATATAAATATAAATATCTCCTGAGTTTAGAAGATATTGCACTAAACAGTGGGAGTATTGCACTTACAGGCATATGCCTTGGGGGGTGGGGTGGGGGGTGTATTTTAACTTTTCAAGAGGGAAATGAACTACCACATTTAACTGAGCACTTTTAAGGGATGCACCAAATCCAGAATTTTGGGGTTCGGCTGAATACCGAATCCGTGGTTAAGATACTGTCGAATCCGAAACTGAATACCGATTCCTACTCAATCCGTGTATCATTCGTTCATTCGATTTTTGATTTAATATTGAAAGTTGAAAAATGAGAAAACAGCTCGTTTTTCGTTTTTTTCAGAAAAACGAAAAACGAGATTTCGACTTGATTTTTCGTTTTTCGTTCAGAGGTAGAAAAATTAATAAACAGTTTGAATATTTGATTTCTACACATGGGCGGGAATTATACGCCCCTTTCTGCTGATTGGTCAGCCGAGGATCAAACTATTCCGTCATCGATTCTTCCTCGGTTCCGCACAGCAGAATAAAAGTCATGCGCTTTTGCAGCTGTACGGATTCTTAACGCGTTTATTGCAACTACATTTCATATTTTTCTCATCAAACAACCAGACTAACGAATGGCTCGACACAACCCATAAAGGGACGGGGCAGAGCCTAGACAGGGCTTTCTTCTGTGTAGCCCAGCGGTTTTAGTCCAGGAAAGTGCAAGGGGTCCGCGAAATAATTTGCTATATCCTACCATATTTTCCGGATTGTAAAGTCACGTTTTTTTTTATCATGAAACATGCCGTGATTTATTCCAAAGTGACTTATATAATGCATTTAACGTCAAATTTCGAAATGTTGACTTTTTAAAGTAGGTGCGTCCAGTATTCACTGTAGCCTATTTTAGTTCATGTTGTGCGTTTTACATTTTACACGTTACTACATGTTGTAGTCATTTTAAATGTACACAAATAAAATAAATATTTTACTGTTTCGAATGAGGAAAAAATTGTGATAGCACCGGCGACTCGCTAGATCACATAACATATAAAAAGTTTGGTTTATTTTAATTTGTCTGTTGTACAGGCTGTGCAAGTCAGTACTTGCTGTTATTCCAAACTCATATCTCTACATGTGAAGATGCCGATTTAGCCTATGGGACTGGACTGGACTGGACTGAAATACGAAGCCTTCTTTACATAAATAGTATAATAGAATCCAAATGTTACATTGCAAATATGGAAACCGAATGAAAGATGCACGAGCGACGAGCCCACCGTCGATATGTTTCAATTCAAATAAATGAATTAGGCTTGGTGTTTAAACTAAATGTTGTTTGTAATAAATGGCATAATATATAGACTATTTTATATAGGCTAGGCTTCTATGTATATTTGTATTATATGGCTACTTATATTTTTCATTCTTGTTGTTTTCTGAATACCATTAATTTAAGGATTTGTCATGATGGGAAGTAAAATAGCCTACACACACATAGCATAGCCTACGTGTTAATAGTGTTTATAATGTTAATGTTGTAGGCTATTTTATTTACCGGTATTTTTCTGAATGTAGCCTATGCTATCCTATGTTTCTCTCTCAACATGACCCGGCGTGTGAATTACACTCGGTGCGACTTTTCTGGCAAATACGGTCAATTATAAAATATGCTTTATTATTACAAAATGCATACGATGCGTTAGGCTATACACTGTGTTAATTATCCCCACCCACATTAACTTTGGGCTTAATCACTGTAATGTCCTGTTCGCATTTGCTCTTTTTATTTAGGCCTATTTATTTTTTAAAGCGGATGCAAATATAGCCTATCGTAAGAACATAATCCATATCCTATGCAACTTGTGCTATATATTCCAAGCGCTCTGAAGGTATAGTACTGGTTTGAGAAACAAACCGAAATGGCAAGTTATTACATGCTTTATTGAAAATCTTTTGTGATGAATTTTAATAAAACATAAATCATAAAAAAAGAAGAGTAGCCTATGTATTTTAATATCTCTGTTCTCCGGTTTTTCTGATTCCAGCGCATTATTATATATATATATATATATATATATATATAATATTTACTTAACCAAGGTAGGCTGTGACAGTCGTCATATACTGCCAGCTGATGCAAAGAGGTGAATAATATCTACACAGAAGAAAGCCCTGTCTGGGCTCTGCCCCGTCCCGGTATGGGTTGTGTCGAGCCATTCCTTAGTCTGGTTGTTTGATGAGAAAAATATGAAATGTAGTTGCAATAAACGCGTTAAAAAATCCGCACAGCTGCAGAAGCGCATGACTTTTATTCTGCTGTGCGGAACTGAGGAAGAACCGATGACAGAATAGTTTGATCTTCGGCTGACCATGTGTAGAACCGACCGCCTATGTGTAGAAATCGAATATTCAAACTGTTTATTAATTTTTCTACCTCTGAACGAAAAACGAAAAATCAAGTCGAAATCTCGTTTTTCTGAAAAAAACGAAAAACGAGCTGTTTTCTCATTTTTCAACTTTCAATATTAAATCAAAAATCGAATGAACGAATGATACACGGATTCTACTCCCATACTCAGTCCATTATCACAGTAAACACATTAATGAAGTAAACAACATCCATAACTGTAAAAAAAAAAAAAAGAATAGGCAACATTATTCCAGCATTTTGACTGCTGTCTATAGATTCCCTCATGCACAACTCGTATTCTTTCGGATGTTTCATACGCAAATGTTTTAACAGTGGCTATTGTTTAGGGTCCTTGCCACCACGAGATAAATCAGCATGGCAAATTAATCATGTAGCTCGACTTGAATCGCTTCCTTTTGACTGAAAGTACTGCCATAAACTGCCGAACAGTTTTCTGTTCACAAGTTCCATTTTCACTTTCTCACAGCCTGCATTCGAATGGTCCATTAAAGCAGTGTTTCCACCGCAGGAACTTTCCCCAGGAACTAAGGATTTTTGGCTGGAACCAGGGTCTAAATTAAGTTCCGGGTAAATATTTCCGGGTAGAAAGTCACTGCTCGCGAGGTAAACACTAGTAAACACCTTCCCGTAATCAACACCGGCATCATTACGTTGACCAGAGTTGCATGCGTAGTGCAAGCCTAGGGTTCGGTTCGGTGGAAAAAAATTCTAAGGTTTGGCAGAAACCAATGAAATTTAAATAAATAAAAATAAAAAATAAACTAAAATGCTAAATATAAAGCTACAAATCTTGTACTCACTGACAAGGCTTATGAAATCCAAGTGGACACATTTTAGTTAATGAATTGGGCTGACTGATACATCCAGTCTTTACTGTAGATTATACTAAATATACATGTTTAAATATTCATAAAATAAAACGGAATAAATAAAAATAACAAAACTGTGGACTAGACATACTAGAGATGCTAAAATGCATAGTCACATACAAATCCCACTACAGAGTGTCCTCACTTCAAGACTAAAAAGAGAAATCACATGCCTCAATGACACACAGCATATTCATCTCTCTCTTTTAACACTGTTGTCACATTTCAGTGAAGAGGCATGAAAAAAAATCTGATAGATGTGCATGATAATCAGGGGCTTTTATTGAAGAACGGGCTTCTCCTGAAGGGCCCCGGAGGGCCCGGTGGGCGTAAGTGCTTTTGATTCGGAGTATAAAGTTGAATGTTTTGCCAAAAGCAGTTGGGTCTCATAGGAACAGAAGGAGAATTGAGGTGTCCATGATAATGAGAGAAGAGGGCCAGGTTGGAGTGCAAGGGGAGGGTCCCGTAGACCTGTTTGAGATTTGATTGACAGCTCAAACTCTCCATCTTAAAACATTGACAGCTTAGTTACAAGGAGAAGCTAGTGAAGAACAAGAAAGACCTAACATTATGACTTATATTAAATATTAAAAAGAATCAGAATTAATTTTTCAAACACCTTCAACAATATATCTACCTGAAGGGGGTTGTGAGGGGAAAGTTTAGAAAAGACACAGAATTTCAATTTGGCCTGAAATAATATGACACTTTGTGTTGTGTTGAGTTTTCCATGCAGGGAATTCAAACGGTCAAATAAGGGACGGGCAAATGATTAGAAATAAGCAGTTCAAAATGATGTTATTATTCTCCATTACTCCATGAGATGTGCATACTTCTGAGCAGCATGCAGGCAGGCATCACTACTTTCTTAGTTTAATGTGAAAACTAGCGAACTTCTGTGGCCCAGCTACAGGCAAAGATGTCTTTCTCTCTGCTTACGTTTTCAGAAAGATCCTTACTTGTGTATTTATTTACAAGCGAAAGGCTGAGAACTGAACTAGAGTGGCAAGGTCTGCTGGTGTGGCGTTTTGCCACTCCGGAAGGAAAATGAGAGATAATACCTGTGAAATATCCTGTCTGGGTGCTCGGGATCTCCCACAGAATGCTGTGTCGGAGGCTGCAGGAAAAAGGATTAGTGACGTGTGTACGCTTGTGTGTCATTCAATGTCCGTCCGTCCGTCCATCCGTTTACATGCACATAAACTTAACGGAGTGTCTATTCACACCAAGTGCAAATAACGTGCCTTGTTGGCAAGTGCTATTCGCACTAGCTCTGCCTAACAATGGTTGGTTGGGCCAAAAATAAAACATTTTAAGGTCTTCAGTGGTGCATTCAGTAAAGCGCAAGGTTTAAGGGTCTTGGTTTTGACGCGATCGACCCGGGTTCGAATCCGCCTTTTGCAGAGCTCGCTCTTATCCCTTTTCTCATCGCAAATCACATCGGAAAGGCATTTGCTTTCAATAAAAATTAAGAAAATTTTCTAAATGTGGAAATAAAGTGCCTAACAACATGTTTAATAATAATAAAAGCATTTATTGGGAAGGGTTATGGGTAGGTGTAGGGAGGGCTTTTATGGCCCTAATAAGGCGGCATCCATTGAATAATTTGAATAAATATAATCATTTACACTCTATGCTATTATTGCATCCTGTTTATGTACAACAATACTGAGGTGCAAATAGTATGTATCTGTCAAAATAAAGTATACATAGCATCTGATAACTATTTACACATATTGCAAAGAACTACTTTTACATGGTGCAAATAGAATATATCACTATTTTTACTTAGTATGCTATTTACACTTGGTGTAAATAGCATCTATTGCTATTTGCACTTAGTGTAAATAGCCGCTGCTTAAACTTAATCCATAGGGTTTAATATTGGCCCACCCTTTGCAGCTATAACAGCTTCAACTCTTCTGGGAAGGCTTTCCGCAAGGTTTAGGAGTGTGGTTATGGGAATGTATGACCATTCTTCTAGAAGCGCATTTGTGTCGTCAGGCACTGATGTTGGACGAGAAGGCCTGGCTCACAGTCTCTGCTCTAATTCATCCCAAAGGTGTTCTATCGGGTTGAGGTCAGGACTCTGTGCAGGCCAGTCAAGTTCCTCCACACCAAACTCGCTCATCCATGTCTTTATGGACCTTGCTTTGTGCACTGGCACGCAGTCATGTTGGAACAGGAAGGGGCCTAACCCAAACTATTCCCAAAAAGTTGAGAGCATGAAATTGTCCAAAATGTCTTGGTATGCTGAAGCATTAAGAGTTCCTTTCACTGGAACTAAGGGGCCAAGCCCAACCCCTGAAAAACAACCCCACACCATAATCCCCCCTCCAAACTTTACACTTGGCACAATGCAGTCAGGCAAGTACACTCTCCTGGCAACCGCCAAACCCAGACTCATCCATCGGATTGCCAGACAGAGAAGCGTGAATCGTCACTCCAGAGAACACGTCTCTACACTGCTCTAGAGTCCAGTGGCGGCGTGCTTTACACCACTGCATCTGACACTTTGCATTGCACTTGGTGATGTAAGGCTTGGATGCAGCTGCTCGGCTGTGAAAACCCATTCCATGAAGCTCTCTACGCACTGTTCTTGAGCCTATCTATCTATCTATCTATCTATCTATCTATCTATCTATCTATCTATCTATCTATCTATCTATCTATCTATCTATCTATCTATCTATCTATCTATCTATCTATCTATCTATCTATCTATCTATCTATCTATCTATCTATCTATCTATCTATCTATCTATCTATCTATCTATCTATCTATCCATCCATCCATCCATCCATCCATCCATCCATCCATCCATCCATCCATCCATCCATCCATCCATCCATCCATCCATCCATCCATCCATCCATCCATCCATCCATCCATCCATCCATCCATCCATCCATCCATCCATCCACCCACCCACCCCTCTAATCTCACCGTATGGTCTTCTAAAAAATGTAAAAGTGTTGTTTACTCGCAGTTGCAGACAAGTATTGAAAAGGCTGGTGTTTCGTACAGGTCTCTCTCATTAGCATTTACTTCCAAGGGCTCTCAGCCTCACCCTGCTTCATACCACCGTAACGTTAATGACATGATAAACATGATTTCTGTCTGAGTTCGTCGGATTCCTTTCCATTGGCTGTTGAGGTGAAGAGTCAAGACTACAACTCCCATGATTTGTTTTGAATAAGCAACCTCTATTGGTGAAACGTACATACTGTGCCTTTAAGAAAAAGATTTTCGAGACAATGTGTGTGCATTTATATTTAGGTGACTGCACATGAAGCTTGACGGTCTCTGCGGTTCCTTCCCGAGCATTATGTGAGACTGCGAGGTCAATACATGTGATCCCTACTGCTGTTTATAGTGTGACAGTCAATTTACTTCCTGCTGGGTAGGAGTGTTTGTTTCTGTGCGTGTGCACACAGCATACAGTGCACTGTCCCACTTTCCAGGCAAAGCAAGGAGGCAGTGAGGCCTTTTACCTGAAGAACTCTGATCGAGTTGGTACACACATGCAGATATCTGCGATGTAGAAAGTGCAGCTAGTCTTGCAGCAGGTTGAACACGTAATCAAAACCTTCCCTTTTCCCCTCTAATAGTTAGCTTTTGGTCTGACAAGAAACTTATGTTTTGGTGAGGAGCAGAGTATATATGACAAAGTATTTCTCAGGTTTGCTTTTGCTTTTCTGCCTGAAGCTGAGCCTCAGGTATCAGGGATGACTTGGGAAACACGTCTGTTCCTCAGTAAAGCAGATGTTCAGAAAGAGAAGGCCAAAGATGACGCTTCCTGAATAGGGAGCAGGAAAATTGCTACTGAGGGCCCAACGCTTGAAAAGCATGGCTAGGGGCTCAGTGGGAGAAAATATACAAGAACATACTGGATACAGAGGAAAAGTTTCTTAATCAGGTCACTGATTAAGATTTACTTACAAAGCGTAACTTCTTTAGGTCTTTATGGAAGCGACATACAGTACACGAAACCAAACCACTATTTGGAGTGCAACAGAATTAAATATTAGCATATATGAGAAGCAAATCTGAGATGATAATCCCACCCACACATTTGTCCAGTTGGTCTATTGTTAAAAAAGATCTGTGTGTCAAATGTTGATATAATTTTAACACGACAAGACATCTTAAAATATGTAACACTTATGATGCAAGACACTGAAAATACCATGAAACGCATCGACAAAGACGCTCTTCTGATGCACACATAAGAAAGTCAAAGATAATTCAGAAGGAAGCCAACAAATTGCTCTTTATATTAATGTTAAAGGTCCCATGGCATGAAATTTTCATTTTATGAGGTATTTCAACATTAATATGAGTTCCCCTAGCCTGAATATTGTCCCCAAGTGGATAGAAATGTTGATCGGTGTAAACCCGAGTTCTGGCTGTCTTTCTCTGCCTTTGAGAAAATGACAGGCCAGACGAGCCAATCCTGAAGTCTCCTGGTTTGACGTCCAAGCAGGAACGGTTACCTCCCTTTCCTCCGCCCAGAGAATCTGGCACGCCCATGCAAACGCTCGAGAGATCATGGGTTGTGAACGAGTGAATGCTGGCAGTTTCTCAGTGTTTGGATGTACAAATGAAAACAGAAGTCTTTTTTCAGTTCCTTCTGATCTGTGATCAGTGATTTCTTATGTGTAGCTAATTATTTATTATTCGTGCACACACTGCGGCTTCTCTCTCTCCCGACAGAACGGTGTTTTCGTGTTTTCTATCTTGTGAGTCAGTGTTTTTGTACGTCCTCGTCGCGTCTATCTGTTCTTAAATGTGCATACAGTCGGGAGTTTCTGCTTAACATCGGCAGAGCCACATCTTTAGAGATAAACCTCACGCACGCCGAAGCTCGGCCTTCAACATCCCCGACCCCCAGTACTGCATCTGGCCCACAGCGGAGGCACCAAACGCGGCGTGAGATTAAGCAGAAGGGGTTAGCCAGCTTTCCCCACAATAAACTGGATTACATTCGATTACTGCTGTTGTGTCTTTGTTTGCGCTGTGTAAGTTACTCAATGCGCGTCACTGACGCTTTTCATATGATTAGAACATATCTAGAAATAATGCTTTAATCAAACTTACTAACTCGTTCATCTCGACAGCTGTAATGGTACTTTGCATGTGTTACAAAGTTGGTAATAATGATGAAGACGGACTCGGCGTGACTGGGACTCGTGTTTATTCAGAACTCTCAGATACAAACACAATAAACTCGCGCTGACAGACAGACAGACAGCGCTCTCACAACTCAGTAGTTACTATAAATAACTTTGTTAGCAATCGCTCCGTCTCCGTGATGTCCGGTTCGCGAACGAATCATTCTTTTGAATCGGTTCTTTTTAGTGAACCGAACCAGTTCACCAAATCGGACTGAATCGTTCTAAACGGTTCGCGTCTCGAGTCAGCGCTGATCCATAATTTACTAAAGTTACTAACTTTCTGACATGAGTGACAGCCCCTCCGACTAGAAATAAACTAATAACCTGAAGTATATTCTAGTAACTACAACAGTTCACCCTGAACTGAGACATGAACTGATGAGAAGTGAACTCAGGTCCATCCGTCTCTCTGGCAGCAGCTCGTGCGTCGTAGACCTCGTTAAACCACGCCCCCTCCGCTCATTTCAAATGCAAAGATGTCAGCCAATCACAACAGTGGGCGTTTTTACTGAAGTCTCACAGCAGACACGCCTCTTGAAACAGGGCATTCAGCCAGAGGGCAAACAGCAGTATAGAAAAAATGCCTTTTATTTCTAAATTATGACATTTTATGATGTAAAAATCATACTAACAATATAAGTACACCTCAGGAAACACTATAAAATAATAGAAAAATGCCATGCCATGGGACCTTTAAAAGCCAATAGGAAATAAACAAGTCTAATGCGTTATGGCTCAGACAACATGCATCAACATTTTAAACAATGATTAATCTGTCACTGACAAAAGTGGTCAGATGACATAAATATTTGATTTTGTGAAAATCAATGAATGACTCTTACCGGACCGTCGATTGATACACCAGGTCTTCCCGTCTGCGGTAATCCTCCATATGGGAGTAATTGGTATTGAACATAGCATCGTACGTAAAAATCTTCTGCTTAATAGTGCCACCGTCAGTAACCTGTTAAGAAATAAGAATAAAACATTAATAAAAAGATGTGTCTTATAATGAAGTGGATATTCCATAGACCCCAATACATAAATAATGAGATGAGACAGTACAAGAGCTTGATGCCCACAGGCAAAGTTAGCTCTCACACTTTAAAACGATCCCATTGATCCGTTTAGAGTTATTATTGGTATATTATTTAAGAGCTTGTGAAGAGATGAATTTAAATGAGCTCTCGGAAACCTGCAGAGCGTGATGAAATCAGCGAGACACTTACATATATGGCATTAGGAATTTAGTGCACTATAAGGGAACGATCTAATGATGACTGACTTTTTTGCTGCATTTTGTTGGTCTGCGGCGCAGGAAAGGTAATGAAATGTGAAGAGATATTGCAAAGGTGAGGGATATTCGCTGCACCATTGGCTCATTTTGCGTCTTTTTCCCCTCCCTGACGTTCTTGGCAAATGATTGAGCGCCGCTCTTTTTGCGCTAATACCCACAGGGGAGAGAAAGTCGCTTAGCATTTGAATGACTGCGATTTCTCTTCAGAGCACAGAGCGAAGAAGGAGAAAGAGGGGTGACAGATTTTAATGGAAGTGTTAATGCCTGCTTTTGAAGCGGTGGAATTGTTGGCGGGACAGGTGTCTTTCTTTCGGCGAACACTTGAGATGCAATCTATGGCCTCTTAATCTGGTCCCCCGGCGCTGTAAATCAGTCCTAGGTGGATTTGCGATTGGTTTTCCTCTGTGTGGAGAACAACGGCGCCACGGGGACAATGTTAAATTGGTTTGATTTGAACAAACAATTCACGCTGCCCTCACAAATGAGTGTAGGACGGCCACAATAACCTCTAGTCCTCTAGAGATTCACACTAAATGCCTGCAGCCACTACAACACACAATGATTCATAATTGCTGGAATTCTCTTTTTTGAAAGGAATTATGGGCACAATGAATACAGGGGATAAACAATTCAAGCGTATATGATAATGCTTACATAATGCATCTCTAAAACTCACAATAACAGTGAGCTATTCCAGAGCAATTTCAGCATGATTTGATATATTTTTAATACACCTGAAACAAGAGTCCTTTTAAGCGTAAAATTGTTTGGGTTAAGAATATTTTCTAGCCCTTCCATCTCTTCCTCATAATCAGGGCTGGATTGGTAATTGGGCATATTGCACTGCATTTAAAGGTCCCATGGCATGAAATTTTCATTTTATGAGTTTTTTTTAACATTGATATGAGTTCCCCTAGACTGTATATGGTCCCCAAGTGGCTAGAAATTTTGATAGGTGTAAATCGAGTTCTGGCTGAGAAAATGAAAGCTCAGACGAGCCGATCTGGAATCTTCCCTGTTATGTCGTCATACAAGGAAAGGTTACCTCCCCTTCCTCTGCTTTGCCCGCCCAGAGAATTAGGAGAAAATGGATTCAGTTTATCAGTCGCGATGTCAGCACAGGCTTTACAAACAGACTTTTACCAAGTGGATTCGACATCACCGCCACAAACAGTGAGTAACAGTGTTCATTAATGCCTGATCTGTGATCAGTGATTTCTGATGTGTAGCTAATCATTCAAGTTCACGCTGACTTTCTTTTGAAATCGTTTAATACTGTTGTTTATGCATCAGTGAATCAAGCCAGTGACTAAACGATCAACTTCACATCATTTCTGTTAGTAGCATGAAACAAATCTGTTATTTAAATGATTAAACTAGAGAGCGATCAAAGAACACTCTTTATAATGTTCGGATCACACGTCGCGAGTGTATCTGCATCATGTCGATGTCGTGTTTGCTGTTAGTTGTGGTGAAAGCATTTTGTGAGAGAAAACGCGATGACGAGATCACTGCATTCACGCGATCAAAAGACTGTCTGTCTACTCAATGCTCATCACTGCAGTTGATCATGTGATGGAAATAGATCATAAAATAATGCTATAGTCAACACTTTGACGATTCGTTCATCTCGACGGCTGTGAGGGTAAAAAAAAAACGTAGTTTAGAGGGGTTCCACATGTTAGAAAGTTCGTAGAATAAGGAGGAAGACGACAAATCGCGTGACTGGGACTCGTGTTTATTCAGAACTCTCAGATACAAACAAAATAAACCCGCGCTCTCAACAACTTTCTCAGCAAGCTTTTTCCAGCTCTGCGTCTCTCTGGTCCACATGCGTCTCTCTCTCTCTCTCTCTGGCAGTACGTGCAGATCTCGCTAAACCACATCCCCTCCGCCACATAATTTAATACTCATTTCAAATGCAAAGATGTCAGCCAATCACAACAGTGGGCGTTTTCACTGAAGTCTCACAGCAGACACGCCCCTTGAAACAGAGCATTCAAGCCAGAGGGCTAATATCAGTATAGAAAAATGCTTTTTATTTCTAAATTATTACATTTTTTTGATGTAAAAACCATACTAACAATATAAGTACACCTCAGGAAACATTATAAAATAATAAAAAAAATTCATGCCATGAGACCTTTAATAGAAGAAATTTACTTTACGGCATCCTTGCTCAAAATCACTGTAAAAATGTACTGTAGAATTTACAGGAATTTAATGGCAAAAAAGTTGCCAATAACATCCTGTAAAAATGTTGTTAATTGCTGTAAAATTGATTACAGTATAATACTGCAAAGCAATTTTTGTTGTATGTGAAATACAGTAATTTGTAGCTCCCTTTCTAAAGGGAACTCGCACTGCATCCTAGAACGCATACGGGGAACGCCATATGCGTTCTAGGATGCAGTGTCTCATTCCCTGTTCACAGGGAACAGCGGTTACATACGTAACCTGAGACATTCCCTTTCGAAAGGGAACTCGCACTGCGTCCTAGAACGCATATGGCATTCCCTGTATGCGTTCTAGGAATTCTGCGAGTTCCCTGTTCTCAGGGAACAGAGGTTACATACGTAACCTGAGACGTATTTTTTACAGTAACATTGAATTAAACTTGTAGTTTATTTTTACAGCAATATTTTGTAATTTTACTAAAGTACAGTACACACAGAAAAAAATACTTTACTTTACAAGCTCGTAACAATTTGCACTAACACATTTTGAGTAAATTTCACTGCTACTGCTCTGTACTAACCTGTTGTTATCAAGTAAAATCTACTTACTATTGAACTTATCATTCATGAAGTAATTGAGTGGATATTAATACATTTAATTTAATTTCACATATAGAATGAAGTAAAAACGACTTAACTAAGTTAAGTAAATTTAACTTTTAAAACTTTTAACTCAAATAATATAACAAAGAATTCAACCATGATTTTAAAGTGCATGCTTTACTTGGAAACATCTAAGAAAATAATACAATAGATATTAGACACCATATCTTCATAATAGAAGTAATTAATGCGGCATATGAACACAGACTTGGTACACAATACGCGATGACGGTAACATTCGATAGATCGATTTGAGTATGAATGTGTCATTTTGAGTAGAAAATGAACTTCAGATGTCACAAAATCGCAAGTTACTAAACCTAACAATAAAATCAATGATAAAACAGTGTAAATACAGGTGGAAAACAGAAACAAAAAAAAATTGCCATGCCACAGTTTGTCAAGTGCATTTATATTACTAAAGTCCCTGTCCTAGTTTTATTTATCCATTTATTTTTCATTTAAGGCCTTTACCCTATAGCTAAAGCATTCACTGGGGAATTTGTGGGCCGCATGGGCTGGATTTGTCCAGGGCCGAATTTTAGCTCCAGTCCAGCCCTGCTCATAACGCAGAAACATCACGTTGATGTACCAGAAAAGTCGTAAAAATATTCTTTGCTGCAATGTACATTTTAAACACCAAAAAGAGAAAAAAAATTGTCATTAATGTACACACACTTCCAAAGGTATGTCCACATTGTCCACAACAAATATGATGACTATATAACTATATAAAAGTGCCCAATTTGTCAACCACTTGTGACACCACTTAGAAAGCATCCAAGGAACGCGTGATCATTACACTCAATGCATGAAGATCACTCTGACCATCTGGCTGTCTTGCAAGTATTCGACGATGCGGCTGGTCCCACTACATTTTGCTATAAGTTTACAGGGGAGTGGTGACATTGAAAGGTCGGTCGCTAAAAGCAAACCTATGTTTGATAGTTGTGTTTTCCCCTCAGGTTGATCCTGCTGCTTTTGTAGTTGACTCCAATAATGCTTTAAAAATGCTTTAAAAGGTGAGATGCAAGCAAGTTTCTGTCTGACATGTCTTAGAAAATGTGAAGTGCTCCCAGTAGCTGGATACAGATTCCTTTGGTGGTTTCAGAACTTGATTTAAATGGTTGCAGCATTGCTACAGCTTGCGACGCTTCTACCTGTATTTCTTCAAGTGTAATCCAGCAACCATTCTAAAGATTGATATGAAAAAAACATATTCTGCCATTCAATGTACAGCCATAACGTGAAATAACCTGTATCTTGTTTCATAAATCACAGTGAACTGCATTAGATAACCACAATGATAATGAGAAATAAAACATATATAAGCGTGTTTTTTTTTAACTGAAACTGCTTTTTTAACCCTAATGGAGACTGAATAAGAATAAAAATCTATAATTATGGAAAAATACAAGGTGAAGGGTTAGCTCTGTTTACATGCATTATGAAATGAGAGAGTGCTTGTGTTTATTCAAGCACATATGAACATATTTGATAAGCAGCGAGCGTATGCTAAAAACGGCGAGTACATGATGAGTTGGAGAGGCGGAGTAAAGGTTCTGACATTCTCTCTGATAAATAGAAACGCGAAATGGGCCTTTCGAAAAAATAGACACTGTCACCCACTTTGTCATCATGACAAGAGAAGAGGACAGTAATGAGAACATCAAGAGCATAGTAGGAAACACAAGGTGCCACTGTACAATGGAATTGAATAAATGGAAAATATGAAGTAAACAAATGAATGAGCATGATGGGAATTCTCTTCTCATATAGATGTTTGATAGAACATCCCAAGACACAGTTTCCTGTGGTCTTTCTCTGCTCACTATACTTCATAATACATTTTGTCTTCACATTCTTTCCAGAGATTTTCTATATTTTTTCTGTGGGTGTTTTTCACAATTTAAAGCATTAAGGCAAATATAAGTAGCTTTATTTTAGAACGTTATATGAATTCAATTAATCTATTTTCTATTTATGTCTTAAATAAGTAAGTAATTTCATTTACATTTTTTTGGATAACATCATGATAAAAAAAACAAAAACAAAAAAACAAGGCAAAATAAGGCTAAAAATTCTGATAATGTATAAAAAAGTATTTATACCTTTTTATTTAAACTACATTTATTTAAATATATTATCAAACTATGTATATATTTAAACATATCGTATATTATATAAAAAAGAAAATCTGGAAAAATATAAACAAAAAATCTAAATGCATTATCCTAATATATACTGTATGTATTGTGGATATATTGTCATTTGTTTTCCAAACATACATACATACATACATACATACATACATACAAGCACGCACACACACGCACAGTTTTTGTAGTCCATTTATTTAAAAATCTAAAGAATCTGAAATGCACTGTTGAAGAATGCCATGCATCGCTGTGGTGATGAAGGAAATGAGACATTCAGCTGGCATGGCACATA
Organism: Gobio gobio; assembly: GCF_949357685.1. Taxonomy (NCBI): domain Eukaryota; kingdom Metazoa; phylum Chordata; class Actinopteri; order Cypriniformes; family Gobionidae; genus Gobio; species Gobio gobio. Next base: position 36,611,798 of record NC_137112.1, read on the forward strand.
TATGTGGGCCTATAATGAATTTACCTCCTAATCAAAATGGACCTGAACTCCCATGTGAAAGAATATCCATCATGGATGCCTGTCCGCCCTGTTGTCTTGACGACTACCTCTGCTATGAGAATGTGGAAAGAGACAGGAAACCAGATAAATGTGCTTTTATTAAGGAAAAAGGCCACATGGGGGAAACGCACATCCAGCTCAGGGTAGTTTATTGAATCTCTTCCACATATTACCACCAAGACACTGGAGTACAACAATGGCCACATACCATCTGGAGAGGAGGAAGAGGATCTGGGTGGATGAGAACCATCTCCGCCCTCTAAGTCTGTCTATGTGCAAACCTTGCTGCCCGTAACAGTAGGATACATTGAATCAGTGGTGCGCAGTGATGTTCTGAAATGAGGAGGCAAAGTCCTCACTGATTATTTTTTGTAAATTCATGTTCCAGTTCCACTTAATTTTGACACATTTTCCAGGTTAAATAAACATTACTTACAGAAAGAAAAAATATGTATATATTTTATGTATTTTTTATTATTATTTTCCATGTTAAATAAACATTACTTACAGTAAAAAAAAAAGAATTATATTATGTATTTTTTATTAACAATATAATTAATGTTATTAAAAAACAAGTATATTTCTCATCAAGGTAGATTTTACCATTTATTCCAAATTAATAACTATATAGAATGCAGTAACAAGATTCAGATTATATTTCAGATCTATATTTTATTTGTGAACTTATGCTCAGCTGATCTTTTTAAAAGTGAACTTATTTTCATCAAAATTAGGTAAACACTGGACTGATGGAAACACTGATAGTCACTGAAGTGGGTAGTAACGAAGTACATTTACTCCGTTACATTTACTTGAGCATTTTTTTCGAAAAAATTGTTCTTTTAAGAGTAGATTTACTTGAGGGTACTTTTACTTTAACTCTAATCAAAAAATAGCTTCCGGCAGATGGCCTACGCAAGTCGACTTAAGGCAAAAGAGTAATCCTTGATGTGATCTACACTACCAGTAAAAAGTTTGGAATCATTAAGATTTTTTAATGTTTTTAAAGAAGTCTTTTCTGCTCACCAAGGCTGCATTTATGTTATTAAAAGTACAAAATAAATCTGTAATATTGTGAAATATTATTAAAATGTAAAATAACAGTTTTCTGTTTGAATATATTTTAAAATGTAATTTATTCCTGAGATGCAAAGCTGAATCATTACTCCAATCTTCAGTGTCACATGAGCCTTCAGAAATGATTCTAATATGATGATCTGCTGCTCAAGAAACATTTATGATTATTATCAATGTTGGAAGCATTTTTTTTTAGGATTCTTTGATCTGGAATAGAACGATTTTTTAACATTGTACTACCGTTCATAAGTTTTGGGTCGGTAAGAATTCTTTTTTTTTTGGGGGGGGGGAAAGAACTTTAAAATCAGTCCACAGAGGGGCTTAATTTATCCCTATATTCTTCAACCTCATTGAGGTTTCAGACCACCAAGGAGCTCCAGAAAAACCTATTATATTTATTTTCACTTTATTTAAGTTAATGGGTGTGGCAAAAGTGCTTCAATTACATATAGGCATAACACCGTAACTTTTTATTTTGTGTGTATTTTTTTTTTTTTTACATGGTTATTGCTAATGACATACAGAGTAATTAATCTACTCTGTTTGCCCGGACAAGTTGAATCTACTTAAAAAATTGGAGCAAACTGGTTGCCCTAAAAATATGTTTTAGTAATGTGAACTAAAACGAGTACATTTAACTGAAAAATGTTTTAGTTTAAAAAATTCAGAACCTAGATAAAACTCCCCCTGCTGCTACTCTGATTTGCATTTGTGTAGCTCACAGCATGTTCATTTACATGATAAAGCGTCCCCTAGAATTAAGGGGAGGGGGGGTCATGGGGGGACAACTGCCAAGCAAGGCCCACGTCAATTTCCGTCAATTTACGGCAGTTTCGGTGTTGCCTGCAAATTGCCGTGCACAGTCATAAACCTGAAGTTTCACGGCAATCTACAGTGCCACATACTGACGAAAATCCCACTTTTCATGCAGTGTTAGAATCGAATTCTGAGGAAAAATGTCAGAACTGCAAGATGTAAACTCGCAAAAGTCGCAATTATCTTTTCAAATGTTTTATTCTGTGGCGGAATCATGCTTCCATATACTCTCAGAAAAAAAGGCACAAACACGGTCACTGGGGGGGGGGGTCACCTTTTCAAAAGGCACACCTTTGTACGTAAAGAGTGCATATTAGTCCCTCAAAGGTTAATATTGGTTCCAAAAGTGTACATATTAGTACCTAAATGGTACATATTAGAACCTTTTTGAAGGGTACCATCTCAGTGACAGCTTCTGTACCTTTTTTCTGAGAGTGTAGCCTCTCTTGCCTCCTTGTAGGAAATGCCCCTTCCTTAGACACCTTTCACGTTCAAACCAGCCTCAGATATCAGAAATCTACTCAAATTCATTGTATGACAAGCATGCCCGAGCTTCAATCAGTCAAATTTGATCACTGCCACATCACAGATGAGTGCATCCGAGCAGGCAAACAGGATCAAGAGAGGTTGGAGAGAGGTGCAACCTACAAGTGTATGAGCGAGTAAGGTGGAGGATCCCTACAGAGTGTAAACAATGCACGCCGTCTGCTGCGGTTCCACATGGAGGCCCTGGCCTTCTCCCTACCTTCACTCAGCTCACTTCAGCAGAGTGGCACCCCATCCCTCGGGCCTAACTGAGCTGCGGTTATTTATAGAGCACTCCTGAATCACTTTTTGCTGCCTGAGGATACGCACAGACACATACACACTCACACACTCAATGGCTTAATCCGATCGTGACCTTAGATCACTGCCACAGTCGCACTGAAAATGAGGCTTCAGGTAGAAGCAGCCCTTGTCTATATTTCTACATACTGTATGGACACCAATTAACTTTGGCTTCAGACTGATCAACAGATCAGACTGAACTCAAACAAATAGATAAATAAATAGTATTTTTTTCTTTGAAAAAAATTTATGCTTAATTTAATATTATCTAAAACTATGAAAAAAGGCATAAAAATACATTAAAAAAATCACCACACGTTTGAATGGTAGTGTATATGTACATAGAAATAAATTGTATGTTTGTATTGTCTTTTTTTTCCTTCACTATTTGGCATTTCAGGAGACACCCACTGCTGTCATCCTTTCAGATGTGGTCAAAAACTCTCTGGCATCGTTATTTTTTTATTCTTCTATTCCCTCCTCCGCCTATCACTTAACAGGAGTTTTGTCTCGCTCTACGACCACCCATATTCTGAGCCATTATTTCATAACCTGAGAAAGGTTGACAGGCCTAATATTAGCGATTTGACAGCAAAATAGCTACCCGCAAAGCACACACTTATGTCATACATGCCAATAATGTGACGGACAACTATTTATCGGCTCAAACAGCACATATCAATACACTTGCTCTCAACTTGTGTCTTCTGAAGATTTAAGGTGGTCACTATGGATATAGAATGTGTCGCTCTCTTGAAAATGCATGAAGTGTATTCAGCACTCTAAACAAACATAGCCATGGGGTGCACAGCCCCTATATACAATATTTACAGCCACACTCCTGTGTCTTCCTTTATATGTGCTCAAATATTGCGTGCCCAGCAGTTAATCTAGTTCTGTGTGCAAAGTATACAAACCCGGCAAAAACACGCTGTCTTACCCTGGGCAAGAAAGCTTTTGTAAACAACTTTTATTTGCCATCGACCTGCTTTCATCTTGTGAATGGTGACCAGACTACATAGAAACTAGCGCTAACAGGTGTGTAAAATGAAGGATCATTTTAGCCCAACGTGTGGAACATGGCTCTAACAAGACCAATGTCATGTGTGTGAATCCCAGGGAACACAATGGGAAAAAATCAAGAAAAAGAAGAAGAAAAGATTTCCTTCTCAGTAGGGGGGTTGGTCAGTTTACAAAATCAATACTTTTATTCACCAAGGATGCATTAAATGTGACAGTATCTTTACTCTTTACTGTTTTATTGAATTTTCTATTCATCAAAAAATCCAGTTTTTTTTTTATTATCATGGTTTCCACAAAATTGTAATTCCATATTTAAAGGGTTAGTTCACCCAAAAATGAAAATTCTGTCATTAATTACTCACCCTCATGTCGTTGGACACCTGTAAGACCTCCGTTCATATTCGGAACACAAATGAAGATATTTTAGTTGAAAGCTGATGGCTGAGAAAGGCTTCAGATAGGCCTCCATTGGCATTCAGTACATTGACACTTCCAAGATCCATGAAAGGCACTTAAAACGTCGTTACAAAGTCTATCTCACCACAGTGGCTCTACAATAATTTTACGATGCAACGACAATAGTTTTTGTGCGCAAAAAAAAATCAAAATAACACCTTTATCCAACTTGTTCTCGACTTCCGTGTGTGCCTCCACGACGCATGCGCGAGAATATGACGTAGCGCCGGCGTTCGGGAATCCATGAAATACACACTTAAGCCCCATTTTGAGCACTACGCCGAGACCTAAAGCACGATCAATGTAGAATCCAACAGCTTAGACATGCGCGTCTTCCTCTGCTCGTAAACAAATCGCTTCTGGGTCATATGTCCGAACGCCGGATCTGCGTCATGTTCTCGCGCATGCGTCGTGGAGGTGGAGTAATTAATGACAGAATTTTCATTTTTGGGTGAACTAACCCTTTAAAACTTTCGAAGTATACTGTAGCTTCTGCCAGATCGCCTTCCGTATTAAACTTACGGAAAAAGCATTACTGGCATGACGTTGGACGTAGCATAAGCGTTTTGAACTGGAAAAGGCATTACACTTTCTTTGTAAATTGAATACAGAAGGCGATCTGGCGGAAGCTAGATGTTTACAACCCGTTCTCACTCCCAAGGCGTCAAAATCCGAAGCATGGTCAAGTGCTTTCCGCGTTACAATAAAGACACTAAAGGCTCCCCTAGGCGTCACTAAATTGACGCACTGAGTGCTCCATTCATTTCAATGAGAATTTTATTATTACAATTTTATTTACGCTATATAGACACGGTTTAACATGTTACCCAACCCCATTCCATCCCTAAACCTACCATTTGTGTGGTATATAAAACACAGATTGATTGATTTGTGTGAAGGAAATCCCCAAAAGCGATCAGCGCCTCCATCCGCAGAAGAGCATGAACACATTCAATTTCAAATATTGCCGTCCGTTACGTCAGTTTTCATAGTGAAATTGCATTGGCTCTCGTGTGTCTCGTGAGCAATTGCATCATTACGTCAGCTCTGATTGTAAAATGTCAGTGGCTCTCGTGTGTCTTGTGACCGATAGCGTCATGCTAAAGAGTCGTGTGTATTATTTGAATGAAATATGAATGAGTGCGTTCACAGAGTGGTGGGATCATCATCTCAGCGATTAAAACATTAAGATCAACTCTGTTCTTACGTAAAGACATCGTGTGACTTCAGAAGACTTGGAATGCAACATGAGATAATACTTTTATACTGTTTTTGGGCAGTTTTTGCAATAAATACCTGTGACTGTACTTGTATTTGCCTGCATTTACGTTTGTTTTATATTGTTTAGAAGTGGGTAGGTTTAGGGTAGGAGTTGGGTTAGCTGCTCCAAAATATAAAAGTAACCTTAAAATATTAATAAAATCATGTCTGCTTTTACAAATTCAAAGAATAAAATGCGTCTTGATCTGACGCATTGGGTAAACAACTGAAATGAATGAAGCACCTAGCGCATCGATATAGTGACGCCTAGGGGAGCCTTCAGCGTCTTCGATGTGACGTGGAAAGCACTTGACCATGCTTCGGATTTTGACACCTTGGGAGTGAGAATGGGTTAATATTTAACATTATAAAGATTTAAAATATGGATATTTAAAATATGGATATCACTTCGCTTCAGAAGGCCTTTATTAATAACCCCCTGGAGCCGTGTGGATTACTTTTACTGTATAATGGATGGATGCACTTTTTGGGGCTTTAAATTTTGGGCTGACATTCACTGCCATTATAAAGCTTGGATTAGCCAGGAAATATTTATAATAACTCCAATTGTATTTGTCTTAAAGAAGAATGTCATATACACCTAGGATGGCTTGAGGGTGAGTAACTCCTCAGGTTATTTTCATTTTTGGGTGAACTATCCCTTTTAGCAGAACAACTGTTTTCAGCATTGACAATAATATGAAAATGTTTCTTGAGTACCAAATCAGCATATTAAAATGATTTCGGAAGGATCATGTGACTTTGAAGACTGGAATAAATAATATTTTAATTATATTTAACTATATTTCTGATCAAATATGCAGACCCTAAACTTTTGAAAGGTACTTTAAAAAACATTAAATAATCCCCCAAAAATATCAGAATGGAAGTTAAATATGTGAGTCACTCTGTATATTTTAAAATAATCTATTATTTTTAAGGTGCTAGTATACTGCACCACGTATTGCTGAAAAACAGCGATCAATGAGTTAATTTATTATTATTTTTGCAGTAAATTAACATGTTAAATCAACTCTTATGTAAATGTAAATCTACAGAGGCCGACTCATTAAAGGGTGATGTTTTACCAGAGCGTCATTGTTAAACTTTGCAGACTGGAAGACGGTGGAACTCTGGTTTAATAAGATTTATTGCAGTTCTTAGTACGAGCTGACGTGTTGATGAAATGCTAACAAAAAAGACGTGATCGGCGCATTGTGCTGATCTGAGTGTTATAGAACAGCTCATCTGCATGGAAATTGGTTTAATATTGTGCTCCCACAATGGGAACAATGGCCGCTCTGAAAGGAACACGAAACGGGACCGCTGTACCACTGGAAGTGTGGCCGTTTCCTCAACACCAGGGGCTCTTCATTCTAAACAACACACAAAATCTCATTCAAAGCTGCGCTGTAATAACTGTAACTAAATCCCAGCCTCCGGTGTTTCTCCAGTAGGTCCCTATGATATTTCCGCTATGTCTCCACAGGACGCAGCTGTGAGCTTAAACTGCTCTACCTGCTCACCTGGGAACCCATGGTGAGCCGAGGTCCCTGCTGAGCCGAGTACAGTGAGAGGCGTGCTGAATGAATTTCACGCTGCAAATGACAGATGTCTCCTCCCTCCTGGCAATGACACTGAAGGGATCTGCCTCTCTGCAGGGCTTTCGCAGATGCCATGGGGCGGGTTATCCAGTTAAACACAGACACACAGCCATCCCACCTCATGCGGCTGATAGGTGCCATTACATAAATCGCGTCTTCAAGGTGCAGCGCTGTCATGTGCATGTCTTGCATAAAAATATCTGTGACAGGATCTGTGCATTTTGTGTGTCACAACAAATACAACTACAGTAATGAGGCACACAAGCAGTCAAAAGTACACATTTCATATATTTATATATCTATTCAGGGCACCCACCTTGTTAACACTAGTCAAACAGGTCTCTGGATAGCTCGATATGTGCCTGATAAGGTAAAACCCAAAACCGTAATGAGGAAGTGATGTGTATGCATGAAAAAAAAAAGAACCCAAGATGGCCATTGGGGTGATAAATATTCCTCTGCCCCGATGTGAGTGTCACATGCTCTAGGCATGCTGTCACTCATTTCCATTCCAAGACCACCAGAGAGGACAGAGCAGTGATTGGATGAGGCATTCTCTGGCAGATTGGAACTCTGGGATTAAAACTCATGCTGCCAGACATGTTCCAGCTCCAGTTGAGCCCAAATCAGGGCAGAAGAGAACATCTGAATGGCTCTGGATACACAAGGTCAAGCCAAAGGTCAGATAGCGATCCCCCAAAAAAGTATTTGGACGGCTAAGCCACAGTTAAAAATGTATGAATGTCAATATATTATATGACAAAATATCAACCCAAGTGACAATTATTTGAAAGAAAGACAGCTTACAGCCACTTAAAATGGCTTTGGGACCAGCTGGTGAAAAGTAATGGCAAAAAAGTGTCCGATGAGTTTATTTGCAACTTTCTGCTTGTTTGGAGATGTCATTTGGTACAATATTGTGTGTATATGAAACTATACATAAATATACAGCATGACATCATATACACAGCACTTCATAGACTTCATTGAAACAGATATTTCTAGTTGTATAACACAAAACTGGCTCAGATAAAGCAATGTGAGGCTTCTCGTCTTCCAAAAATATACAGAAAAATAGGGTCCCATGACGTGGATTTTTTAATTATTTTTATAATGTTTCCTGGGGTGTACTTATATTGTTAGTATGGTTTTTACATCATAAAATGTCATAATTTAGAAATAAAAGGCATTTTCAATCCTGATTTTAGCCCTCTGGCTTGAATGCTGTGAGACTTCAGTGTTAAACGCCCACGGCTGTGATTGGCTGACATCTTTGCATTTGAAATGCGTATTACATGTGAAACCCCTCTCGAATACTTTAACTACACTTTTTTACTATTACAGCTGTCGAGATTAACGAATTGTGAAAATGATGATTATAGCATTATTTTTTAGATCTTTTCCCATCACATGAACGGCTGCAGTGATGAGCATTGAATAGACAGACAGTCTGTTGATCGCGTGAATGCAGTGAACTCATCATTACAGCGCTATTTCTCTCACAAAATGCTTTCACCACAACTAACAGCAAACACAACATCGATATTAATACAGTAAGAGCTCCGTTGTGCAGCATAACAGTGTCATTCATTATAACGGCAGGTTTGGGCAAGTGTGCAGATTTACTCGCGATATGTGATTGATAGCTTTGAGTATTATAAAGAGAGTGTTATTTGATCGCTCTCTGTAGATTAATCACAATTTAAATAACAGATTTTTGTTCATGCTACTAAGAGAAACAATCTGGAGTTGATCGTTTAGTCACTGGCTTGATTCACTGATGCATAACCAGTGTTAAACAATTTAGAAAGAAATTCTGTGTGAACTTGAATGATTAGCTACACATCAGAAATCACTGATCACAGATCAGGCATTAATGAACACTGTTACTTATGGTTTGTGGCAGTGCTGTCAAATCCATATCGTAAAAGTCTGTTTGTAAAGCCTGTGCTGACATTGCGACCGAAAAAATTAACTGAATCCATTTTCTCCAAATTCTCTGGACAGGCAAAGCAGAGAAAGGGGAGGTAACCTTTCCCCATATGACGACATATAGGTAAGATTCCAGATTGGCCCACCTGGGCTTTCGTTTCTCAAAGGCAGAGTAGGATACCCAGGGCTTGGTTTATACCTATCACAATTTCTAGCCACTGGGGGACCATAAACAGGCTAGGGGAACTCATATAAATGTTAAAAAACCTCATAAAGCGAATAGAGAAAACATCCGTGCTGCTTATAATGCAAGGGATTTACCGCCTGGGCATAAATTAACCTACTGCTTAAGGACAATAAAGACCAAGGGGAGGACTAAGAGACATTGTCTTGCACTGCCAGAAGAACATCACACACGAGGTCCAATTTCTCACAAAATAGAGGAGACAGGAAGCATTCCCTTGCCACATGTTAACAGTAATTGGGGACTTCCTTACAGAGACTTTCACTCATTTCCTGTCAACTGGGGTGCCACAGGGCTTGACAATACTAGAACATCTCTAGGAAAACTATACACACCAAACAACAAAACTACTCATCAATTTCCCCACCCATGTTCACAAAACAACCAGAAAAAAAACCCTGTTATGTAAGTTTTAGTCAATGAGGAGACAACACATGTTATATAAGGCCTCACTCTGCACTGCACAGTCTGCAGTAGGAAGCAATTCTTTGACTAAAGGACAAGGTGACAATGGGATATAAAAAGAGGACGCAAAAACCTCTGGGAGATTTCACCCTTAAGCATTTGGGACAGAGAGAGCTAAGCATAGGTTATTTGAGGACATGTAATCTAGATATCCAGAAATTAAATTCACATTTGAAGTCTGACTGTATGTATAATGTGCACCAAGGTAGGATGTTAAAGGGATAGTTCACCCAAAAATTAAAATTAGCCCATTATTTACTCACCCTCAAGTCATCCTGGGTGTATATGACATTCTTCTTTCAGACGAATACAATCTGAGTCATATATATAAAAAAGTTCTGGCTAATCCAAGCTTTATAATAGCAGTAATAGTTGCTCTGTTTTTGAAGTCCATAAAAATTGCACCTGTCCGTCGAATAACGTGCTCCACATGACTCCGGGTGTTAATAAAGGCCTTCTGAAGCGAATCGATGTGTTTGTGTAAGAAAACTATCCATATTTAAAACTTTATCAAGTAAAGTTCCAGCCGATCGCCTTCCGTGGAAAAGTGTTGAAAGTGCCTTCTTGCAATTCAAGATGCGTATACGTGACGTTTGACGTGCGTACTCGGTAACATAAGCCTTTGATTGGCTGAGGCACTTTCAACACTTTTTCCATAAATTGAATACGGAAGGTGGTCGGCCGAAACTTTACTTTATAAAGAAATAAGGGGTTCCTACTATGCCTGTCTCCTTTCACCAACCAGCAGTTCTTGCTTGTTTGCACAATATTAAAGCTGCCTTTCGTAACTTTTTTTTGTGTTCAAGATTTACAAAAAAGATATAATGAAAACGTACAATATGAATTCATTTTCCAAACCGTGTTTTTGTCTTACCCTGAATCATTATGGTACACTTATAATAAGTGCTTAAATTGGGACTATTTCAGACCGGTCTGGTGGGAACCACTGTGGAGGAGCACAGTCCGTGCGTGACTCGCCATAGACATAAACAGAGAGAAATAGCTCCGGCTGCAATGTTCTTCTGCAAGACGCATGCAGTTCTGTTTATTAACCACTAGAGTGCAAAAAGTTACGGACTGCAGCTTTAACAATAGGCTACTGTTATCAAAAGTTTTCATTTTGTATATACATAACTCCTGAATAAAAATACAAATGTTTTTGGTCTGATTTAAAAAAAAAAAAATGGTTTAACCGATTTGATTGGTTTGTCTAGTGAGCGCTGAAATGTTTGAGTGTTGCTGTGAGATGCGTTGCGGTTCGCTGTGATCTTTGTTTGGAACTATTTTTGCTGCTAAAATAGAACAAAAACAGTCAATATTGCGTCTAAAATGTAAGTGACTTGGTATGAATATATGAACATATGAATTACTTGTTTATTGAACTGTTATAGAAATCAGTGTCGCATTTTCAAATATGATGGTATTCAGCACTCTTGGTCGTGTGATGTTGCTTTATGTATCATATGTTACAAATATTACAACTTTTTTACCGCAGTATGTTAACTGAGTTTCTTTTTGTCTGCTGCACTCATTTGTTTCAATTTCTCCTCAAGCGGGAGCCTAAACAGTGCAACCTTGTTAGCGTCAGTACATTATATATTATTATTATTCACTATTGATCGCCACGTTGACTAAATGAATGCAGAATCATTATCGCGTTTTGGTCCCTAGTCATATTTTGTTACCGCCGTTTTAATCAGGCTAGGCTACTTGTCCGGTGGGGCAAGTAAAATTCTCTTTCACTCGCCCCTTTAAAAAAAGGACAAGCATTAATGCTGAGCCCTGCGTGTGTTTAAACTGATTCAGTAGGCTAGGTCCAATGCTTGTGGTACATTAATTCTTCCTCATTAATTCATAATTAATCTTATTATCCAATAATTGAATGCCCATCCGTGAATTTGTGTCTGGCGCCGGGTCTGAAGTTTTTTAAAAGAAGAAGATCTTTAAAAAAAAGTAAATAAATAAATAAACACACACACACACACACGCACAGTTTTCATGTTTTATACATGAAATACATAGACATAATGATTTTTATACTGTACACATTGTATAGTCTATCCCCTACCCCTAAACCTACCCACAAAGGACAAAGATTTCAGATTTTGCCATCTTTGTTGGGACATTTTGTCCTCATAACGTAGGGTTTACCTTAGGCCCAATCCCAATTCTATTTTATACCCCTTCGCCTTCCCCTACCCCTACACCTACCTGTTCCCCTTGCCCCTTGAAACAGAGTGCCAAGGAGCAGGGGTGAAAATATTCCCCTAAGAAATGGGACACCACTACTATACCATTACACGTCATCATACCCCGTTTCTTTTATTATAAAATCAGGTGACATTTAACCAGTATGAACAGCAATGAAGTGCGTAGGCTATATCTAACAGAAATCAGTCGCGAGCACGTTTAACAAATTACTCACTCCCAACAGAGTTTTGCGCTGTATTTGGGCTTAATAAAATGGCACTCGTTTTCAGTTCAAAAACATATGAGCCAGAGTTTCCTAAGATGATACAGAATGATACAGAACATACAAGACTAGTGAAGCCGCTTTTCCATTGGACCAAACTGTTCTCTTTGTTTATTAACCGTTCCATTCCGTGCTGATCCGAGCCGGCCGGTATGGATATGGTTTCGTTATCCACTGTGGTGCTGCGATGATGTTCATACGTTATACGCCAAGTCAGTCGTTGCCTTGGTAACGCAAGAGTTTACAGACGATATGTATTGTAAATATCGACTGCGTTATGAAGGATGACCAGATATATATTTTTTAACTATTATTAATATGTGTTCAAATCACCCAAATAGTGCGTTTAGCAAGCTACGGAGAAACGGCAGCCAGGCGACATGCAAGTGATCGATCCCAAGTGGCAACACATACACATTCTAGGAGCACGGTAGCCGGTGGAGGGAAACTCCTCATACCCCTTCGTTCGAAGTGTGGTCCTGAAAAATCTTCGTTTGAAGGGCTATCTGGCCCTTCCCCTTACCCCTACCACTCCAGCCAAAAAATAATCGAGACACCCCTACCCCTTCACGTGAACGCGCAAAACGAAGGGGTAGGGGAAAGAGAAGGGCTAAGGGGTAGAAATGGGATTGGGCCTAAGTCTCAGCCTCAGACGTCACGCCCACGGGACCGTTGGCTGAATGTCTGATGTATACTGGACTCTTATCTGGAAACACTTCAGGAGTTTCAAAGTCATCATCTGATTGGTTGAATTCTACAGGATGTCCACGAGGTGACATATGAAATGTCCTCATATTTCATGTTTACGTCGTAGTTCCAGTGTAATACCTGTGTCATTATACACATTTGTGTTCTCATAAATCACAAAAACAAACACACACACACACACACACACATTCATTTTGTTGTTGTGGTTTCTTCTCAGCAATCGTGCCATTTGGGAAAGCATACAGACCAAATTGTTGCACCACTACACAGCACACACCATGGCAATAATTATACTGTTGATTTGTCATTTGAATATTTCATTTTATCCATCTACAGATGCGAACAGGCAGGGGTGGGTGCGAGCGCCGGCAGACAGATGGTCCAGAAGACATTATGGGCCACAGCAGATCCTGTGTGTCTGCATATGTTCAGAGCGTTCCAGAAGAGACTGTCTCTTTGCACTACACCTGCCCCTTTGGACAGAGACTCTCACCATCTGGATCTGGTGGTGGCATTGCTAAATAAGGCGAGATTGTGTGAATTATGCAAAGCTAGCGCAAGCACGATAATATTAACTTTAAAATGGTAAGTCTCAGCTGAAAATACTGCACTGTTTTTAGCGAAGATAGTCCTAAATAATATAGATCTACTGTATATAATATAGCAAAATAAATATTTGTGATTATAGAATAAAGTAAGTGTTTTTTGTTTGTTTATTGTTGACATATACTGTACATTATTTGCTATGACATCAAAACTGACAGTCTTTATTTTATTAATGCATGTTCCTGATCTTTCTGTAAACAATTCATGCATGTTGTGGGTAGGCAATTTTTGGAGCGGCTAGCAATAGCAAGTTACCATTGAAAGCATGAGACACAAAGTTGCGAAGCGCCACGCGATAAGAGACGCCGTTAAACATCTCATGTCTCAAAACAAATACATTACAATAACAATGAACATAAACAACTTAAAGACCACTGACCTGGGGCCTATACCATGAATCCAGTTTAGCTGGCTAACCAGATTTGTTTAAGCTTAGTTTGTGCCAACCCAGGGTTTTAGGGACCATAAAAGTGGCTTGCCTTTTAGCAGTGTTCATCTCTATAGTAACATACGCCCCATGGCTAACCTGCTCCAGGGCAGGTTATGTTCTGGATAAGAGATCTCAAACTGAAATTGGACCAATCAGCTGTGAGCAAAGTGACACACCTCTGATGCAATAAAGCCACTCCCCCTGTTTCTACTCCAAATTAAAGGTCACTATCGCAAATGGTTTTTAAAGACTAAAGTGTCTGGCTTTTAACAATGCTTATTTATAATAATAATAATAATAATTTTGATTTAGGTATAATTTATGTAATCAATTCTAATCAATTATAGTTAATCAATCAATAAGAAGAACTTTGTTAAAATTAATATAAATAGCCGCCTATATAAAGGTCATACAAATAAGCTTTAAAATCAATAAATAAAGCTATAAAATGACTACATGTGAGCTTAAATGTTTAATTCTCTCTATATATTAACTAAACTACCTTCATAACTTTTACTCGCATTGACGTAGTAAGGTTTTCTTTAAGTTTTCATCTTTCATTGACAGCTCTTTTCTTCTTGCTGTGTAAATTTGTTTAAATTCTTAATATTTTTCAATCATGTAATATTCTACAGAAGAGAGAAGTGAATCTCAGTTGATCCACAGCATGTGATTGGCTGTTCACTACTGATGTCAGATCAAAGTCTGAGTTGACAGATTATCAGCATCATGGTACCAACAAAGCCTGATTGGATTGGTTGGGTTTTGTCAACTCAAAACTAATCCTGTAACCCTGAGTTTGTTAAACTACCATCATGGTACGGGCCCCTGGTTGATTTTGGCATTGGTAGTGTTGCCATTGAAACGCATAAATTTGAGTCATGAACCGCTCCGAGTATAACGTCATGGGTTTCCATCTCTTCCTATTTACAGTAGTTATGGCGAGATGGCGAGAACACAGCATCACAAGCAACAAGGTTGTTATTTTGGTTCAGGACGAACTGTAAAATTTGGCTGTTGTTTTGATTGTGTGCTCGGTGACTGACATCTGTCTAATCTGTCTAACTGTCTAAGCGAGCAGGGTGTGCGTAGGTATGAAAATACATACATTGACAGGCCGGTAGGACATCATATCGAAACAAATGCAATGATTGGACCAACATCAAGTGCTGTTAGCGTTAATGTGTTAACGCATGCAATTAATTTAAAGTCCTAAAATAATTTAATGCAATTAACGCAAATACATTACAGAAGTATGTGAAGCGGCGTATTTAACATATTTTTCGTCAAGCATTAGATGATCTTAGAAGTCGGGAGTTTATCACAATCATACTGAGCATTTACAGCACCTGTAACCCTGGTAGAAGGAAATTTCCATTCTACACTCTAAAAAATGCTGGGTTAAAAACTACCCAAGTTGGGTTGAAAATGGACTAACCCAGCAATTGGGTTGTTTTAACCCAGCAATTGGGTTGTTTTAAGCAAACATTTAACCCATCCGCTGGGTTAAAATGACCCATTCACTGGGTTAAAACAACCCAATTGCTTGATCACAGCTTGACTCATCTAAAATGAAAACAATCTAGTTGCATTAAATAATAGAAGTATGGACTCCTTATATTTGGTTATTTGGTGTCTTTTTGGAGTCTGCAATGATCCTTGAAGCTTGCAGAAAATACAGTTTTGTGAGAATCACCCTTCAATCTTATTGTTTACTTTGAAAATAGCAAATTATGACAAAATTAACGTTTTATTATATAAATGGCATATGCTTAATTTCATGATAAGCACAACAAAGGCGTGATTAAGCGCAATAAAAAATTTTAATCTATTGACAGCCCTAATACATATACATTTAGACAGCTTAACTTAGTGATTGTGATCGGGATGTGAAGAGACTTTCAACCAGCATAACAAAAAAAATTTCTGGAAAAGAATCGCCTACCCTGCCTTTAACATGTATAGTACAAAATAAAAATCTGCTTACTTAAACTTTGACATTTTTTAACTTAAAAAAAATGGAGGTAACAACTTCAAAAAAAAATTATACAGGTTTACGGTGTATTTTCTATTTTAAATAAATGCTTTTGAAGATTCTATTCATCAAAGAATCCTGAAAAAAGTATGCTTTTCACAAAAATACTAATGCTGCGTTCACACCAAACGCGAATTGAGCGTCAAAATCGCGTCTACCGCGTCTAGTTTCACGCGCGTACATTTTGAATGCATTCGCGCGTCAGCAGAGAATTGGACGCGCGTAGAAATCGAGCGCTGGAAGCGAAATTGACGCGCGTTCAAGGCACTCCAGGAGAAATATGTCATAAAACACCACTCTGCCTCTTTTCATTTTCATTAAACATATATATTAAGCATTAATAGCCACACAAATGTGGTCCAGGCAACTCCTACATTATCTTCACTGCATGTATGTTTAAATATCCTTAAAATATAAAGTTATGAAACTTCTCTTTGCCCTCAGTCAAAACGATTTGGCAGACAACAAATTATATATTCATGAGAGCAAAGATCACCCGTTAGATCCACACAAGACGAACCACTACAGGACATCAGAGCCAGCGGCAGACGCCAGAAGGACTGGCCGAGGAAAGGCTGCCTTCGCTGGGGTTATGAGCAGTGATTGCCCGGTGATAGCCTGGATCTCACAACTCCAAAAACACAAGATTATTTTTTTAAAATAGGCGCTCTCTTTATAAATAAACCACAGATTTGAGCTTTAAACAACTACATTCCCACCTGAAAACGTCTTAAAACTACATTTTGTGACACAATAGTACTGTTTTTAATTTATGCAGGGTTTCTCATACACGTCACTTTACCACGTGACAGCAGCGAGCAGGCTCCTGATTGGTTAACGCGGCGCGAATTGACGCCAAAGTTCAAATTTTTCAACTCGGGCGTCAGACGCGAATTCGCTTCAAACGCGTGAATGCACAAAAGCACCATTCGCGTGTAACGCGCGTATCGCGCAAGACGCTCAATTCGCGTCCAATTCGCGCCATTCGCGCGAACTGGATGCGCGAATGAGGCGGATTCGCGTCCTTCGCGCCGCGCGTAACGCGTCTCCCGCGCCGCGGGACCTCCAGACGCGCGTCAACGCGCCTTTCCATTGACTTAACATTGAAATCACTCGCGCCAGACGCTCAATTCGCGTTTGGTGTGAACGCAGCATAAGCAGCACAACTCTTTTCGACATTGATAATAATAATAAGAAGAAATGTTTCTAGAGCACCAAATCAGCATATTAGAAGGATCATGTGACATCGGAGAAGACTGAAGTAATGATGCTCAAAATTCAGTTCAGCAGTTATTCTAAATTGTAATATTTCACAATAATACAGTTGTTACTGTTTTTTTTTAATCAAATAAATGGAGCCTTGAAGCATAAGAAACTTCTTCACAAACATCACAAAAAAAATTGCTGACCCGAAATGTTTAACTTGTGTCACCGCTGAAACGACTTTACTATTCTGTTGACGTCACCAATACATAATAATTTTCCATCCACCTGATTTCATTCTAGCATTTAAAACGTACTTTCCTGATCCAATTCCTGATGGATAAATTCAAGTCCAGACTCCAGCTTAGCATTTTTTCCCCTCGCTGAATCCCATTGGACTTTAAATAAGACAGTAAAATGCATTGCAAGTGGCATTTCATGTTGACTTTAAGACATTTGCATGCTTCTTTATCTAGTGTGTGTATTCTAGTTTATTTGTACATATACTACACTGTTGAAACATATTTTAGTGTGTAACATCTCCCTGGTGTGCTAAAACAGCCCCATAATTCCATGTTAAACAAGAGACAGAAGCCATTTCCAGCTCCACCATGAACTTCCTGTGTAACATCCCAGTTTCATGTTGCACCTATTACTGAGATGACAGAGGCATCGTTCAGAGATGGGCTTATCAGCAATCCAGAGGAGGGATTTGTCCTTTATTTTCTGATGACGAGGTGTCAGGCAGGTTACCAAGGATTAACATACAGATTTTAAGTAATCATTTCTCCTGTTTGCTGCATAACAGCGAAAAAAAAAAAGAAAAAAAAAAGAGTTTATCCTGTGACGAAGCCTTCAAATATTCATCAATCTCACATGCAGAGCAACGAGGCTTATTTTATACTTCTCTTAATACCAAGCGCTGTGTGATATTACTTACTTATTTACTTATTTTAACAAACCTCATAGAGGGAACAGACGGTGGCCCATTACTTGAAAATCATTTAGGTTTGCAGTACAACTTTATCTCCGCCAACGGAACTGCGCTTGACACAGTTAATTAAAGAACAAAAACCTTCATTTAATATTAAACCTCTCCTTGTCTTTTGATGCAAGTTTTCCGCATGTGTCAAATCTGGTTTTCCAGCGTTTCTCTGTTTGTCATGTGGTATAGACATCGATGCACTAGCTGGATCGTAATGCGTTATGGCAGATGAAGGGGGGCTTCAAAGGGAACTTCTAAAAGGGAGTGTAAGAGGAGAGCTTTCAAAGATAAACCAAAAACGTCACCCATATTCAAAAAGCGTGTGAAAAAGCTTCCGTCGTGAACGGCTTCCTTAAGACTTCTCGTTGCAAAGAGGGCACACAGTGTCATGTTGAATTTGATCAAAACTTTTTTTTTAGGATGTGGTCATGACTAGAAGTTTTCAAATGCTGAATGCTACTGAACACATTTCTTTAGTTAAAAAGTTACATATTTAGCAACATAAAATCAAATTAAAAGATTGTTGGCCTTCAAGTATTTCTCAATTAAATTATCGGCATAGTCTTTACCTCATGATTTTAGATATAATAAATTAATAGCCTCCTGATTCAATGCAGAAAGGCAGGCCTGCAATTAAAATTAACTGTACCAATTTCATTTTATTTCTCTAGGCCTCATTTTTTGCTCATGTTCGATTCTAAAGAGCTTATTACAGTTATCCAGCCAAGAGCCATGAGAGGTTTCCTCTTTTTTCTTTGATGTCATTATTGTAGTTTGAATAATACTAGCAACATAATAGATATCAGTGGGTCTATTAGGCTGCTTTTACACTGCAATCTGTAAAGATTCAATCTGTTTTAACACATGCACATTCTTGTCCCTCCTGTTTATGTTCACTTGAAACATACTGTAACTGACATTAAAGTGAAAGTGACACGTGAAGGCCAAGTATGGTAACCCATACTTGTAATTTGTCCTCTGCTTTTAACCCATCCAAGTCAGTGCACACACATTAGGAGTTAAAGGGCACCTCAATCATTTCTTTGTATTGAGAATCAAACCCGCAGCCTTCAGGTTACCAGTCTGACTCTCTAACCATTAGGCCACAACTGACTCAACAAACAAGCACAAAAAAATATACCTCTGTTCCCTAAGGAGTTCAACATCATCAAATCATTCAATAAATAAATAAAGTTCAATTAATTGACATTCACTAATATGTTTAATTTGCATAATAATTATTTATATAAATGAAATGTATTATGTGTATATTAGAGGTGTGACGAGATCTCTACCACTGCTGCTCGTGTCACCCATATTCAAATCAGGTTCCAGAAATCAGGTTATGTGACATACCTGGGTATGTTTTAGGATAAGTAAGCGGATAACCTATAAACATAGTACGTGTGATCGGCTATCACAAATTCGAAAAGTGAAAGTAAAATGCAAGCTCCCTGATGCTCGCAAAGTTTCCCAAGTTTCCCAAAATCAAAGCTATCTTAGGCTGGGCTGTGTAGTTGTAACCACCTCTTAGTTCTGGGGGGTATTCCAGAAAGCAGGTTATGTGACATACCGGGTATGTTTAAGGGTAAGTAAGCAGATAACCTCAACTTTCGGTTCCAGGACGGAGGTAACTTTCAGGGTATGTAAGTAGCCATAGCAACTCACACTCTAGAGCAGGTTATGTTCCATGGTTAGATTGTTTAAGAGGTATTCAGATGTGTTATATAGTTATATTATTATAACCAAATTTGTTACAGTTATATTTTATACATATATGAATGCCAAAGCACTATTATAACAAGGCCATGTTTCCATCACGCCATCCACGTGATGTGAAAGAAAACGTTATTCATCAGACCAGGCCACCTTCTTCCATTGCTCCGTGGTCCAGTTCTGATGCTCACTGTTGGCGCTTTCGGCGGTGGACAGGGGTCAGCATGAGCACCCTGACTGGTCTGGTCTTTGATCGTACCACATGGACAACCTTTTGATAGAGACTGACCACTGCAGACCGGGAACACCCCACAAGAGCTGCAGTTTTGGAGATGCTCTGACCCAGTCGTCTAGTGCCATCACAATTTGGCCCTTGTGAAACTCGCTCAAACCTTTACGCTTGCCCATGTTTCCTGCTTCTAACACATCAACTTTGAGGACAAAATGTTCACTTGCTGCCTAATATATCCCACCCACTAACAGGTGTCGTGATGAAGAGATAATCACGGTTATTTACTTCATCTGTCAGTGGTCATAATGTTATGTCTGATCAGTGTATATACACACACACAAGCAACATCCTTGCTACACACATTTCGCATCCTTGTTAGACACCTGCCTCCCAGGACGGAAACACCGGTTTGAATCCCGCTTAGAGCAGTGCAAGTAGAAACGGAGGGGTTACATTGGTACCATGACCTGGATGGGAGTGAGGCTTAGTGGGTGAGTCTAACAGAGGCAAACTATTAAGAGCAGTGCGAGTAGAACCGGAGGGGTCTATCTACATTTGTATACTAAGTATAATAAGCGACCTTTGACCTTCCAAACTTATTTCCGAAGTTTGTTGTGCTGGAGTTCTCACTAGTACAAAATCAAATCTCTTCGAGGGGGCATGTTTTTCAGCTGCGTAACCCTGCAGTTGTTAAAATATCACAGCTTCCTGCCACATGTAAAGGTAAAATCTGTAAATGGCACCCTACCACTTTGAGCACTCAGTTGGACACTTTAGCAGCTAATAAAATGGCTGTTTTGCAGGTTAGATTGAGTAAATGTGTTCTCTGACAACTAACACAGCACCTAGAGCACTACCGCTCCTCCCCATTTAACTCAATTATAGACTTTGCCTTGATTAAAATAATTGTTCTCCGGTGGCAAGACGCTAATTAACAATATTGGACTTGAGTGTGGTGACTTCTCAGAGCACACAAGCTTGACAGGTTTAACAGAATATTAATTGTTGGTGGCAGTTTACATGAGTATAGATTGAGCAGTCTAACATGTTAACCAATGAAACTCGGACGTTAACCCAGGCGCTGTTAATTAGCACTGTCAGGCTAGCTCTATCAAGATTATGCCAGGTGCACCATTCAATGTGCCAGTCAAATTTGTTGTCCCTCCACGTTTGAGACATGTGGTGTATTTGCATTCTGTGATATGGATTTGTAGCCTCACACAGTAATTTCCCTACGGGGCTTGACTTAATGTCCTATTCCCACACTACGGGAAAAAAAGAAGGAAATGCCATAGCCTGCAGACAGAGCTTCAGCCATGCTGCCGTCAGAAACGCATAATGAGTCCTTAGTCACAGCCGAAGAAGTGCTGTGTTGATGTCCTTCACAAGAAAAACGTCTCTTTTGACTCAGACTAATTGTTTTCAAGAGCCTTATTTATTTCATGTGCCATATTTATTTGATTACCTTGTATCTTTGACTTTAAAACATTGTATTCTATTTCAAATTTCCTTCTGCCAGCGCATTTCTCCTATTTATGTAAATTTACTTGTGTGTTTGTAGCGTTTGCACATACATATTATATCTTGGGTTTGCCGGGGCATACTTTATATTAAAGTCTCTGAGGGAGACATGTGGCACGTTTGGCATTTTCCTCAGCACACATAATTTATGTTCCTCCCTTTCTCATGAAAATAAACTGTAAGTAAATGAAAAAGAGAGAGAGAAAAGAGCAGTAAAAAAAATAACACTCTTTGGACTCTAGAGAGTCTATAGAGTCAACGTACATGAGCCATTTTATTCCTCCCTCCCAAAGACAGAAAGGGAAGCTATAATAACTTTAATTTCACCATTAAAAGAACAAAAACACAACAGGAACTTAATGCTCCCAGCATTTGAAGCACACGTGATATATTGGGTCAGTATGGTCCATGTCTATTAAATTTCGGACCAAGGAGGATTTTGTCACATTCAGTCACATTCACACCAAACAATGCAACAAGCTGGTACAAAGATCTCCTTCTCATCGGCGGCCATTTTGACAACAAAACACATGCTTGTTATATCTCATCAAACCCCACAATCCGAACTATTTTGTGTCGTTCTGCTTCCAAACCCCCACTGTCACTTTGCGGCAGCTAATTTGTTGTCCAGACACAAAACTGTCTGGGAAAGCTTGCTTAAGCAGTTGCGGTGTAGAAAGCTGCCGATAAAAATGTGGGCTAATGGATTCTGGTTGGAGTAGGGAACACTGGGGAGCATGTCAAGGCATAAATGTTTACGTTCTCGTGGCATTGGAGACAGAGGACATGGCCTTGATGCTTCCAAATTGTAAAGTGCTTAAAAACCGGGCAAGCTCACCACAAACCTCTCATTATCGTTCTGACGACGAAGCGAGGCGCGTTAAAACGAAGCTTCTGGGCTAAGGGGATTTCAAGGCCCTGTGATCAAGCGGCATGGCTTAATAAACCAAGCGACAGCAGCATCGCACAGTGGCGTAGAATAGGAACGGAGGCACAGGGTACCCAGATACTCCCTTCTAAATCTCCATACTTCCACTCACTACAGCATATCTTCTCTCATTATTCTGTGTCTTCATGTAGAGCGCCTCTCTTGGAGTCTGCAGCGGGCGAGGGGGCTGTCAAAATGAAAGCATGAAGAAAGCTATTGTTTCCTCGCCGTACTCATGCCCAGGGAATCGAGACTTGTATATGCGTGAATCACAGTCTGAAAGAGTCAAAACCCACAAAAAAAAGAGAGGAAGGAAAAATAAAGAGCGTGCCATCAGAAAATGGGTATTATTTAAGTGTTACGTGCTGTTGGGCTTCTACTGGCCTAAATCTTCAACCCCACACAGCAGGGCTCTGTTCCAAAACATGCCTACATTGGCTGCATTTAAAGGAATAATTATCCTGTCTTCTAAGATACCTTTTTTTTTTTTTTGCCCAAGGCAATCATTGCATGAAGACTGCATTGCAGTTACAAAAACCGCTGTATTTTAATGCTCATTTATTGTTTATCAAATTAAAACTATTTATGTTAACTCATGATACAAAAATATATACACATATGTCAAGGCAGACGAAGATGATAGAGAAGCATGGAGAGGTGGATTTTAAAAATGAATAATTCAAAATATAAACCAAAATACAGGTATCGCAGGAGTACAAAAACATAACAGCTTTGGCTTAAACTCAAAGACAATGCAATCGACCGCACTAAATGCAGGGCTTAAATACACAGGACAATGATAATATGGTAACACTTTACAATAAGGTTGTATTAGTTAACATGAACTAACCATGAACAACACCTCTGTTCAACACCTCTGTTCAGCATTAGTTAATCTTTGTTAAAGGGATCGTTCACCCAAAGACAAAATTTTGATGATTATCTGCTTACCCCCAGGGCATCCAAGATGTAGGTGTCTTTGTTTCTTCAGTTGAACACAAATTAAGATTTTTAACTCCAAACGTTGCAGTGTGATAATCGTATTATGCATGTCAACGGGGATATTTTAGAGTATGAAAGCAATGAGAGTAAAAACACATAGACATACGAATCCTTATTAAACCATGCGGCTTGTGGCGACACATTGATGTCTTAAGACCGAAAACGATCGGTTTCTGCAAGAAACCGAACAGTATTTATGTTATTTGTTTACCTCTTTTCAGACGAATGTCATCTAGTATTCCCAGCGCCATAACTTCCGCCAAATAAGGTCAAAATACTGGCGTGATCAAAGATATATAAACGTAGATTCCTCATTTGACCGATCCGCGCAGGCACTAATGAGGAATCTATGTACACTCACCTAAAGGATTATTGAACACCATACTAA
The DNA here is from genome assembly GCF_949357685.1 of Gobio gobio. Taxonomy (NCBI): domain Eukaryota; kingdom Metazoa; phylum Chordata; class Actinopteri; order Cypriniformes; family Gobionidae; genus Gobio; species Gobio gobio. The sequence goes on from NC_137112.1 coordinate 36,635,790, forward strand.
TACTGTGTTTGACCCCCTTTCGCCTTCAGAACTGCCCTAATTCTACGTGGCATTGATTCAACAAGGTGCTGAAAGCATTCTTTAGAAATGCTGGCCCATAATGATAGGATAGCATCTTGCAGTTGATGGAGATTTGTGGGATGCACATCCAGAGCACGAAGCTCCCGTTCCACCACATCCCAAAGATGCTCTATTGGGTTGAGATCTGGTGACTGTGGGGGCCATTTTAGTACAGTGAACTCATTGTCATGTTCAAGAAACCAATTTGAAATGATTCGAGCTTTGTGACATGGTGCATTATCCTGCTGGAAGTAGCCATCAGAGGATGGGTACATAGTGGTCATAAAGGGATGGACATGGTCAGAAACAATGCTCAGGTAGGCCGTGGTATTTAAACGATGCCCAATTGGCACTAAAGGGCCTAAAGTGTGCCAAGAAAACCCACACCATTACACCACCACCACCAGCCTGTACAGTGGTAACAAGGCATGATGGATCCATGTTCTCATTCTGTTTACACCAAAATCTGACTCTACCATCTGAATGTCTCAACAGAAACCGAGACTCATCAGACCAGGCAACATTTTTCCAGTCTTCAACTGTCCAATTTTGGTGAGCTTGTGCAAATTGTAGCCTCTTTTTCCTATTTGTAGTGGAGATGGGTGGTATCAGGTGGGGTCTTCTGCTGTTGTAGCCCATCCGCCTCAAGGTTGTGCGTGTTGTGGCTTCACAAATGCCTTATACAAATGCCTTCACAATACCTTGGTTGTAACGAGGGGTTATTTCAGTCAAAGTTGCTCTTCTATCAGCTTGAATCAGTCGGCCCATTCTCCTCTGACCTCTAGTATCAACAAGGCATTTTTGCCCACAGGACTGCCGCATACTGGATGTGTTTCCCTTTTCACACCATTCTTTGTAAACCCTAGAAATGGTTGTGCGTGAAAATCCCAGTAACTGAGCAGATTGTGAAATACTCAGACCGGGCCCGTCTGGCACCAACACCCATGCCTCAAAATTGCTTAAATCACCTTTCTTTCCCATTCTGACATTCAGTTTGGAGTTCGGGAGATTGTCTTGACCAGGACCACACCCCTAAATGCATTGAAGCAACTGCCATGTGATTGGTTGATTAGATAATTGCATTAATGAGAAATTGAACAGGTGTTCCTAATAATCCTTTAGGTGAGTGTATTTATCTATGATTGCGCCGGTATTTTGCATGTATTTTGACCTTATTCGCCGGAAGTGATGGCGCGGGGACGGCTGATGCAGAGCCATAGAAAAAAATGAAATAATTTTTTAAATATGGATATTTTTCTCAAACATACACATTGATTCGCTTCAGAAGGCCTTTATTAACACCCTGGAGCCGCATGGAGCACGTTATTTGACGGAGAGATGCATTTTTTAAGGACTTCAAAAACAGAGCAACTATTACTGCTATTATAATGCTTGGATTAGCCAGAACATTTTTAATATAACTCAGATTTTATTCGTCTGAAAGAAGAATGTCATATACACCTCGGATGACTTGAGGGTGAGTAAATCGTGGGCTAATTTTCATTTTTGGGTGAACTATCCCTTTAACAAAGATTAACTAATGCTGAACAGAGGTGTTGTTCATGGTTAGTTCATGTTAACTAATACAACCTTATTGTAAATTGTTACCGACTGTTATAATGTCCACAGAAGGCAAGTTTGCAGAACCCAAGTGCAGTTTATTCAGTAAAACATAAAAAAAAGACTTTGCAAAACTAGAAACAAATGGCATGGGATGGCTAGGGATGGCTGACGCGAAACTGACGTTTTGGCGCTTTGTCAAGATCCCGAAGCGCAGTTGTTTCGAAACACTGCTCCAAACTGTGATTCGAAATACCCATGTCACGTGACTACGGCTAAATGAAGCTTCAAAGTGTTTTATCAGGTTGCGCCTGTCGAAACTGAGTTTGATTGAAAAGGGCGGGAACAAACCACACAGTCATACATCTGTATGAACCTATTTCCCCACAGTTTAAAAGGTAAGTTAATGCATCTTCACCTCGTGGGTTTTTGTGAAAGGAGAGATTTTGTGATAGCAGTGATTTTGTGATAGAAGTAATTTTCCCTCATTTGTTTGTACTTGCTAAAAAATATTTGTGCATGCCAGCAACAAGTGTCCCTTGTGAGAGGATTTTTTCAAAGGCTGGAGAAATTATATGTAAAAAAAAGAAGTCGGCTACGTCCTTCAACAGCAGAGCAAATCATATTTTTGATTACAAATGTTATGTAACAAATGTGACACATTGTGGCTTTATTTATTTTATTAATCTTCATTTTTCATGACCAAAAAAAAAACTATAGTTATTCACAGTGAGGAAGCTACAGGTTACAAAACCAAGATCATGTAGTTGTCAGACAGATGTTAATTTTTTTTTTTTTTACATGGATCATTGTCAAGGTTATTTCAGATCAACATATAAGTGACCACTAAGTGTCAATGTAGAGACGGGTGTCAGATTGATTCGAAGCTTCGAAACAATATGGCACATTTGCTTCAACTGTTTCAGTGCTTCACAAAGCCTCGGTCTGCCCATCACTAGGCATGGCATGGGAATGTTATTGTCATGATGAAATTATATATTGGGTTATGATGTTGGAGTGTGATTCTCAGTTTAATCAGCCAGCATACTTTTATTTACATTTATTTATTTTATTTACACTATTTAGACACATTTGAACATGTAACCCAGCCACATCCCATCCCTAAACCTACCCATTTGTGCATGATATGATATAAAACACAGGATATAACAGGCAGATATGACTACAGGCAACATTTATTCAAAAAGTATAAATATTCCAAGTGTTCCGAGGCCAAACGATTCATTTGTGTGAAAAAAATCCCCAAAAGCGATCAGTGTCTCCATCCGCCGAAGATCATGAACACATTCAAAAAGCCAGAAGAAACGTTACGTCAGCTTTGATTGCATTGGCTCTCGTATGTCTCGTGACCAATTGCATCATCACGACAGCTTTCGTTGTAAAACGTCATTGGCTCTTGTGTGTAACGTGACCGATAGCGTCATGCTAAAGAGTCAGGTGTATCTTTTGAATGAGATATGACTGAGTGTGTGTGTGCGTGCATTCACCGAGCGGCGATTTTCATAATTTCAGCGATTAAAACATTAAGATCAACTCTGTTCTTTACAAAGAGATGTCGTATGACTTCAGAAGACTTGGAATGCAACATGTGTTAATACTGTTTTTGGTCAGTTTTTGCAATAAATACCTGTGACTGTACTTTCTTTGCCCGTTTTACGTGTTTTATAATGTTGAGAAGTGGGTAGGTTTAAGGTAGGAGTAGGGTTAGTTGCTCTAAAATATAAAAGTAGAACATAAATATTCATAAAATCAAAGAATTCAATGCATCTTGATCTGATGCATTGGGCAAACAATGACACTAAAAGGGTACCCTGTGCGTTAAAAAGTGACGCAGAGAGGTCCTGGCCATGCGTCAATATGTGACGAGATATGTGACTTATTAGAATTTTGAGCTTTAATCAAATTAAAAATTGACTATAGAAAAAATTTACTAGCTTAGCAAAATATCTCATGCCAAACTATCTACTGAAATCAGTAAGTCGAGTCATCCATGCGCTTCTGTAAAACAGAGCTATTTCATAACAGAAATAATTGCTGCCTACACAGACCGTTCTAAATCAATCACTTTCGAGGTTCCATTGCAGTTAGCATGATGCTTTAAAAAGGCAGCAGCATGGTAAGATTTAATAACATGTCGCTTGTCATTGAGACATCACTCGTAACAGCTCAAGCTTTGTTGATTTCTCAAAGGTTAATGGCTCTATGAAGAATCGATACGTAAAGCATCTGGGTGATACGTGATAAAGTGCACAATCCGGAAGATACAGAAACAGAAGAAACATGACCCTCGAGGAATGGGACTAACTAACTGTCCCTTGCAAGGCTTGCAGCAATAATGAAAAGCTATCCTGAGTGCCCCTCTAAGACACTAAATAAATCACTCTCACTACTACGACGAGGCACCACGCCGGCCCAGAGGGAGAGAGAGAGTGGGAGACATGCATTATTTACCAACAGAAACTGCAATATCAACTGCTTTTCCCTGCCCTGGATCTGTTTCAGCTGCATTGTTCTATGCCAAATGTAGAACGTTGTGGAAGCTTCAGGAGAGGGTGAAATGGGAGAGGAAGAGAGATAAATGGCTAAATGTGCTTTGTACTTGAGAATCTGGATGTTACTGTCTTTGTTTATCTCCCAGAACAAGTTCATGGAGGATGACCGCTATGCTATTACGCCATGTCAGATGTCCTAAGTGGCACAGCCGCAGTTTCACAGCAAATCAAATCAGACAGTCCAAAGATTCCTTGAACAAACTTTTTTTCCCACGAGAAAATACAACTGTATTATCATTGCAGTTGAAGTGTAACAGACAGTATTTTTTCTACTTGTTATATCTCACAAAAACAGACTTGTTTGCTCTTTTTCTTTTGACACTCTGCATCACCTTCTTGCGGTCAGTGAGGTCACTGTAATCAGTGAGTACAATTTTCTTATTTAAACAGCAGATTTGCAGGAGAAATCTTGTATGCGTACAATTGAGTGTGCAAGAACATTCAATTATGAATTATTAAAAAATATTCCAAAAAGTTGAGCTCAACTGATGACTCTGATTTGTGGCATAATGGTGATTCTGTAAAATACAGAGCCCCACAGGACATGCAGACAAAAATACATATATTATGACCATGAATTAATAATTCGTTCTATCATTTTAGTTAAATCATAGCCACAAATTAAAACTTCATTCCCATGACTTCTTAAATCATTCCCTCGACTTAGTATCATGGCCTAGCTGTACTAATTTGTTCCCTCGTTTTGATTAAACTAAAACAAGGGAACAAATTATTACAGTATGGCCATGATTTAGTAAAATGAAGGAACAAATTATTATATTGTGCACACAACTGACTTAAAACCAGAGAACACCTAAGTAAAACAAGTCGTGGAAACGAATGGTAAATTAGTGGCCACAATATACATATTTTTCCTCGCATGTCATGTTTGGAGCTCTGTAGTAAAATAATAATAAATAAAAAAACCAAGGTGACATTAAAGCACTTACAATGGAAGTGAATGGAAGCAGAAATGGGAAACTTAGAATGACATTTAGATACATGCATATATATACACACACACACAATTTTTGTTCATCATACATTTTTTATAATTAGTGTTGTCATATATGTGTGTACTGTGTGTACATATATATATATATATACATATACATATATATATATATACATATACATATATATATATATATATATATATATATATATATATATATATATATATATATACAAACTTTTATTTTGGATGCAATTAATTACAATTATTCATTTGACAGCACAATTTATAATACATTTTAGGGTTTATTGTGTTGCGTTATGACAACAAAGTTGTACAACTGAATCAACTAAAAGTTTAGTAAAAATTTGTAAGGTTTAGTAAGTGTTTTTAGTCTATTGTTTACGTCTAGTAGCACTATACTATTGTATACAGTGAGTATTTCTATTTAAAGAAAATGAGGGTCTAGCATAAATTTTTGTGGTAGTCAATATACTTCTTAATATTCTCAATTGAGCCTAACCAAACTAAATATTAAGGTTATTCCTTTAATTAGATAAGTATATGTGATACAATGTGCTAAATGACTTCAGAATGGCTGATTAGGAAGCAAACAAGCATTAAACAAGTGATCTGAAAAACGGAAAAATGTGATCACGTTCTAGAGTATGAACAGCAAATTGTTTTTTTTATTTAGCCAACAAATACAGTCATGATGGTTAGCCTTTAATAAAAAGTTGACGACCATGTACAGTGTTCAAGGCCATATGAGCTGTACAGGTTTCTTTGGAATGGATAATGTTATTGATACTTGCACTTAATAGTTATTTTCCTCACAGTGCTGAAGCAATTAATTTCACTGAACCAGTGAAAAGGAAAAGAAAAAAAAACAATGACAAAGCCAGCCCAGATAGGACAAACTGCCATCCCGCAATGCATGTTTTACATCACACACTTACATGCTTGAGTGAATCAAGAAATAATGTCTTATAGAGAGAGTCAGTGCGGGTGAGTCAGATTTCATGCTGAGTGCCAAGTCTGATAGGAGAAAATAGATGCTAAGATGTACATTTTGTTTGCAGAGTAAGACATCACTGACCTTAGCCGCTTTCAGAGAATTCGTGTCTGATCTTGATGGAAACTGGGGAGACTGAACCAATCTCTTGTGACACACACTGTCGGCTTCTGAGTGTTTTCTTTTCTTTTTTGCAGACAAAAAAATCTTCTTTCAAATGTAGACAATGTTGCAGTAATTTTTTTGTGAAATTCATCCTTTTTTTACAACCAAAACTTTCAAATGAAATCAATGCAGAATACAGCTCAGATTTGGGAACTTTTGTTAAAGCCAAACACCCCGTGCTGGACATTCAATGACTTGTTTTTAGTTTGGTGCTGTATTTACACATAATTAGTCAGAGTAAAATTGGAGTTCGAAACTAGCTTGAAATCAAATAAAATTGAGTTGCCCCTTAGGCATTTACTATCCTTTTTTTGCATACCCCTCTCCTACTTATACTGCAGTCATACCTTTTCTATTAAGTGACAATATTTGCCCCTAAATTGACTTCCCAGTGCATCTTTTACACTCTAAAAAAAAAGGTTCTATATGGCACCAAAAATGGTTCTTCGTCGTAATCATAGAGGAACCACTTTTGGTGCTATATAGCACCATATCTTAACATGTTCTGTATATAGTAGTGGTGCTATATAGCACCTTAGTCAAAGAACCGGTGAAGAACCTCTGAAGAACCACTGAAGCACCTCTGAAGAACCGCTGAAGAACCACTGAAGCACCAAAATTGGTGCTATATAGCACTTAAAAAGGTTCCCCTATGATTACGAGCCAAGAACCATTTTTGGTGCCATATAGAACCTCTTTTTTTTTTTTTTTAAATATGCAATGATATGGAGCCCCGCATATGATGTGCAAGAAAGTTTTTTTTTAATTGGGCGCACGATTTACTAATTTGTTCCCTCAATTTATAAATTGTGCACACGATTTAGCAAATTGCGGGAACGAATTAGTAAATTGTTCGCACGATCAATAAATCGAGGGAACGATTAGTAAATTGTGTGCATGATTTAGCCTACTATTTTTTCCTGCATGTCATGTGCGGGGCTCCGTACAATGAAGAAAAAAACTAAGTTTTACTTTTAAATATTAAACTAAAACCGCCAGTAGGTGGTGGTAAGCCACTGTCTAATGAGTGAGTCATTGAGTCATTCGCAATAAAGCAAGTGGCTGTATTTATGAATGAGTCACTGAATCATTGACTCTCACGATTTGTTCAAAGCCACAGATTTGATCACGAAACACCACTGTGTGTTATAGTTCTGCTGTTGCTTTCGTTGCAAAATAGAGAAAACAATAATGACAATTGTGTTTAAAATGTACATCACTTAATATTAGCCTTTTGTTTGTTTAACTGTTGTATAAAATCAATGTCACATTGCAATTGTGTGGATATTTGGATTTGCATTCTTGCTCGTGTAATTATCAACATTAAAAAAAAAGAACTCTCACACGGTGTGAGTTTGTATTGAAGAGAGTTTGAGTCCTTAATCGATCTCTCGATGCACAGTCTGTGTCTATAGGCTATTCTATACTCAATGCTATATGCTGAATCTACATTACAGGTAGGCAACATTGTCAAGAACGGCAGCCATGTAACACGACTCTGCACTAAGGATGTAACGATTCAGTTGGAGCCGGTTGAAAATCGATACAAATGTGTGACGATTCAAGTCGGTTGAGATGTTAAAAGAATCGCGATACACGTTTTAAACAGCCTCACTTTACAACCAGCAAGTTGTTGCTTGCGTTACGGACTGTACGTGCACACTGGCACGAAGAACAGTGAAATAAGCTAATGTTTTCAGTTCATTCATATGGAAGTTGGGCGAGAGTGCACCCGTGTGTACGCGCCGTCAAAACAGAAGCATGGCGACGGCAAGCACGTAGCTTACGTCGACTCATTCAAATCGGAGGAGTGGCGGCATTTTGACTTTCCGAAGACTAATAATCACTACAGTGAGAGGCTCAAGTCTGTATGTAAAAAGATAATAGGACAAACACTGACCGGCAGATTTGCAGCCCCATGGAGATTGCCATTGAGATCATAAGTTGCAACAGTGTTTTCGCAGCGAAAGATACAAGGCTGTTTTCTGCCGTAGTAAATTAATTCCAAGCCCTTCCTCATCAAGAGAAAGACCAGCGCGAGGATGTGTTCCACAGACTGAAGGAGAAATCTGTGCTGTTGCCGAACCAGGTGTTGTATTTATTTTACTATCCCATTCTCGTGTACATGGATTTTTTTTTCCTCTCAATAATTCGTTGATTATTATGGCATATTTATCGAAATGTGTTCTGTTTTTCTAACTCTTGCAAGTGTAATGATACAAATTATACCTTTATAACAATGTGAAACCCCTGTCACTGTTGTATTTAAATTTTACCTAGCCTTTTTATTTCTGCTATTCCTCAGTGCAGGATGAGGGTGAAGAAGCTGATGCAACCTCCGCCCAAGAAAACACCATTGGAAGATATCCTTGAAGGGAGGAGTTATTATTTGACATTAAATATACATATACATTTTACAAAGAAATATGCAGAATTTTGTCTGAGAAATAAAAGGACACTTTTATTTGATAATTTGTCTTAAATCTCTTTTTGTTAAATTTTTTTGTTGAGAAAATCGTATTGTGAAATTAGTATTGTGAATCGTATCGCATCGTGAGTTGAGTGAATCGTTACATCCCTACTCTGCACGCAACCTATAGAGTCAGTTTTGACCACAAAAGATAAGGTATTTTGATTGGATGTCATGTATTCACGGCATTGTGTAAGAAATACATGTTCGATTTGAATGTTATTTGGCAGATTAAATGAACGGCAAAACTCAACATTTTGTTCACGTACCCCCTCTGTCACCTCACGAACCACTGGTTTAGTAAAATCCCTTTGCAAATGCTGCGGTTTAATTAAATAACTATACGCTGCGAGTTTCATAGTGAAGCGTGGCACTGTGTTCATTTGCATGCGTGCAGCTCATGATCTGGGGCCTGTTTCAAAAAGGAGGTTCAACCAACTCTGAGTTTAAACCTGAACTCTGAGTTGATTTACTCTGAGATGGGAAACTCTGAGTTTTGGGTTTCAGAACAGCTCAATTGAGTTGGTTCAATCAACTCTGAGTAGACTGACTCTGAGTTTAGCACATGCACTCCAACTATGAAAAGCCACGATCAATGGCGCTCCGAAATTATGATTCACCATGGCAACAGCACTCAACAAAAGACGTTTGCATACTTCCGGGTCAATATGTAAGTTTAATTCTTAATTCGTTTAATTACGTTTAATTTTCATGGTATCCAAAAGGCAAAAAAAGATTGTGGCAGTAGCTAAAAATGAAAAATAAAAACTTAATTCAATCATGTAAAGCTTTAAACATAAAAGGTTCATGGGTGTAGGTTTAATGACTTTACAAACATTTGACATATTAAATATCATTCAGTGTCCAATGCGCAGCAGCTTTTCCCACATCGTCTGTGAAAAGGGCCTATTATGACTGATGACGTGTTTTAATGGTCATCAATATCGTAAATCCTTCAACGTTTTTTGTATTTTAAATTTTTTTTTTTTCAATGTTGTATGTACATTTATAACACTAATACTTTGTATTATATTACTTTTGTTTATTTATTTTTTTTAAAGTTAGCACTGCTGGGAGGGTTTTTCTAATACAGTGTCTGGGAGTGATGGTAAAAATTAACACCTGTCTTTCTTTTCACTACCATTATCAATCTCTATTTTTTCTCTCTTTTTGAAGTTGTGAAATCACTATTGTGGAGTTTAACTTTTGCTACTTGAGCAAATGGGGACACAAAAAATATATTTAATGTATTCTCTCATTCACCGCTACAAAAGTTAACCCAACAATGATGACTTCCACTCTGAGAAACCCGGAAATGTGAAAAGGGTCTATGCTCTTTTCACATAATGAAATGTTCTCTGATCCCACCTGTTACATTTATTAATTAGGGTAATGACATTAACATTTGACTTTTACTCAGGCCAGCCAAACACCAGCACCACTGACAGATGAAGAGGAGATGGAGGAAGAATATCCACTAGGGAAAAAAATAAAGTATTTGTAGGAAATAAAGTTGACCATAAAAATTGTAAATAAATGTATTTATCCGCTGTGGTGGTGGTTATGGCATATACAGTATCTCGGACGACCATCTGGCAGCATCCTTCCATTCCATACAGTAATCCGTTTTCAGTAAATGTGATGATGGGAATATACACGTCATCCATGCGTCCAACCACTGGAAATCTAAAGCAAATTCTAATTATTAGGTTACATCTAGAGGTTTATCAAGTAAACGTCAGGATCCTGTATAAAAGGACATGCCATTTTTGTCACTTTGACTGTGTCCTCATGATGAAATATGAGCAATGAATGAATGTTCCTGCACTGCAAAGAATGCTTTTCTTACTATGTATTTTTGTCAAGTGGCAGATAATTTGTTTTAAGTAAACTTTGCTTACTTTAGATTTATATTACATAAAAAAAAAGATATTTGTACTTGAAATATGACAAAAAATACTCAGTAAGAAAAGTATTTGTGCAGTTTGAATGAATTAATAAAGTATTTAAACACTGTTGGCACTTTAAAAAGAGGGAGGAGACAGAAATAAACTCTGGGTTTCCCAAAGAAAACCTGCTCCTGACCAGGTTAGGTTCACAGAGTAAGTTACCCTGGTAACTGACTCTGAGTATAAGTTACCTCTCTTTTAGAAACGGGCTTGACTAACCCTGCTTTCTCGGGTTTGACATACCTCCCATTCTGAAACATAAAACCCAGAGTTTCCCTTATTTCAGGGTTAACATACTCAGAGTTTTTACTTAAAGGGTTAGTTCACCCAAAAATGAAAATTCTGTCATTAATTACTTACCCTCATGTCGTTCAACACCCGTAAGACCTCCGTTCATCTTCGGAACAGAAATGAAGATATTTTAGTTGAAATCTGATGGCTCTGAAAGGCCTCCATTGGCACAATGCACGGTTCACTCTCAAGACCCTTAAAAGGTACTAAAGACGTCGTTACAAAGTCCATCTCACTACAGTGGTTCTACAATAACTTTATGAATCAGCGAGAATAGTTTTTGTGCGCAAAAAAACCCTAAATAACGACTTACATAGTGATGACGATTTCAAAACAAGGCATCATGAAGCTTCGAAGCGTTATGAATCAGTGAGTCGAATCATGATTCGGATCGCGTGTCAAACCGCCATAATGCTGATTCGACTCACTGATTCATAACGCTTCGAAGCTTCATGATGCCTTGTTTTGAAATCTTTAGTACCTTTTAAGGGTCTTGAGAGTGAACCGTGCATTGTGCCAATGGAGGCCTTTCAGAGCCATCAGATTTCAACTAAAATATCTTCATTTCTGTTCCGAAGATGAACGGAGGTCTTACGGGTGTCGAACGACATGAGGGTAAGTAATTAATGACAGAATTTTCATTTTTGGGTGAACTAACCCTTTAACCTCCTTTCTGAAACGGGCCCCTGGTGTTTCAGCATTTGAAAAGATCACAACGTAAATGTTAGAACTGTAATTTTACTATTGTGCAAAAAAAACATTATTTTAAAATTTATTTTACAGTGCAATAGTTTCAATAATATAATGATTATAGAATTATTCATTCTTTCCAAACAAAGCCATTCAAGCCATCTGCTGAATATTCTTGCTTTTAAAAAAAAAATCACCATATACATATAGTTTTTTTTTTTTTTTTGCAATAATTTGACAATCTGACTTCGATCTGCAACTATTCTCAGTGTTTTGCACATGTGCGTATACTAAAATATAGCGATGAAAATAGCTTTTGGTTCCCAGACTAGTTACAGACATAAAACATCGAAGACTGATGATCCTGCGTTGAGTATATAAACTGTGCTTGGCTCCTTTGTGCCTTCATGTGGCCTCTAACAAAGGTCAGTTGCATCCAATTCTCTTAAGAGAAATCGCTCAAACAGGATCAAAAGCTAAGAAAAAAATCCCCATACACATAGAAAGACATAAAAGCCCCTCCCCCCAAAAAGGGTCTTAAAATCCCCCTATCGCATGTATTATTTAACTGCGCAATGCAAAAGAAAAACAACATTGTTCTTGTGAGTTGTATGTTTTTTATATATAAAACTCATCTTTATAAATCTGTGTGTTTCTGCACTTTACAGAGTATATCAATACCTCAAGGGTGTCTGGTCGTTTACCTCAACACGTTGGGGGAAACATGAAATGAGCATCTGCCACACACACACACACACACACACACACACACACACACACACACAACAGATGGCACAATAGATATTCCTGAATGTTCAAATGAGCACCTCACCATGTTACTTTTTTTCAACTCAAGGACTATTGGAATGGAAAGAAGGGTTCGGATGCAGAAAAGCCACATGAGCTAAGACTCTTCTCCTCCATTTGTGCAGTACTTTGAAGTTTTTTTCAGACATCTAAAGAACCCTTGATCACACCTTACTCTCATATCAATTCTCTTTTTTTTTTTTTGCTGAAACAGGTACGCCAATAATAAGGAGCAAATTAACATCAGCTGTTTTAGCCTCTCCTAAAAGCTTTTTCTATCATGAGAACTTGTGCATCATCTGGACAATAGATGGAGAAGCTCAAGGATTTTCAAATAGCCTCCACCACAATGCCCTGAACACACATTAAGCGCTCTCATCTAATCAATTCTATCCGAGGAGTGTATTTGATGGTGGTGGCGTTGTGTTCCAACAGAGACCTTTGGGGATACGGGGGCCTTGGAACACACAGGCTTCAAGAACAAAATCAATCCAGCTTTTCTTCACCAGGAGAGGCTGATGTCACGGCCCTATCTTCATATCCCAGCTGCTCTTCATCTCAGCTCATCTTCCTGTCACTTCTCTGAATTTGATTCATCAGGGTTTTTTTGGATGTTACCATTCATTTATTGCCCCGGCCTGATAGCGAGCGAAAAATGGCTTGCGTCAAAGATACTTTAACAGCCTGTAAAAACGGCTTAAAGGAGGCATTTGACAGATTTATCCGATACTATGAATTTTCTCTGATGTTTATGTATCCCTGGCTTTTATGCGAGGATGCGAATGAGGTAATTGAATCGGTAAACGGCGTGCTACAGTGAATGCTCGTACTCTCATTCCACGGCAGCCCTTTCATGGGGACAGGAGCATTATAAATCAAAATGATGTGTTTACCATACTTGATTGAGACAATAAATCAGGGCGTGCAAGTAAAAAAGCAGAATAAAGGCGCTTTTACGCTAAAGCTTTTGGTGTCAGAGTTCGGTTTGTTTGGTTGTTGAAAGCCAATCACACCTGATACCATTTGGAAAGCTCAGTAGCATTGTTCACTATTGGATTTAACAGCTATTGATGGCTTTATTTTTCCCTGCACTGAAATGCAGCGCCATAAAAATAAAATCATATTTTAACTGTGAATGTAAGTGTGCCATCTGTACTAGATGTCATGCAATAAAAAATATAATGCCATATGTAGTACAAAATAATGGCCAGCAATGTCAATGTGTTTTATTCTTGGACACCATGCAACAACAACTCATATGAACCGGTTCTTTACAGAATTAAAAACATACAGCACAACCCATGTTGTCTCTGATTACTGAACTAATGACTTTTACGATGCGGTTTGTTTGAATTAACCAAAAACTCTTATGATACAATTTGCTCTCTCTCTCTCTCTCTCTCTCTCTCTCTCTCATAAATATATATATATGAACCTTTTATGAACCTCGTCCAACAAAAGACAACATTTAATAACGTTTTTGTATAAGTCAAAAGAAGTATACCTTGCCAGGCAGTTGTGTTTGACTGTGTGCATACGCTTGCGTACGCATACAAAAACGAAGTATATTTTCGGCTTAAGGCACACAACATATTATTTCATAGTATTCTATACAGTGATAAAGTATATTTATACTTCATTGCTAATCAACATAGCCTTTATTATCATGAAAATACCTGAGAAGGCTTGAACTCCGATAAACCATATATTGTTTGGTTACGTAGTCGTGTGTTTATTAGTCATGTTTAATCAATCAAAGCGTTTCAATCTTCTGTTTATTCAGCTAGCGATAGTATGATGGATTGGAGTTTCTGCGCTAGAGTGCCCTCTGGCTTTCAGATAGGGCAGCATTTACAGATCACGAGAAGCTGCGCATAAAAAAAAAAAAAATCACAGCCTTTGCTCATGCAGCCCTAATATGGGTCTTATGATCCAGTTCTTTAGCATGATTCTCAAATAAATGGCTCTTCTGACGAGTTAAAGGGATAGTTCACCCAAAAATCCAGCGTATAGCGTTAGTTCTGGCAGGGCACGTTAGTCAAGCTCACATCAGCTGATCACGTCTACCTATAGGAATACGATGCCTATCACAGCGTGCATATCTATCTATCTATCTATCTATCTATCTATCTATCTATCTATCTATCTATCTATCTATCTATCTATCTATCTATCTATCTGTCTGTCTGTCTGTCTGTCTGTCTGTCTGTCTGTCTGTCTGTCTGTCTGTCTGTCTGTCTGTCTGTCTGTCTGTCTGTCTGTCTGTCTGTCTGTCTGTCTGTCTGTCTGTCTGTCTGTCTGTCTGTCTATCTATCTATCTATCTATCTATCTATCTATCTATCTATCTATATCTATATATATATATATATATATATATATATATATATATATAAAAGCTCCTTCAGTACAGTATTATCAGCTGCTATCGCGTTCTCCGGAGCTAATTACCCTCCTCCATCCCCAGCTCCTCCACTCGTCAGTCAGGATTTGGTATTCTGATTCCCCCTGAATCATACTAAATTCCCGAATTAGGTTGTACATTTTACAGTTTTTCTCAGTCGCTTTGGTACATTTCTCGAATCATCCTCGACATTTGCAAAACAGTAAGTGCATTTCTCAAAACAATTCGTACAAATAGCAAAACACCATGGATTACCTGCAAAAGCCAGTCTCTTGCTCAAAATCCTTAGTTCATCACTCAAAAGTAAATATCTTTGTCAATGAACATGTCAGTGCCATCAGAATGACAAGTCCTTGTATCATTGTGTACGGATAAGACAGTCAAATTGCTTAGTCATGTTGTCAATATAACAGTGTACTCTGGAGGGATGTTCTGATGTAAACTATGGCTAAAGTTTTGATGACAATTATTGTAAATTGTTGGTTACACCTTAGAGTATGTGTGAGTTTGATTGTAAGAGACTGGACAAGATTCACATTTACTGTTTGTACTGTAATTTGTTGACAGACCATGTCATTGCGATACAGCGAGAAAAAGACAGCACTGCATAGCACAAAGGAAAAAAAACTGAAAATCAAAAGTAGAAATATGAACATCTAACGGAAATGCATAGAAATATGCTTGACATATTACGGCAACTTGTTCAACCATTTTGCATGTAAAGACTTATGCTATGAACTAATGCCTAAATGTTGTGGTGGGTGAGACTATTCAACAGAGACCCAATATAATACATCTTGATCAACATGACATAAGCAACTGATAATGTAGGAAACAGCAGAAAATTGTACATAATCATTTGCATGGATGTACACAAGCATTTGCAACTTGTTCAAAGAAATGAGAAACTGCTTTTTTGAAGTGACACAATGATGTGAGAATTGAACAGGTAGTTTTGAGAATTTCAATTCTGATCTGAGAAATGTACCAAAGCGACTGAGAAAAACTGTAATATAGACATTAATGCTATCTGCAATACATCGTTGCTTCTGTTCTGTTTACCCTAAGGGGGGTTTATCACTGCTCTCCCTACTCTTATCCATGCTAGGCTGCATGGATGCGCAGGGAGTTCTTGCCCAGAACAGAACCATACCGCCAATCTAAACTATATGCAAATTGTCTATCACTTTGAAAATAGTGATCCTGACAGAAATGAAAATTCTGTCATCATTTACTCACCCTCAAGTTGTTCCAAACCTATAAGAATTTCTTTCTTCTGCTGAACACAAAAGATATTTTGAACATGGTTAACCGAACAGTTGATGGGCCCCATTGACTTCCATACTCCCAAACTCTGAAGCAAACCACCGCACATCTCTGACATCCAAAATATTCATGTAAGCACTGCTGGAATCGACCACCCCACAACCCCCATCAAATTGTATACGTGCTTTACTCGGTAGCAGAACTCAGCTGTGATATGAGACATCCAGTTGACAGTATTAGCAGGAGTAGCTTGATTTGATCAGACCTATTACAGCGATAACAACGTGATCTGGGAGCTGGGACCTGCACAGATAGTCTCCTCACCCACATCTGCAGCTGACTGATTTAGCGCATCAGTGTACATGTCAAGACTGTTGTGTCAAGGAGGTCTGGAATAAGATTAGGACATATGCAACTTTTTTTTTAATTGAGAAAACTCTAGCAGTTGGCTGCTTTTAGAAACCTCATTCATGCTTGGCAAGAGCATTTGCAGATCAGCGTGATCAAACGCAACTCGAGCAGCCGATCTAATGCAAAAGGGTCCGTTTCAGCTAACAGGCTGATTTTGTCACAGATTACAAGACCATCAAAAATGCATTAAACGCTGCAACTGGGGGCCTGTCGCCGAAAAGACCAAAAACGTCTCGTTTATGGATGAGCCCCTTGGTTAGCGATGCCCTCAATGCCCGGCAATAACATCAAAGCCTCTTGGGAATCTTTCTGGAATCAATGAATAATTGCATTAGTGTCATAGGTTGCATGTCAGTCTGCTCCCATCCTTTCATATCAAGAGAATGGCAGATCATTAAAGACAGCGCTTTAGTGTCTAGAAAGGGACAAAATGCATTCAAATGTGAAACGGGTTTTATGAGAAAGGATTGAGAGACAGAAAATCACCATTTCCTCGGAATTTAATTATGTTGAATCTTAATCTTCCTGACTCTCCACAGTTGCAGCTCTTCTGAAAATGTGAACAAAGCCTTAATGAAGTCCTCAAGGCCATCTATACATCTGAACTCAATTCTTTTCTATGCAGACTAAGAAAGCATGCAAATATATTAGGGGGGGGGGGGCAGTAATTTGCGTTGCCAACAATATATAATGAAGTGAGATATGGGACAGCCCTCAGAGGACACCCAAGCGCTTATTCCCAATAATATGGCATGTGTACAACACAGCATGCATTATTGTCAACAATTAAATCTCTGAAGAAACACAGGGTGCTCATAATTTGGATACGTTTGGCAGAAAATGTGGGAAATTTCCATTTTCTCTGATGCCACTTGGCTTATGGTGGTTCAGTCATTAGTCCAATGAGAAAAATGGTTTAACTAGACCATAGATAATCCAGACCCAGAGAAGCCAGCCTGGATTCCATGCTGCTGTGTTATTATGGGAAAATATGTGGATTTCTCAGAGAGAAAGCGGCTATATCTTTGAAAAATAAAAGCAGTAAGAGATGAAAGCATCTGGTTTATTCTTATTATAGTTCAATGGAAGCATAATTATAGCCTTGAAATAGATTGGAAAGATTTTGGGAGGTGTTGTTTGACTCTTTAGTGTCCCCCTGTGACTTAAGCATATCTTGAAAAAAACAGGCACAGAATTTGGAGCTAAAGACAGCAGATAATTATAATTATGTTATGCAAACATTGTAGGATATATTGAAATATTGCAATAATTGTACTTTCATCAATGTTCTATTTTAGATTAAAACATGAATTAGAGCATAATTGAGATATAGCACCTTCAAATAGAATCTTTCTTGAGAGGATATGCCTAAATTGTACCCGATAAGCTCTAGATTAGTTCAAATCTACTGCTAAAAAACTGCTAATAAATAAATAAATAAATAAATAAATAAATAAATAAATAAATAAATAAATAAATAAATAAATAAATAAATAAATAAATAAATAAATAAATAAATAAATAAATAAATAAATAAATAAATAAATAAATAAATAAATAAAGCCATCAGGTTTAAAATACATATACATCATAAAATGAAATAATAAAATAAAGCAATAAGACAAACAAACAAACAAACTAAAAAAAATAACTAACTAACTAACTAACTAACTAACTAACTAACTAACTAAATAAATAAATAAATAAATAAATAAATAAATAAATAAATAAATAAATAAATAAATAAATAAATAAATAAATAAATAAATAAATAAATAAATAAATAAATAAATAAAATTGTTTAATGTTTAATACTGGACCTGGAGACTGACCAAGCCATCAGGTTAAAAATAAATATAAATAATAAAATTAAATAATAAAATAAAGCAATAAAATAAACAAACAAACAAACCAACTAAATTAAATAACTAAACAAATAAGCAAATAAAAATATCAGCAAATAAATAAATAAATCGTATTTTTGAATGGTTGTCAATAGAGCAAGTCAAATGGTGTAGTTACCATCAACCAGCAGAGACAGGGCCGTGCTAACCAGCCAAAACTTGAGCCACAGTCAAACATACTTGAAGATAAACAAAATCATACAAATTCAAGGCTAACAGCAGTCTTTCATCTTAACTGGGACACATTTTAATTGTTGCATTTTTTTATTTATTAAGTTCCTGGCTTGATCCTAATTAACTAAATGCTAGCAGCAGGAAACTTGAAATTCATCTTTAGTTTGTTAACGTCTTTATCAGTTCATTATACTCCCACCCCTCCTCGTCCTCCTCCTCAGTGGGTGATGGTTTTACCCTCAAAAACAAACAACATAAATCATTAAAATATGCTTTCATTAACAAAGCACCGAGACACCTTATTATTTTCAGACGAACGCTGAGAGAATCCTGATGACACAGATCACACACTGATCTCTACATGTTTTAAAACTGACAGATGCTACTCTCTGGCTTTTCATTCCACTTGGGGGAAGTATTTTGCAGTAAAAAAAATAAATAAAAATTAACATTAATATACAGGAAGTACACTAAAAAAACAGTGTGAAGAACACTTTCTGACTGTTACATCATTTACTTAGAACACAGGTGACTTAGCTCAATAAACTGTTGGTTTTATCAAGGGAGCCTGTGTGATGAGAAGATGTATTGGTAAAACTCACAGTGACACACTGACAGCAACACTGCATTACATCACCACCCTGCAGCTCTGCCCCCAGGGCCGAACTGTTCTGCCTGAATAAAACACCAGCCTAAAGTCCATACTCTGTGTGTTATCTCAGCATACAGTATGACAAGACAAAATGGCCACAAAAATGCACTGTATGGTCACCGCTGAACATGAACTTTGTCAATAGCTGAACTTTGTGTACCACTGTCTCTGAAAGATTTTGTATTATATGTTATATTATTAGTGACATTTTGGGGAAATTTCCCAAAAAAAAGTAGCTGTTTGGTTTTAAATGCTTAAGAGTCTATCATTGGATCATTATAGCAGTGATTATTATGTTTCTTGCATATTGTATGTTTAGCAACGGTTCTTCTAACCCTAATTGATGGAGTGTGTAGCTTTTCATTTCTTAAACAAATGTAGGAAGACACATCATGGCCATATTCCAGGATGACAATGTCTAGATTCATCAGGTTCAAATTGTGAAAGAATGGTTAGGAGGGAGCATAAAGAATCATTTTCACACATGAATTGGCACCAGACCAGTTTTTGGGATGTGCTGGAGGAGACTTTACAGAGTGCTCGACTCTTGCATTGTCAATACAAGATCTTGACCAAAAAATTATGCATCTCTTGATGAAAATAAATGTTATTTTATTAAAAATGATTTCCATCAAGAGGTCAAGATTTTGTATTGACAATGCAAGATATAAAATATAATATAATATCTGAATAAAACTTGTATTATTACTTTGAATTAAAAGTTGCCTTGATAAATGTACTATTTTCAGAAAGTATCCTTAATTGAATAGTGACCTAGAAATACTGCATAACCTTAGACATTCTCTTATTGATTTATGTCTTGTTTTATTAGATTTTTTTCTAAAATGTTCAGTTTATTGTTAAGGTTTAAGGATTCAAATCTACTTTGAAAAGCTGATTTTCTATGTGGTCTCAGACGTTTGGAGCTCACTATGTATGTGTGTATGTGTTGTGCTAGTTGGGTGTAATTTTTCTTGCATACCCTTTGATTATCTGCCTGTCTGTGCAATGCAATGCTATAGGGACAAAATTGTTTTCCAAAGCAATTTGCAATTTAGACAAAATGTCATCAGCGCTATTGGATCAAATTACAGGCATTAGTCAGCAGCCATTTTCATTCACACCTCTCATTTGGATCTCATGTCTATAATTCTCAGCATTCAAGTCAAGTCTTGACGTAATTCATTTTCTTGCCAGCGGTCTGCGAGGTCCAACACTTCCCTTGAGCAAGTCACTAATACTGACAGAGAAAGCAAAGCACAGAAGTGCTGAGCAGACTGTCAATATCCGCCGACCATGACAATCTGCATGCAAACCTATTGCTTTGTCTTTTCAGACAATCGATTAGTAGCATGCAAACATGGGCAGCATTAGCAGAGGACAAAGGCCTGGAAAGACTAAAACTCGGTTTCAAAACCTATAAGCTGCCATACTGCCTTCAAAGAAAGCATCATAGAACTTCATACTGTAAGTAACATAATAATAAATAGTAATAATTTATAGAAATAAATACAGATTTAAACAAATATGATTTAAATATATAAATAATACACGTTAAAGGTCCCATGGCATGGCATTTTTCTATAATTTTATAATGTTTCCTGAGGTGTACTTATATTGTTAGTATGATTTTTACATCAAAAAATGTCATATTTTAGAAATAAAAGGCATTTTTTCTATACTGTTATTACCCCTCTGGCTGAATGTCCTGTTTCAAGGGGCCTGTCTGCTGTGAGACTTCAGCTAAAACGCCCACTGTTGTGATTGGCTGACATCTTTGCATTTGAAATGAGTGTTAGATTAGTTTGCGGAGGGGGCGTGGTTTAGCGAGGCACTGCACGCATTGCATGCATGAGAGAGAGAGAGCTGACTGACTGGGCACTCGTGAACCACGGAGAGCTGGAGGAAGTTTTATTGTACTGAGTTGTTGAGAGCGCTGTGCTGTTAGAAACAAGCTTATTTGTAGTTGAGAGTTCTGAATAAACAGTCCCAGTCACGTCGACTCTGTCTTCTTCCACCTTATTCTACGTACTTTGTAACCCATGTAATGTATCATTACAGCCGTCGAGATGAACGAATTGTCAAAGTGTGGTTTATAGCATTATTTTATGATCTATTCCTATCACATGAAAGGCTGCAGTGATGAGATCACAAAATGCTTTCACCACAACTAACAACAAACAAGACATCGACATGAATATAGTAAGAGCTTCGCTGTGCTGCATAACAGCGTCATTTATTATAACGGCAGTTTGGGCAAGTGTGCAGATACAGTACACTCGCAACGTGTGATTGACAGCTCCGGACATTATAAAGAGTGTAGTAAACTCTCTGTAGTTTAATCACTTAAAAAACTGGCTTGATTCACTGATGCATTACACTTGGGGCATCAAGACGGCGATCATTAAACAATCTAGAAAGAAAGTCTGAGTGAACTTGAATGATTAGCTACACATCAGAAATCACTGATCACAGATCAGGCATTAATAAACACTGTTACTCACTGTTTGTCGGGGTGCTGTCGAATCCTTATTGTAAAGTCTGTTTGTAAAGCCTGTGCTGACATAAACTGAATCCATTTTCTCTGAGTGCTCTGGGCGGGCAAAGCAGAGGAAGGGGAGGTAACCGTTCCTGGTATGACGTCATAACAGGAAAATTCAAGATCGGCTCGTCTGAGCTGTCATTTTCTCAAAGGCAGAGTAGGACCCCCAGGACTCGGTTTACACCCATCAAAATTTCTAGCCACTTGGGGACCATA
Source organism: Gobio gobio (assembly GCF_949357685.1). Lineage (NCBI taxonomy): Eukaryota > Metazoa > Chordata > Actinopteri > Cypriniformes > Gobionidae > Gobio > Gobio gobio. The sequence continues at coordinate 36,657,892 of NC_137112.1, forward strand.
TACAGGCTAGGGGAACTCATATTAATGTAAACAAAACCTCATAAAATGAAGTGTTCATGCCATGGGACCTTTAAAGTAAAGTATTATAGTGTAATAAAATCATATTTTACACATATTTATAAATATGTGAACAAAAATGCTAGTTTTTGGCACTCTAGTTCCATCTACAGCACCTGCATAAGTATTTATAGTTATCATTAACAAAACACTGGCACATTCTAAAAACGTGAAAAGCACTTAGGGTAGGTTGCACCAATAAGGCTTACATTAAGCAAAGTTTAACTCTAATCAAGGATTTGTTGATATGAGTTTTATTTTAAATCGAGTGGTGTTGCACCACTTAATTTTAAACACAGCTTAACTACATAGAAAGGCCGTTAGAATTAAAGGGCTGATCATGCAGCATAGGTGGAGGGTGAACCGACGCCAGGCTACAAATGCTTAATCCTTATTCGTGCAACTAACCCTTAAAGTGCCTTAATGTACTAAAACAGTGATATTAAAAGATCAAATTCATTTCTGCATACTATATACAGTACACTGATCAGGCATAACATTACCCTAATATGGTGTTGGTCCCCGTTTTGCTGCCAAAACAGCCCTGACCCGTCAAACTCCACTAGACCCCTGAAGGTGTGCTGTGGTATCTGGCACCAAGATGTTAGCAGCAGATCCTTAAGTCCTGTAAGTTGCAAGGTGGGGCTTCCATGGATCGGATTTGTTTGTTCAGATGCTCAATTGGATTGAGATCTGGGGAATTTGGAGGCCAAGTCAACACCTCAAACTCATTGTTGTGCTCCTCAAACAATTCCTGAACCATTTTTGCTTTGAGGCAGGGCGCATTATCCTGCTGAGAGAGGCCACAGCCACCAGGGAATACCGTTTTCATGAAAGGGTGTACATGGTACGTGTAAAAGTAACATCCATATGGATGGCAGGACCCAATGTTTCCCAGCAGAACATTGTCCAAAGCCTCACACTGCCTCCGCTGGCTTGCTTTCTTCCCATAGTGCATCCCGGTGCCATGTGTTCCTCAGGTAAGCGACACACACGCACCCGGCCATCCATGTGATGTGAAAGAAAACCTTCTTCCATTGCTCCGTGGTCCAGTTCTAATGCTCACTGTTGTCACTTTTGACGGTGGACAGGGGTCAGCATTGGCACCTTGACTGGTCTGCAGCTATGCAGCCCGATACGCAACAAACTGCGATGCACTGTGTATTCTGACAACTTTCCATCAGAACCAGCATTAATTTCTTGAGCAATTGAGCTACAGTAGCTCATCTGTTTGATCGAGGCCAGCCTTAGTTCACCACGTGCATCAATGAGTCTTGGCCGCCCATGACCCTGTCGCCGGTTCACCACTGACCACTGTTCCTTCCTTGGACCACTTTTGATAGATACTGACCACTGAAAACCAGGAAAACCCCACAAAAGCTGCAGTTTTAGAGATGCTCTGACCCAGTCGTCTAGCCATCACAATGTGGCCCTTATCAAACTCGCTCAAAACCTTACGCTTGCCCATTTTTCCTGCTTCTAACACATCAAATTTGGGGACAAAATGTTAACTTGCTGCCTAATATATCCCACCCACTAACAGGTGCCGAGATTAAGAAATAATCAGTGTTATTCAGTTCACCTGTCAGTGGTCATAATATGATGCCTGATCAATGTACAGGTGAGGAGATGAGCCCAGAATATAAACGCAACACGTTTTGCTCATAATGGTTTTCGATGAAAAAAAAAATCTTGTGTTGCATTTATGTTGTGTTCATCTGCTTGCTTGTACAAAGTATGCATCATCGATAAGGTGTATAATGAATTTGGTCTTTTAACATCACTGCCTTACTACATTAATACTTACTACAAAGCTGGTAAAAACTGCGGTCAATGGAGGAAAGCCTTGTTTTGCCCTCCAGGTGGGTGTTCCTATAACCGTGTGATGTCACGTGAAAAATATGAATAATAAGCATAAAAAATGTATTGCACATACAAATATTGGGTAAAATAACTTTAGAAATATTGAGCTTTTAGAGGATATTTGAGATTCAGCTAGACAGGCTAGTAGACTAGCTATAATAGCTAAAGACCATCTGGTTAAACTAGGAACCCAGCTTAAACCAGCTAAGACCAGCAACCCAATTTAAGAATTTCAGGTATTTATTATTACGTTTAACTTCCACGCTTCCTTTTAATTAAGTCACAATTCTATGTGTCTTTGAAGGTAGTATAATATTATATTATAGATCAAGACTGCAGCACTCAAACTTTTAAAAACTTTTAAAATCATCTTGGTTGCCCTAGTATGCCATCAGTAACTCATATTTCACAACGAAGGTGAGAAAGACAAGAATTGTCATCAGCATTAGTAGTTGAAATGATGCAATTTTATCTGGGAGTTGAACAGCACTGTGCCATTGGCGTTATGCGAGCAGTGACTTATGGGAAATAGCATGGCTATGTGTTATTAGCACTTGTTGAGTTATTGCTTTAGATACAATCTCATAACTGTCATAGCCACCATAGCAGTGCACTCAATGAAATTGCTCCAAATCTCATATGTTTTCCTCTCTTTGTTCCTCTCAACGTGTTTCCTTTCTGTTCTTCTTTTTGGCTGCCACTCTTTGGCTTCAATGTACTGTGAATGCATCTCTGTTGCTGTTAAAATACTACACTATCCCAGTGTAGCTTTGTTCTTTAAAATCACACCTGATAAGTGGTGCTGGTTAAAATCAGACAACGGATCAATTTGACCCTTGGATTATGCGTTTTGTTTGTTCTGGTCGACAAAAGAGAGGAAGATACTTATCTTTTCCCATTTGTCTCGCTACAGACAGGCTTCAAGAAAACTGGCAGATTTTTCTTTACCCTGGGGATGTTTTTATCTGATTTTTGGTCAGTTTGACTTGATATTTGTTTCTTAAACCCATGTCACAAAAGTCAATGATAGAGAACTGAGAAGGAATAGTCAAAATGAACGAGAGCGAGAACCATTTCTCTAGAGCAGAGATTTCCCTCAAGTATAAATTGTAACCGCATTTTACAATACATAATCATTCAAAAAAATTGGGGTCAGTAAGATATTTTTTTCTAAAGAAATTAATACGTTAATTTAGCAAGGATGCCTTTTTTGGATTTTTTTTTTTTTGCATTTGCACTTTTAAAAAGTATAAAAATATAAAACACTTATTTTAAATTGTGATTTTTCACAATATTAGAGTTTTTACTGTATTTGTAATCAAATAAACACAGTCTTGATGAACACAGACTTCTTTCAGAAACATAAAAAAATCGTACCAACTTTTGAATGGTAGTGTCAAGTGCCCGTTTGCTTTCAAAATTGCCTTAATTCTTATGGCATAGATTTAATAAGGTGCTGGAAACATTCCTTAGAGATTTTGGTCCATATTGACATGATAGCATTATGCAGTTGCTGCAGATTTGTCGGTTGCACATCCATGATGCAGAACACCCGTTCCACCACATCCCACATGTGCTCTATAGAGGGTATGCATTGACGTCTCTTTCCCGAAGGAACACGCCCCCTCAGCCGGGACTGAGTGGCTAAAGAGCCGCTGCATGACTGGAGTTAATAGGGGAAACTGCGAAAACATGAGTAAAACAAATTATTTTCTGTTTAAATTAAAGGTTGGACTCGATATAAGTGTTCCTCAAAACTTACCAAAGATCCAGTGATCCATGGCTATTAACATGCAGACAGGAAATGCATAAACCTGTGAACGCTTTATATAATATAGGTGTATATCATTATATCGTCCAACCCTAAAACTTGTATACTTTTTGTCAGTGTTTATTTAAAAACATCAAATTAGGCAGAATTTACAATGTTAAATATTGAATTGATGAGTAGTCAATACAATATATAACAATACAATAGGCTATAATTTTACCCCAAAATTCAACATATTGAGACAAGTGCAAATCCATGTTTCGCAGCCTGCCACATTGTTTCTGTGAACTGCAGGGATCTATTTGCTTCTCTTATCTGTAGCTTTCGTCAGTCTGTAAAAATATACCCCATATTTCTTGTCAAATATGTTTGTACAATCAATCTTAAAGCTCTTTCCTGTTTTAGATGTGTTTTTCGCAGCATTAATGCTGAAAACCAATACTGCCACTCAGTCTTGTAGCCACTCAGAGGGCGTAACCGCAGTCCATCCGGCCGATGGTGACGTCAAGCACATACCCTCTATTGGATTGAGATCTGGTGACAGTGAGGCCATTTGAGTTTAGTAAACTGCGTCATGTTCAAAAACAGTTTGAGAAGATTTGAGCTTTGCGGCATGGCGCATTATCCTGCTGGAAGTAGTCATCAGAAGATGTATACATTGTACAATCCTCAGGTAGGCTGTGGTGTTTAAATGATGCACAATTGGTACTACAGAACTAGCCTGGTCCTACCAGACTCTCGTATATTTCATTTGTACAGAGAGTCTGGCCCCTCTTGACAAGCGTTAACTTCCTTGAAGGCGAGGACTGAAGTTGAAGTTTAAAACTATTGGATCTGCCCAGAGCCACTCTGGATCTGCCATAACCAAACGGTAATGTTTGGTCATGACGCATGTCATCTCAAACTAGCGCACAACATCATCGTCATCGTTTTCAGCCACTCCCTCCGTTCGCTGATTTGACCGGAGAAAACCAGAGAGTATACCTCAATCCCAGGCGGAAGTACGTAGGAGGGCGGAAAGAAAAGAAAATATGCAACACACCTTTACACCACCACCTGCAGCCTGATCCATTGACACAAGGCAGGATGGATCCATGCTTTCATTTTCTTTACGACAAATTTAAATCTTACCATCTGAAGGTTGCAGCAGAAATCGAGGCTCATCAAACCAGGCAACGTTTTTCCAATCTTGTATTGTCCAATTTTGGTGAGCCTGTGCAAATTGTACCCTCAATTTCCTGTTCTTAGCTGACAAGAGTGGCACAGTGTGCTCTTCTGCTGCTGTAGCCCATCTGCTTCAAGGTTCAACAGGTTGTGCTCTCAGAGATGCTCTTCTGCAGACCTCGGTTGTAACGAGTGGTTATTTGAGGTACTGTTGCCTTTCTATCAGCTCGAACCAGTCTGGCCATTCTCTTCTGACCTCTGGCATCAACAAGGCATTTTCGGGCCACTGCCACTCACTGGATGTATTCTCTTTTTTGGACCATTCTCTGTAAACTCTAGAGATGTTTGTGTGTGAAAATCCCAGTAGAACAACAGTTTACGAAATACTCAAGACAAGCCTGCCTGGCACCAACAACCATGCCATGTTCAAAGTCACTTAAATCATCTTTCTTCCCCATTTTGATGCTCAGTTTGAACTTCAGCAGATCGTCTTGACCATGTCTACATGTCTAAATGTACTGAGTTGCTGCCATGTTAAAAAAAATTTTTTCACAGAAATGCTGTATTTATGTTAAAAACTTGGCTCTAGAGGAAAGGCTTAGTTTTGAGATAGCTGTCCAATGGAAAATAAATAAATAAATAAAAGATCAAATTTATGTCTGTTTTCTTTGAAACAGACTAACGTATTTTGCCTAAGCTCCAGGGATTACCCATGACTATCCTTTATACATCAGATGAATCATAAGATGGAGATGCGAGTGAACATCAAAGATGAGGAACATAAAAAATATAAATGCTCCAGATGGGAAAGGCACCAGGAGTGCAACCTCGGCACAATGCTCTCTCTGCAACATTCAGGCCCTATCAATCAACTCCACCAATGTAAATCACAAGCTTTTTCTTGCATAGTGTATTTAGAAAACATATTGGCAAACCGTCAAGTCTGTAGACTTAAAACATGCTCAAGGGCACAACATTCATGGAGCGGGACTGTGATCCTAGTAATTCTTCAATCACACCTTCTTTATGTAAGCAGCCCAGAGTGAATCATGTGATCGTGCATGTGCAAGTTGGCAGATAAGCAGTAATAAAGTATTTGCAACCCTGTTATGTGGTGATCTCATTACTATTATTATTATTAGTTGTAGTCGTACTAGTAGTTTATATTACAGTAGTAGCCTAAAGTGATACTCAGAGGGGATATTTGTTTTAAATGATCCTACAAGTTTGATTAAAAAAACATATTAGAATTAGTATTTTTTTAAATATAAAAAAAGCACACAGGAAAAAGCATACATGAACTACAACATATTCAGTAAATACTATTTAATTAGTTCTCTCTTGTTTTTGCATGGGATCATAATTTTTATGTATGACAACCTGGCCAAAATTATGTCTGCACATTTTGGCGTATTTCACTGCAGTATCGCAAATAAAACAATTGACTCCAAGCACAAATGCAATTTGCATACAAAATCTTTTTACTTTTTTTTTTTATAATATATGCAGAGTGAAGATGTAAATTAACTTTTGGCCACAACTGTATATAAATAAAATTAGACATGTTTTAACTTCAAGGTTGCAAAAATATAAATCCGCATATAAAATCAATACAAACCAAAAGGTCATCTAATATTTAGTTCAAGCTCCTAACAAGTAACATTATGGTGAGCTAAGCACCTTTCACTGACAATTTAACAACACACACACACACACACACACACACACACAAGCTGCATGATTCTTGTTACATTGAGAATCACATTTTTTTTGAAAAGACAACTGAACAAAATAACATGCAATTTACAAGAGGTACTAGATGGTGACCATGGCTGTTAACCTCTAAAAAAGTACAAAATCACCATAAATGTAGTCCATATGACTAGATATGATATTTTTTGATATATTTTTCAGTCGTTTGAAGCCATAAAATTGCCTTGTGTGATGAAAATACCACAATTTATTTGTTATATATAAGTTTCATTATGTCGCAGCTCTCAATTCTCATTTGTGTTTCCGCATATTCAAACTAGAGCAGAGGGAAAGTTACAAATAACAACTTCAATTTGGTATGTTGATCATTTTGAAATGGCCATACAAAGTCATGATTACAATATGAACAATTTGAAAGTATGACAAAAGATTGCAGTTGAGTCTTGATTGAGTCAGATAACCAAGCAAAAAAAGAGGTTGGACAAAATGTTAATCACTGCAGTCTATTTAAAATGTTTAATTAATCCGAATGAATTATAAAAAAAGGTTTTATTGAAAATTGAAAAAAAATATTCAGTGACTAACTCATAAAGACTTCACTTGTTTCATTATTACTGGATGAATCACAGTTTTTGACCAAATCTCTTGAATGCATGATTCAATGACAAATACATTTTAACAGTCACTTATAACACCAAGTTACTTTCAAAAGGTGACTTGGTCTCTTTGCACTATCGTAGACTTCAGTGTCCAAACAATAAGCTTTTATCCCAGTAGGCTACTTCTGTGATAATATGAATATTTGTAACACAGAAATAACGAAACTGTGGTGGAAAATACACAGTTTATGAAGCTGTTTCATTCCTACTGTACGATAACTGCTCTCTCTGGCTCAGCGGCAGGACAATCGTTGTCATTTAGGAAAGAGATTGCGTGGGTGTTTTATCCAGATCACAATCTTTTAATGATTAACACACACAGACACACACACACACACACACACACACACACACACACACACACACACACACACACACACACACACACACACACACACACACACACACACACACACACACACACACACACACACACACACACACACACACACACACACACACACACACACACACACACACACACACACACACACACACACACACACACACACACACACAAACATACACGGTTTCATGTTTTATGGGGACTTTCCATAGACATAATGATTTTTGACCATAATGTACATTTTGATCATACTGTACAAAATGTATATTATATCCCCTAACCGTAAACCAACTCATCACAGAAAAATGTCAGCATTTTTACACTTTCTAAGACCATTAATTTAGTCTGATTTATAGGTTTTCCTCATGGGGACCAAAACATATCCCAAGGACAAGGATTTTGGATTTTCTTTGTGGGGACATTTACCTGTTTACCTGGACCACACACACACACACAGTTGTCAATACCATCATCTGTAATAAAATCTACTCTTACATCAACATTAAGTGGCACACTACGCTATACCAAGGATAACATGGTGCATAAACCCATCTGTCAGCAAGCCAAAATTGAATGATAACACAACGTGACTTAAGCCACGACTGGTCACAAGAGACGAACAGATTGGAGAAGGGCGAGGCAAGGTTGGGTGCAGATTAGAAGTGAAATGAACAGCCCTTGGAAGGATGAATTATAACAAAGATAGAGGCTTTGAGTGGTTAGGGAGGAAGAGGGGGGTGAGATGTGTCACTTGCCTCCGTTATGGAAAGATAAAACAGAGAGGAGTGGAGAAGGGATTTATCCCACTGCTGTACGGCTGAAAGTCAGCCTTTTAAGTGCAGAGTGAGGCTGAGAGTGACCCACTGCTTTAACACTTAAAGTGGCACTCATTCATATTGTCTTCATTAAAAAGAGCTTACACAAAAATGAATAGCACTTCCCATAAATATGATTAACATGATGTAAAATCATAAAAGATCAGTCTTATCTGTGGCCTAGAAAAACTTGTCTACATATTGTGTGTCACTCCGTCATGTTGAGATCACATGACCAGCCATGTCTTGTTTCTACTACCACCAATAACAAAAAGTTTACTAGTAACATTTTACAATTAGGTTTCATTAGTTGACATTAATTAACTCCTTTAGTTAACATGAACAAAACGTCTAAATATTAACCTAAACGAATGTTCATTTCAACTAATACATTACTAAAGGGTAACTAAACCCTAAACCAACTTTTTTTAGTTAATGATCTGTAATACTGCATGGGGCTTTATTAATGCTGTTCATTGATTCGAGTAAATGTTTTGACATTTGAGTATAAAATGTTTTAATTCTATAAAATATGGTGTTAAACCGCCAAAGTGCTGCCCTCTTAAGGTTGAACGGTGGCTACTGCAGTTGAATTTTCCTATTGGACGTTGTGGTACATCGTGACGTAGGATGGCACTTCCAACGGCTCACTATCCGCGCCCCTGGCACGAGCTCACCACGCCCTCAGAAATGTTTCCCCCAATCACATGATGAGAACGGCTTCACTCCAGTATGAACTGTCATATTACATGAAGTAGAAACATTATGAATGAAACTGACTTGACACTTGCTTTAACATTGTAATGAAGAAAATACGGTTCAATAATGCAGTTGTCAGTACATGTCAGGCTTTTCTTGCGATATTATTGCCGCCCGTCATGTGTACATGACGCGCTTTCAAACCCTGACACGCAAGTGGTTGCCGTGGACGCAGATAGATTAGGTCAGTTCTCTTGCGCGGCTGCTTCACTAGCATCGTCGGCATCGGGAGTTAACGCAGTTTGAGCCAGCGGCTCGCATTGATAAGGCTCCGGGTTTGTGTCAACAGACAATCCACCCTCCTCCAATGCAGGTGAAGGTAGGAGAAATGACCGCTCTGTTGCAAAGCTGGCGTCACTCCAGTCATTCTCCATCTTTGCGACTCGCGAGTCTGACAGCTGTCAATCAATCCGTCACTGCGGGTCTCAGGTGCACGCCCTCCGCTCAGCCCCGCCCTCGGTTCGTCCCCTCTGTCTCCGCTGGGCTCTGCCCACTTTTCCAGCATTTTTCAAAATTTGCCAGTGGGTGGAGTTAAGCTCTGAGCAGGGGTTTAGTTACCCTTTAAAATCAGAAATGGCATATTTGTTAACATTAGTTAATGCACTGTGAAGTAACATGAACAAACAATGAACGACTATATTTTATATAACATTAACAAAGACGCGTAAATACTGTAACAAATGTATTGCTCATTGTTAGTTCATGTTAGTCAAAGTTTTTTTTTAATCATTTTCATAATGTTTCCTGAGGTGTACTTATATTGTTAGTATGATCTTTACATCATAAAATGTCATAATTTAGAAATAAAAGGCATTTTTCTCTCCTGATTTTAGCCCTCTGGCTTGAATGCCCTGTTTGAAGGGCGTGTCTGCTGTGAGACTTCAGTGTAAACGCCCACTGCTGTGATTGGCTGACATCTTTGCATTTGAAATGCATATTACATGTGGAACACCTCTAGGAATACTTTTACTGTTTTATTTGACTATTACAGCTGTCAAGATGAACGAAATCGTGAAAATGTTGATTATAGCATTATATTTAGATCTTTTCCCATCACATGAACGGCTGCAGTGATGAGCATTGAGTAGACAGGCAGTCTGTTGATCACGTGAATGCAGTGATCTCATCATTGCAGCGCTATTTCTCTCACAAAATGCTTTCACCACAACAGCAAACACAATATTGATATGAATACAGTAAGAGCTTTGTTGTGCAGCATAACAGCGCCATTCATTATAATGGGAGTTTGGGCAAGTGTACTGCACGATGTGTGATTGACAGCTTCGAACATTATAAAGAGAGTTTTCTTTGATCGCTTTCTGTAGTTTAATCACAATTTAAATAACAGATTTTTGTACATGCTACTAAGAGAAACAATCTGAAGTTGATTGTTTAGTCACTGGCTTGATTCACTGATGCATATTAAACGATTTAGAAAGAAAGTCTGTTTGAACTTGAATGATTAGCTACACATCAGAAATCACTGATCACAGATCAGGCATTAATGAACACTGTTCACTGTTCACAGTTCACTGTGTGTGGCGGTGCTGTCGAATCCATATCGTAAAAGTCTGTTTGTAAAACCTGTGCTGACATTGCAACTGAATTAAATGTAAAAAATAAACAATTAATTTTCTCCAAATTCTCTGGGCGAGCAAAGCAGAGAAAGGGGAGGTAACCTTTCCCCATATGACGACATATAGGGAAGATTCCAGGTTGGCCCATCTGAGCTTTCGTTTCTCAAAGGCAGAGCAGGATACCCAGGGCTTGGTTTACACCTATCACAATTTCTAGCCACTGGGGGACCATAAACAGGCTAGGGGAACTCATATAAATGTTAAAGAACCTCATAAAGTGACATTTTCATGTCATGGGACCTTTAGTTAACACATTAACGAAATGAAACCTTACGGTAAAGTGTTACCAGTTTGCATTATATAGTGCTACCCAAAACATATATATAATGTATAACGCAAATTATGTAAACCGAAATATGCATAACATTTTACATTATGCATTTTATTGTTGCCATATTTTGTATGTTTTTTTTTTATTATTGTTGTTGTTGTTTATATATTACAAATATTTTGTGAACAATACATTTTGTGCATTTTGTTTGTTTTTTGTGCATTTAAAGTGATTTGTTGATATATTTTATGAAAAAAATATATTTACAAACTAAATTTTGAAATAATTTTGAAAAATTCACAAAATATCATGAAAACTACACATGAATACTTGCATTTCTATGCATTTTATAAGTTATATTAGTTTTCATATATTTTTTTAATGCTGTCAAATCGATTAAATGCGATAAATCTAATCAAAAACAAAAGTTTGTGTTTACAGAATATATGTGTGTGCACGGAGTATAAATAGTGCCCATACTATTTATATTTGCATGCACACAATTTATATTATATCTTTATATAAATATTTTATATATAAATGTAAAAAAAAAAAAAACTTAAATATACAGTGGTGGTCAGAATTATTGGCACCCCTAGATATTTTTTTATGAGTAAAATATCTCTGAATATTCCCATTTTTTTAGCACACCAGGGTGACTAGGAACATGAAATTGTCTAGCTATGTCGTCTTGTTTTACAAGAGTATAAATATGAGGAAACACAAAGGCCAAATTCCCTTAATTATCCATCACAATGAGTAAAACCACAGAATATAGTTCTGATGTGCAACAAAAGATTTTTAAGCTTCACAAAATAGAAAGTGGCTGTAGGAAAATATCTAAAGCATTGAACATTCCCATTTCCGTCATCAGGGCAATAATTCAATCAACTAAAGATGTTACGAATCTGGCTGGAAGAGGATGTGTGTCTATATCGTCCTAATGCACGGCGAGGAGGAGAGTCTGAGTGGACAAAGACTCTCCAAGGATCACAGATGGAGAATCGCAGAGATTTGTTGAATCTTGGGCTCAGAAATCCTTTAAAAAAAAAAAAAAATTCAAACAACCCCTACATCACCACATTTCACAGGGATTCAAGAAAAATCCTTCTTGCTCATCCAGAAACAAACTCCAGCATATTCAGTTGTCAAACACAACTTTGCAATTCAACAGGGACCTGGTTCTGTGGTCAGATGAAACTATAAAAGGAGCTTTTTGGCAGCAAACACACCAGATGTGTTTGGTGCAAACAGGGATAAAAAGTACCCCAATGCCTGCGGTTAAATATACTGCTAGATCTTTAATGTTGTTGGTCTTGGACATGTGCCATGGGCGTCCCAGTTGCCTGACCTGAACCCTATAGAAAATGAGCAGGGTAAACTGAAGAGAAGAAGCACCAACATGGAGCTGGGAATCTGAAGGCTCTGGAGAGATTATGTATGGAGGACTGGTTTCTGATCTCTTCTCAGGTGTTCTCCAAACTCATCAGGCTGTTATCTTGGGAAAAGGAGGTTGCAAAAAGTATTTTTAAAAGGGTCCCAATAATTATGGCCAACGTGTTTTGGGGAAAAGAAAAACAAATTTTTCATAATGTGATCAACCCCCCAATTTCAATTATTTTACTTCAATTAATTTTTTTATGAATGAAAGATCAAAAGAATAAACAATGCAGATTTATTTGATATCTTTGATCATATTTATCAGGGGTGCCAATATTTTTTTACCACCACTGTATACATGCATGTATGCCTATTTACATATTCATAATAACTATATTCAGCACACACACATATTATGTAAACACAAACATTTATTTTGGATGCGATTAATCACGATTAATAGATTTGACAGCCCTAAAATACATGAAAATGCATCAAAATATATAAACAAATTGCATAGTATACAATATATAAATAACTTAATTTATTTTATACTATGAATTTTGTGCGATTAATAGATTTGACAGCCCTAAAATACATGAAAATGCATCAAAATATATAAACAAATTGCATAGTATACAATATATAAATAACTTAATTTATTTTATACTATGAATTTTGTGGATGAAATATTTTTTTGTCAATTTTGTTAAGATAATTTTTTGATCATCTTTACAAAACTCATCTTTTGAACTTAAAAAAATAGGTTGCCAAATACATAAACAAAAAATACATGCATATAAGTGTTAAATTGTTCGGCATGCTTGTTTTATCCGATTCAAACACACACACACACACACACACACACACACACACACACACACACACACACACACACACACACACACACACACACACACACACACACACACACACACACACACACACACACACACACACACACACACACACACACACACACACACACACACACACACACACACATTTATACCCAACCTAACAGTCGAGCCTGAGTCAACAGCAGAGAAATGGTATAGATCAGCATGTCTGCAATTCACTACTTTAAAAGAATAAAAGTAGATGAACAATATGTCCAAACAAGCTGTTCATGCTGGAGCAAACTGCAACAATAAGGGGGAAAAAAACAGATACAATCAACAAAACATTCTATTGCATGTATCCAATAGCGATAGGTGCCAGTCCAAGATGAGTTGATGCGAAATACAGATCTTCTATATGAATCCAGACACAATTAAACACATTGCTGAGGACATATAAAAGCCAAAACAAACACAGACAAAGCCATTTGTTTTGTGCCATTCAGCTCCCCGCTCAACATGCCATAATTGTTCGGATCCAATCGTGCTTTTAAAAGCTTTTTTACTGATGGCATGAATGTGTGTTTTTTTTTCATTATCAGGAGCATGACTAACATCATCACACAGAGTGATGGGTAGAATTAATATTGCTCCGAGCCCACGGGGACAGCGCTGCCCTCGCCTCTCCAGATGCCTTTGAGCTTGGCGGACTCAGAGGTCAGCGTCTCATTTTACACCGACAAAAATCTATTACAAAACCCATCTTTCCGCACAAAGAGTTATACCCAGAGGAGGAGAGGGAAGTTTCTTTAATTGTTTCTCCTCTGCCACAGCTGACCCAAATAGCTGTGGTCCGCACCGTAAAGATAAGCGCAGGACGAGAAGCAGCCGCCATTGATCTAGCTCAAAACTTCAGGCCACTGGAGGACGGGGAGTCACAAAGGGCAAGAGAGATGCTTCATTTCGACAGTAATGACCATGTTCCAAGATTGATTCCCAGCTGTCAAAACCACTTAGAGTTACCACAATTTGTGCCAGCTGTGAAAAAACAGCTATCCCCGCATGACCACGAAGTTGCTAAATTGATGTTAAACTTTTGTTCTTTGTGCGCGGTTCTTTAAAGCTATTTAAATGTGCTACATTTAATCCACTAAATTTGGACTTGTTCCTTTGACTGGATGGAGAACTACTCTCATGCTGCAGTGCCTTTTCCCTACCTATTCAACATGCTGTTTCCTGCTGGCATCTGTTGGTAAAATTGTGTTTCAGAGTGCAGCATGGTGCCCATGTAAACCCCGTTCTAAAATCAACTCAGGGTGCACTTCACTGGCACAATCAGCCCTCTCCAAGCTGTTGCCTCTTTCAAATGGCAAAGGCCACATCGCTGAACCTTTCAGATGTACATCAAGTCCAGGAAGTTTTGTTCTGGGTGCTTTAAAAAAAGAGGAATAGAAAATCTTACTGAGGATTTGGAAAAAAAAATAATATCTAGATGGCAGCAATGGGGGAACATTTGATTCTTCAGAACAAAGACAGACGCTGTGTCTCTCCTGGATGTGCTTTCCGTTGAGAAAACTTCCTCCCTAAACTGCAGTGTGACAACGCAAAAAAAAAAAAATAGCACTCAAGGTGAATGTGACTTTTTTTGAAAAATTCTCCACCTCTTTTTTTCCTTATTCCTGAAGAAAACACGCTTTTGGCAGAGGGCTATGACAATGTCGGCCTAAATGAAAATCTCTTTCCTATTCTAATGCAAATGTCACAATCAGCCTTTGATCCACTCCTAATCGCTCAGTAAACACAGCCTTGTTTGATCATCCTGTGATAGCAAGATGGATTTAGAAAATCTGTTTTGAGACCAATGATGTCCTCAATGTCATGAAAAAAAAATATATATATATATTACTTATAGCACAGTGTTCATTTTGACAGCAAATTTTGATTTAGTTTTAGTCATAGTCTTTTGACTAAAATGCCATTTAGTTTGTCATATTTTAGTCACCTGAATTGTTTTTAGTTTTAGTCTGGTTTTAGTCGACCACATCTACAGTAGATTTAGTCTCCTAAAATCTAATGAGTTTAGTTAAATTATAATACATTAAGCATTTAAGCATTACATAACCGACTGTCACTTGAACTGACATTGACATCATTTTGTTTTTGACATTAAAAATACACGAAAGGGAGCTCAAATCACTTTTTTGCCTGTTTTTTTAAAAACAGCTATATAGTTTTTATAACTTTGTATGTCTGTTTTAGTCAGTAGGCCATATCAGGTTAAGCTAAAGCTTCAAATAAGTTTGTTTATTTATTTATTTATTTTAATTTCAGTTAACATTTATTTAATTTCAAGTAAGGACGTTTTTTTTTTAAATGTTTTAGTTAACTAGTATAACCCTGATACTTTATTGAATATGTGTCAAATACTGGTCTTTCCTCCTGACTATAAATTAAATACAGTTTATTGTGTAACCAAAAACGAATATATAATGCATGACTTTTAGTGATAAACAAGATCGAAATACACCAGGACTCTTATTTTGAAATGTCTACGCCTCTGTTGCAGTTGCAGCTGCTCATTCAAATTTCAGATGAGATAAAATATGCAGTGTTACAACCATCTAAAACATATTACTATATAAACATCGTAAAGTAAACATTGTCATTATTCATCAGCATTAGTTCATAAACAATTGCATAGCATAAATGTGCGCCAATGTTCATTGATTGTGAGCCGCTCTGGAGCGCTGTATTGGGGATGCGGGGGTGAGCCTGTAGAACGCGCAACAGCGCCGTGTTTTCCAGCGGTTATATCAGCACGTTCAAATCAAATGTGCGCATCTGTTACACAGGATATCAGTTCTGACTGGATCTCTTCCCTAATTGTCCCTCCCTAACATTTTCGTCTCGTTTTTATTTGTTGACGAAAATGACAGTTGATTTTCGTTATAGTTTTTGTCATCCAACACTAGTTTTTATTTGGTTATCGTCTCGTTTTCGTCAGTGAAAAAAGGTTGTTGACGAAAATTATGACGAAAATTATTCGTCAACGAAATTAACACTGTTATAGCGGAGGAGTTTTAACAAGTGTTCTGAACGATCTGAACGCACGGTCTGAAGCGCATGGTGCACTTAGGGCCTGTTCGAATTCACTTTTGCTAGTTTAACGACGGAAAATTGGAAAATTGGTCTTTGCATTCAATTGTATACAAACATTTGAGTTTCTATGGAACATTGGTTTCCACACAAATAATAAGCAGTTTTCAGCTCTGATAAGAAATATTTCCTGAGCATCAAATCAGCATACACAATTTTTTCCAACCAAATTCTGGGTTGAGCCTTTTGGGTCATTTTTGGGGTTACCCATATCCTGGATCAGACATAACAACCCAGAGTTGCGTTATTTATCGCAGGCTGTTTGCAATATCTTCAGGAGAGAGCAGTGCAGCTCCGTAAAATTGGTGCATGTCTTCGGTAAAACACAGGTTTGTGTACATTTTATTGTATCTATAAATTCTTTATTGTGCAGTATATTGTTTACATTTTATGCAAAGCAACATACAGGGGTGTGAAGCGAGTCACCTAAATGAGTGTCGCATCAGTCTTTCTGTGTGATGGAAACGACTGATGTCTCGCATAAAGTTTTATTATTTTATTTAAAAAGATACAGAATATAAATACTTAGGATGTTAAAATATGTTCTCAGAACTGTACACTGGTTTATGTAAAGGTCAGTCGGAGCATATTTCGGCTATGAGTGAAACGCAGGGTGGAGGTCTGACTTCCCCTGCTGAACAAGGTACAAGCTCTGGCATGAGATCCAGCACCGTTATGGTGGAAACAGGACAACAGAGACCGGTCAATTACACTTGAATTACTTCTAAACGTATAATTTTTACTTCTAATATTTGTTAAACAAGCTTAAATGTAGGCAATATGTATTAAAACGATATATATGCTATACTGTAAAATATGATAGAAAATAAAGGAAATATCAGTGAAACAGTGGTTATGTGAAGAATTTTAAAAAGTTTAAAGGATTAAGACTTGTTCACACTGGGACGATTATCATGTGCGGTTATCACCAATGTTAAACGCCTCATGACTAAACAAAGGGCACCAAGTGTGCACACCAACTCGCAAAATGGCAGGCGTAAAAGCCTCGGTTTTTTAGAAGAAGAAGAAGATGACGATGAAGAGGAAATAAGTAGATGAAGAAAAAGATGCAATGAGGCAAGATGATTGTAGAGCTGCTGGTCTCTTTGGTGTCTGAACACAAATAACTTTACGGTGAACGAAATACGCTGACGATAAGCATGCCAGTGTGCATGAGGCTTTAAGTTAATCCGTAAACATTGAATCATGTATGAAGTAAAAAAAATAAGCTAGTATTATAGTAAAAATTAATCAACCCATTATGCTGGGTAAAATTAACCCAACATGTGTTCTGTCCAACAGTAAGAACAATGACGGATCATGAGACACTGAAGACTGGAGTAATGGCTGCTGAAAATAAAAAAATGTCATCAACACTAACCGACCCCAAACTTTCGAAAGTTAGTGTACTTGCATTTATATTTAAAAAAGCATCCACTCTGCTCAAACAAATGTGAGAGTCCAGAATCATCAAGTGGTTTGAAATCCACTGCCTTGAATAATTAGTCAACAAATTGGCTGGATTCCAGATTGATCTGACCACAATCAGACACATTTCTTAGACTGTGTTTACATTTCACACATTTTTTGAGTTTAAAATTTTTATGGGTCTTGAGTATAGTCTGTAAAAAAAAATATGGACGTAGTGGCCGTGACGTCACCATATAGGGTTTTGAAGAGCAGATTTGAAGCCTCAAAGTCGGCCGTTGCCATCTTTGCAGTGCGTCACTGCGCACCACTCTCGGATAACTAAAAATGGGAAATGAGGCGGGACGTGGATGGAGCTGAGGTGACGTGATGACTAAGAGACAGCAGACAAATGGCAATCCACCTGTCACTCAAAGTGACCACGCCCTTAATTATGCCCTTTATATAATGGAAACGAATGAGTCATAAAAAAATTCACCCCCCTCACTGAAGGGTAAAATTAGCTGTATAGACCAAACCCACAAATTGTATCATGCTGTAAACATGATTTTTTTCTGCTGTAAAGTTGGGCATTTTAACATGGGGCTCAATGAGATTCTGCTCCCTTCTGGAGCCTGTCTCTAGTGGCCAGTCGATGAATTGCAGTTTAAGTCACTTCCGTATTGGCTTCAAGAGAAACTGTGAGAGGTTGCCGCTTAGTCTTGAGAAGTGTTTTAAAAAGTGGCTCTATTTTTTACTAGAAATGCTTTAAAAAACACAACACTCATGGTGTCAAGATACTCCAAAAACTGTCCAAATATGCCTGTTTGCACATGTATGGTGTTAAGTGCAGCATGCTGTCAGCCTGCAAAACAAAGCACCAAAATACATAAAGACGACACAATTTAAAACTCACTTATCGACCCTATAGAGTCAATCATTGTAACACATCATCACTAATGACAACAACACTTCAACTATTTAACAACCTATAGCTGTATTATACACTCTTAGCATAATGACATTCAGTGTCTCTCAACAAATGTATGTTGCATTTTGCATGTTATTCCATTTTTCCACACTGCACACACAATTCTGGGACCATCAGATGCAGTTTCCTTTGGAAAAACAACTAAAATTGATAGGATGATCATCATTTCCCTTTAAAAACCCATGTAATTTAATGGGACACAGCTTCTGTGAGGACTATTAAACTATTTTAGAGTGCAGCTCGAAATACTGTAGCAAGTCTTGTTTGATTTTCTAATTAATTTCTTCATTTTCACACCGTTTATTCTGCAAAAAGCACGGTACGTTTAATGAACGAAGGTAGAGGCCTTTAAAAAACTAATTGAGAAGAAATTGTAGCATTTTATTTTTTTAATTTCAGAGATAACATAATCTCAGTGGCAGTAATTCTCGAAGCAAAATCGGTCTTTTAGGGGCTCATTAGACAGAAACATTACATTTAGAGCATCATTTGCTCTGGAGAGTTTGCTTGTGTGAATTTGCACTAGATATAAAGAAGTAAGCATCTTTGCTTTTAATTTTTGCATCTGAATATTGATTCAAAGCTTTTCAGAGCCACATTCAGCGTAAATATCAGAGGACATCAAACAATTACGTGGACCATTTGTTTGATTATTATTGTATGCTGTATTACCCTCATAAGCCTGAGTTACTTGGTAATAGTTTGCTACTTGTGCAACATCCAGGGTATTTAAACCCTTGTTAAATGATTAAAACGGCATGTTTCCCATCATTTCGTAGGTCATCTTCGCCTTTATCTGAAGCTTTAACGAAAACCCTAATAATCACATTGTTTTCACAGCCTTCACCTCAGACAGCCTACACAGCATAAAGCACTGCCTTCAGAAAGCAATCTAGATTCTTTAGAGTCGAGGGAGGGTAAAAATATCCAGAAAACAATATTTTTAGCTACGCCGTGCAACTCTCGCCGAAGACTAAAGAGCTTTTTTTCCCGCCGAGAAGCAAATTTGCATGACACAATTACACAAGGGCTTCTAAAATAGCAGAAAGAGTGGCGTGTGGGAGCCTCACAGGAGTGCACCAACTACACAAAGTGAGAACGCACAGACTCCATCCAACACTTCTGTTACTATAGCAACCAAGTGTAGGAATTTCTCAAACCAGGAATCGGAATGCGGTGCCTGGCAGGTTTAATGTTGAGAAATCGTTTTGTTATTCAATCTGAGATCACCACCTCTGGGTCAAGAGGTCCTCTGCGGTTGACAGTACATATAACGCTAACAAACAAAAAGAAAGTGGTTGAGGTAGCTTTCCGTTATGGTGGTCCGAAAGACAGGCGTGTTAATCTGCACACTCCTCCACTCCTTAAAGCTGCATTATCTTGCCAAGAGCAAAGTAATTTGCATACTGTAATGGTGTGCTTCAGTGTCAATACTGGTAATGAGATTTGCGAAAGACGTGGGCTACAAACTAAGCTGGGGAAACAACCAAAGTGTCCGGAATATTAGAGCTGAGTGGGAGCCAGAATGCCAAAGATGTGCACATGAGAGTTAAAGGTTGACTTTGAAAAAAAAGGGCTTTCTGAGATGTTGCTGGGTGATATTCACAGCTTTTCAATAAAGGCGCACCTTGAAAATCCATTATGTTGATGACTCGGCAATATCAGACGTTTTTCAACCACTATATCTCGGTGAAGCCGGTTCCTTATTAAAAATAGGACTACACTGAAAAAAGTGGTGTAGAAACAATTTTTACTCAGAATTCTTAGAAAATGTTACATTGAATTAAAAAGAAATGGCAAATAACATACATATTATATACAACTTTGGAAAATTATTTGATTACAATGTACATGCTGACAAAAAGAAAAGAAGAAGCTTTATCTAATGCTAGCCTATTTAATCTGCATGTCCTATGGCAGCAAACTTTTCAGTGGAAAATAATGGCACAAGCCGTACGAGTCCTGAGGGCAAATCAGTGTTAAACTCCCTCTACTGGGTGCAAACCGCTGCCCAGCATGTGTAAAACCTGCGCTCTGAAGAGTAATGAGCAAGAGAGGGTTAATCTGGTAAGATCATAGGTAATTCAGAGTGGCACTCAACAGGCAGTCATGCGGAAACTCAGAGTTAGCAGCCGTCACCGTCGAGCTGCCCGGTGGGACGGGGCCGAGGCTATCTCTTCATTAGAATGACATAATCAGTACAAGCACAACGTGAGATGAACTGCCAGGCGTTTCATTGAGGAAAATTCTCCATGGGCCTTCCCAGAATTCTAAGCTCGCGCCCAGCTCCATGGGCGTAACATAAAATAACTTCAAAGTGATTTCTAGGTCTATTTTTAGCACCACCCATGGTGCATTATCAAGGCATCAATGGTCTGTCTGTAGTTTTATAAAAGCCCATTCCAGTGGTCTCACTGGGAAACACGGACATATATTTGTTAATTTAAGCCTCTTTGCAACGCCGCACTTACTCAGGATGCTTTTATGCATTTGGACTACTATTTGCATTAATACTTTAACTTCTAAAGATATGGCGAATGCGTTGGGTGGGCTCCTCCAGGACTTTGACGTCTGTGCTCAGGAACATTATAAACCTGAGGGAATCTATTTAAATGAATAAAAGAAAAGCATTTTCTGCTAACATCATGTAGCACTTGAACTGTTCACATTTTCCAACTTCAAGTTGCATCCTCACAAAAATCTGAAAGTGTAAGGTAATGTACAGTAATGAATGCATTGCAAAGCTTCTTTTCAAATAAATACATTAAATATTGATTTAAATATTTGAAATTATTGTACTCTCTTATGCGCAAATTAGCTTAAAGCTACAACAAAGAAAGATATTCCATTAAAAAGCTGAAGCATTTTGCTTAAGCTTTGTTCATTTAGCATCACATTTACCTCAGTGTCCACAGCTGGTTAGTTCACTAGAGAAATTAACTCTTTCGCTACATATATGCACTATATTAGCCTATATATTCATTATATTCTACTTAACCTGGTAGTGATGTCTTGATTGTTTAATGTATGTTTAAATAAATCAGTCATGAAAATGACAGACACTGTGTATAAATGATTATATTTCAACAACGAATTGGAGTAAAAAAAACAATTTTATAGTTAGATTTAGAAGTTAATGCAAAAACTGCCTTATGTGAAGTATACATGTTTGCATACACTTTGTTATTTAAGTGTTGATTATTATATCTAAAAAATAAATAGCAACTCAATTTAGGCTAATAGTTTGGGCTCTGTTGTTGACCTTTAATGTGCAAGTAAGGGCTCCATATAGTTTACAGCATTAGCAGAAAAAGTTTTTTTATCTTTCAGAAACTTTTAGTTATAATTGAATTAATTTAAGGACAAACACAATCTGTTCAGTAAATCACTGTTTAATAATAAAAAAGTGTTATATTCAGTTTTCTCTCTCCTGATGCACCAAACCTGTACCGAACTGTGACTTCAAAACCGAGGTACGTACCGAACCGTCAGTTTTGTGGGCTGTTACACCCCCAATATAATATAATTAATATAATATAATATAATATAATATAATATAATATAATATAATATAATATAATATAATATAATATAATATAATATAATATTATATAATTAATATAATATAATATAATATAATATAATATAATATAATATAATATAATATAATATAATATAATATAATATAATATAATATAATATAATATAATATAATATAATATAATATAATATAATATAATATAATATAATAATATAATATAATATAATATAATATAATATAATTAATATAATATAATATGTATATATATATATTTGTTTAGAAAATGGTAAACTGAGTTAAACTGTGTCAGAACAAATTCATCTTGATAATGTCAGATAACTTTTATAGAAAGGTATTTCATGGATAATAATCAACCAATCAGCTGTCAGCTGTTACATTTAAGTACACAATTAGATAATACCGGTTTAGGTCAACTGCTTACCAAGCAATGCTTCATTTTGTTCAGTCTGTGGTGTAAACGATCACATTAGCAATTAAAGAAAAAACACTTAAGCAAAACATGCTCAGGTCAAAGTGTCTGAATAATTTTGGTCCCAATTTTTTATAAATGTTACTGGTAATCCACTGTATGAAGAATTTTGGGGTATAATATGTGACAGTTAACTTTATTGTGCTATCCTCACTTACATAAATGAACTATAGTGTCCTGCACCCACTAATAAAAAAAATTATCTGGTGTCTGAATAATTTTTGGTTTGACTGTATATAAAAGTTCTTACAGGTTTACATGCATCAAAGGTCAAAATGCTTTCATTTTGTCCTAATACATTGCACATCACCACATTTTTCAATGATTCTCAAGCAACTCTTTCCGCAAGCTACTCTGTTCTGATTGGCCAGATGGCCCAGTCTGTTATGATTAGTCTACCGCTTACAGTGCATGTCGGAAACAAACTTCAGCTCCGACGACTTTCTAAAGCACAGCGATTGTACGCACTGTAAACACAATAACAATAATGGCGATTTTACCATATCAATCCAACATTGGAAGAACCTGAACCTCCATTGCAAGGAAGACTTGACGACTGCTCTGCAAAAGCAAATTCTCTTTGTTAATACTTCCCAAGGATGAGGATGTGAATAGTAAATGGTTAAAATGACCACAGAGATATCACAGCAGTATAGCCTTTAGACAATTTCTTCTTATATCTCTGTGAGGTCTAAATTGGGTTTACCAAACACTTATCAGTTGCTTTCAGAAATTATCAGCTTTTCATGAGGAGACTAAATCCAGGATTACATCTCAAACGTGTCTCAAAACAATGTAACTGAAGTAACGTTACAGCGCTTCACTAGATGTGTTTGTATAAGTTGATGTGTGGGCGTTGATGCAGGGATCGTCAGTATTTGAATCTGAAAGAGCGCGTGTTCTGTGGGCGTGGTCGCATTAGCGGATAATGAAGTGGCTCGCGAAAGACTGATCTATCACTTTTCAACCAGATTACATAAACACAGCGTATTTGTTTCCGATTTGGTTTACATTGTTTAACGAATTCGTTTGCCCATATAATCTTAAGATATTAAGTTTAAGCTTATTTGGCTTGCTGTCTACTGATGTGGGGCTCGATGAAGCGGCTTTAACTCAAGCTCTGATATACCCCCATAGTGACTAAATGATTATGTAGGGCAAGGTACCTAAGATAAAAGTGGAGTTTGGGGAGGTGGTGGGATGCTGGAACATCTGAGACTGAGGAGAGGTAAACAGCTGTTTATATACTCTGGCTGTTGATTGAAAGATTAGATGGACTCGCTCCTCCCTAAATTACATTTGGAACTGCACTTAAAACCTGACATTTCAACGTTTCTTTAGAGATATGTCTTTTGTTTGTGAGACAAGTATTCACTAAGCTAGAGTTTCTTTTCTGAAGACTATCTGAACGTCTTTAACAGAGAGGCTGCAGATCGCGCATCATGTTTGTTTTCTTTATTTTGCAAAAAGCAAAACATTTAGTTTTTATTGTGACGGTGCACAAAAAAAAATAGAACCTTAACAGATTATAATGATGTATAACACTTGCCTGAATGATAAAAAACGACAGAGTTATTTGAGTCTATTTGGCATTGATAAGAAAAAAAGAGAGCCGATCGCGCCGGCGCGACCGCCGACTCGAGAGGGTTAAAGACGGGAAAGTGCCTACTTTGTTTGGACTTGCTCCACAGAATCACAACCTGTAAGAACAAATAATTATTGATGTATATAATTTTCTACTGGGTTTTTCAAAATATGTCGTTTCGTGTTTTATATTGTTTTGGTCTCAAGCTAACCAGCTAACTCACGTTATTACTGTCTTACTGAAATACGTCTGCAAATCAGCTGTGGGCCACTATTACCTAAAACTGTGTCTATTAATGCAGATTGTCTGTTGTACTTACTTAGATTAGATTAGATTAGATTCAACTTTATTGTCATTACACAAGTACAAGTACAAGGCAACGAAATGCAGTTTAGGTCTAACCAGAAGTGCAATAGCAGCAAGTGCAGGATATACAATGGATGCGTAAGTGCAGGACATGGATATGTACTGAATATGTATAAATATGTATAAATAGAGAGACGTTATTACTATAAACAGAACTGAATTTACATGTACAGTGAATAAATATACAGATGGCTATTACTATAAACAGAATTTACAGGTGAATATGTACTATGAATACAATATACAGATGGCTATTACTATAAACAGAATTTTACAGATAGAGGTATACAATAATATGTTAGGCTAATATGAGGAATAGCAGTGGATTAGGGTAGTGCAATAAATTATGGACAGAGCTATCCGGAAAAAAAAAAAAAAAATAAAAGTGTAAAGTGCAGTGGAAAGTGGTTGCATATTACAGTTAGAAGTACAGTGCAAAATGCAAATGTAAACATTGGTACTATAAATACAGTCGGCAGTGCAAATGAGCATAATCCAGTTAAGATATGGCAGTGCAAGATGCATATGTAAACAGTTGTTACTGTGATAAACAGTCGGTAGTGCAAATAACAAAGTGAAGGAAGATGTGAGGTAGGAGAGTTATCAGTTTATGAGGGAAGTGGATCAACGGGGGTTTGAGTTCAATAAAGAGACCGCTCTGGGGAAAAAACTGTTCTTGGAGTACTTACTGAAAAAGGATGGAGTAAGATTTGTATTACAAACTTTAATGTTACATCAGTCATTCACGTTAGTGCTCGACTAACGTAAGCAGCATTATTGATACATTTCCCACATGTGCACCGCAATAAATTAGACATATACACATTGGTTTGTTGATGGACATACACTATTTTTACCATTAATGTGGATGGTGAGGAATTACAGTTGCAACATCTCATGATGAACGTCAAAAAGAGTACTGTATCACTGAGAAACAGCGTCTTCTTGACATGTACACAACACCAGCTACAGTGTTTGAGGGCGGGTCAAAGTAAACCAAGTGATGAGTAGCCTTAACAAAGTGGGATTGGAATTACTGGCATTTAGGTGGCTCATTGAGGAGTTGCTTCTTTCTACGTTATTGAGAGACAATAACTTTATTTATCATGGACTTTCGACTTTACAACTTTGCAGAACGTTTACATTCACAAACTGCTATATTATACACACTGCATGAAAGGGAATATTCGAAAAAGCATAATAGGGGCACTTTAAAAATTCTACAACAGTCTGTGATATAATTCATTTTTTGCATTGCCTCAATAAACACCATTATCTAACAATTGTTATGTTTTGTTGAAGCAGTTTGAACTAGCTTTCCCTTCATCAGATATTATGCATGTAAAACACCAGTGGATATTGAAATGCACACTCCACTCAAAACTTGATTTGCTGTTGTCATGGACCTGAAGCAGAGGCAGCTATTAAGACGAAAACGAATCCTCCAATCAGGCAACAAGCCTCAATTTGGCATGAGTGCTTTTTGGCAGCGCTGGTTAAAGAGCCTCTCCATAGCAATATCCTTTATCTGAGCAGCAGAGGAAGCCCCTCAGCCCGACAGAGAATCTTAAAGGAGAAGTCGGGCCATGGTGTGCATTACAAAACCCTCAAACCGGGCCCGTCAAGATAACAGCGTCCCCGTAATGAACAACCCACAGCTGCGATCTTTTATTCAAACAGCCTCTGTGTCATCCGCCAGAGCATTTGATTAGATATTGTAAATCCCAAAGGTGGATATCAACCACGGTTACATTTCGAACACAAGCAAAAATTGAGAAGTCGACAGTTTAGTCAAATAAAAACCTGAGATTAAAGAAGCTTTGGCAGCCAAGTGTAGATAATTGATTTATAATGTATTAGGCCCTGTGATGATCAGCAGTCATAGGAGACAGCGGGTTGGTTCATATTACCACCTTGCAGTTTTGATCAGACGCCAATAGGCGATTTTGACAGCTCTGCCCGCAGAGACATTTCCCTTAAATTGCGGTTGTCAATGTGCAAATAGACATTTCTTCTCAGCTGTTAAGCCAATCAGATGTGCGTGCTTTGCCTCCATTCATTATCACGCGAACTTGTTCTGTTGCAAAAGAAAAGAGCTGTGCTTTTTGCTATTTCCACAGTCACATAACTCTGTGAGGATATGAATTAGGAATTGAATATTACCTTCATAAAAAATTTATTCTCAATCGTTCATAACTTTTTTTCCCCTGTCAAAAACCCCCACCAAAGTTAACTTTCATCTGGGCAGTAAACAGCCAATCATGCAGGGGAGAGACCTTGTACCAACAAACAAGCTTCCTGGAACCTATACTGATTCAGTGGGACTGTCTAACCGTTCAGTATGATGTATGAGACTATAGCTAATATGTAAAGTGCTATTAATCTCTTTTTGTTCTGTCTGGAAAGGTCAGCATTTGCAAAGACAAGTCTGGAGACAGTAGATGTGTCGCATTTTGTGAACAGAAGGTTGAATCAAAGACAGTGTTTTGCTCTTAAACAGATACGGCCTTAACCATCTGTCTGTACATGATTAGATCACAGCGTTTGACTGTATATTGAAATATGGTACATCCACAGCTATGAGATTTGTCCATATTGGTTTTACTACATTATACAGACTTTACATTAAGGCAGTCTGTTCATATATATTGCATATGCAATTTATGCAGCTATATACAGTATAATGCATTCAGAAATGTCTAGCAAAAGTGCTTAAATAATCCATTCGCTCATTGCTTTGCAATATGCTAATAGTGGGTGGTAAAATGTGAAGCATCCAGCTGGGATCCATTAAGACATGGCCATCAACACCAGATGAATATTAAAGATGAAGTATTTCTGTGCCACTATCATCAACAAACAGAATTGTAAAAATTATTCCAAAACACTCAATTGCCATTGGTCAAACAAACAGGCAGTCCCTCCCCAAACGCATATCATTGATTGAACCAATGCTGCAGGTCCAAATAGACTGGAAGTAACCATCCCATTGATTTTTAATGATAACTTATAAACTGTTAAAAGACAGGGCTACAAGGTTGTTAGTGGTATATGCTTTTGTCGAAGCTATCAGCCTGTATTGTATCAACTTAATTTAAAGAAATCATGTTTACCAATATAACAATATTGATTTGGCAGAAAAATCTTTACCAATCAGATAATCACAACAGGCAAATCTTAACAAAACAACACTTTAGCGGCCACCACACTCACATGAAGCACTTTGGCATGTAGTTCTCTCCTTCATTAAAGGGATAGTTCACCCAAAAATTAACATTTTGTCATCATTTACTCACCCTCAAGTTGTTCCAAACCTGTATGAGTTTCTTTCTTCCGATGAACACACAATAATTATATTTTGAAGAATGTCGGTAACCAGACAGTTGACGGTAGCCATTGACTTCCATAGTAGGAAAAATAAAATACTATGAAAATCAATGGCTCCCGTTAACTGTCTGGTTACTGACATTCTTCAAAATATCTTCTTTTGTGTTCAACAGAAGAAAGAAACTCATACAACTTGAGGGGGAGTAAATGATTACAGAATTTACATTTTTGGGTGAATAATACCTTTAATCCCTTTAAAGTCAATCTTGTACCTTTGTCTGATTTTCAAATACGTATTTCCTTCAAATTAAAGTTTTTAATGTTGTGATTCACCTTTGGTTTGGTTCATGGCTTATAACTCTTTAAAGAAGACCTTTTCAAAATCCCTATTAGGAAAACAAATGGGGAAAATTAATGGGATAAAATACTTCCAGAACTAAGAGTGCTGAAAAAGTGGACGGGTACTATTGCACTCTATGGTCAAACATACCAAGCAATTTTTAATAAATAAATATTTTGATATGAAATATACATTTGAAATATAATTTTGACCTAACCCTAACCCCAGTATACTACAAATGTACAAACTACAAAACAATCTTCCTCTAAGGTCATTTTCACTATAAATACAAAAATAGATTAGTGGCAGAATGCATTTGTATGAAACAAGAGCGATCGCTCGAGCAAGTCTGCAGTGCGATACGAAAGACAAGAAAGTAGCAGAGGGGTTGCGTTGATCAGTCAGATATAGTGTTTCCATGTTAATGTATATATCTGACTATGTAATGCTGCAGCTGACCAATAAGAAGCAAGTATTCCATAGAGATGTTCAATAATAGTCTCTATGGCGTCAAGATCACACAGTTCAAAAGGCTCAACTTTCACAAGTTATATTGCAATAATAGATCCAATCAGAGAACAAAAAACAGACAATGAACTCAAACAGAACATTAATGGTGAAATATTAGCACATATGCAAAAAACAGCAACTTACCCTGTACCAAACAATCTCTCTCAGTCTTCCATCTGTCTTGAAGTTGCACTTTAGAGTCACTGTTTCTCCCACGACAACCGGTAGCAAGGGCTCTATCGTTACGGTCAGATATCCTGCAGAGGCAAATGAAGATATCACTGGAACCTTGTTAATTTTCACACATTTAAAAAAGAGCCAAATGGCCAGATGGCGATACACAGGGTGCAGGTTGAAAAACTTAACATAAATTATATCATGGTGGTCTGGTTTATCATATTATTAAGATTTATTACAGAATTAATTGAAACTAATTGAAACACTTCTGTTTCTAAGGGAAAAAAATACTTTCACTTCAAAATAACTAAAGCATATCTGCCATGCTGAATCTGAAGTCTACAAAATGAGAATCGCTCAAAGAGTCACGTTTTATGATCATGAATATAACAAGGCCACAAACACATTTGCACAATTAAACAACAAACAATGAATAACACTGAAACAAATTGAAATAAACTGTTTATTCAAGACATTATTAAGATTGCAGAATATTCATTTATACCACTTCTGAGATGTACCTTCAGTTTTAGATAAAATTGCACATTAACTTTGAGTAAAAACAAGTTGTTGCCTTACATTTTAAAAGTACAATCAACTTACAGTGCATTTGTTGATAAATAAAGAAGTAAATGCAGTATAATTTATTTAGTTAAATTAGTTATGTAAATTACATGCAAAACTTTAAAGGGATAGTTCACTCAAAATTGAAAATTACCCCATGATTTACTCCTCCTCAAGCCACCCTAGTGTCATGGTGTGTTTTGGTTTTGTTTCCAGTTCATGTTTAATGTCTTTTATTTTTGAAGTTGATCTCATTCATGGTTCCTGTTAGTCATGTGATTCCCTTGCCCTCATGTGATCTTGTCATGTGCGTCCCTAGTCTCTTGTGTCATGTTTTCATTGGTTCATTGCCTGGCTTGTTCACAGGTGTGTCTTGTTTAGTCAATAGTCCTTGTGTATTTAAGCCCCCATGTTTGCCATGTTTCCTTGTCTAGCTTTGTTATATGTAACCCACTGTTGGTGAGCATCGGTTCATGGTTTGAGTCAAATCAAAAGTCATTGTTTGTTTTCTATATGTTCATCTTTATAGTTAAACTGCACTTGGGTTCTCACTTCAACTTGCCTCCAGTGGCTCCCTCGTTACACCTAGGTGTATATTATATTCTTCTTTCAGATGAATTAAATCTGAGTTATATTAAAACAATGCCCTGGCTCTTACAAGCATTATAATGGCAGTCCAAAATTTGAAGGCCAAAAAAGTGTATCCATCCATTATAAATGTAATCCACATGGTTCCGGGGGGTTATTAAAGGCATTCTGGAGCAAATTGATGGGTTTTTGTAAGAAAATTATCCATATTTAATACATTATCAAGTAAAATATCTAGCTTCCGGCGGACCGCCTTCTGTATTAAAGTTACAGAAAAAGTATAACTGGCGCGACGGTGACGTCGGACATAGCGTAAGCGTTTTGAACTGTGAGAGGTGTTACACTTTCTTCGTAAGTTAAATACAGAAGGCAGTCTGCCGGAAGCTAGACATTTTACTTTATAAAGTTTTAAATATGGATATTTTTCTTACACAAACTCCTCGATTCGTTTCAGAAGGCCTTTATTAACCCCCCAGAGCAGTGTGGAGCACTTTTATAATGGATGGATGCACTTTTTGGGCTTAATATATCTCATATTGTATTTATCTAAAAGAAGAATACACCTAGGATGGCTTGAGGGCGAATAAATTATGGGATTATTTTCATTTTTGGGTGAACTATCCCTTTAAGTGTGTTCAGTTTACAGAACTCAAGTTATACTCATTTTGTGTCATCAAAATTAAATGAGAAATCATACTATTTATTCTGTTCTAATACTCAAAGATATGAAGCAACACGAAACAAAAAGTCCCCAAAATCGGGAGTGGATCTGCATTTCCCTAGTATAAAACAGATAAAAATAATAAATAAATAAAACATATAAAAGTTTTAAAATGTAATTAAAAAAGTTTTTTTGCCTCATTCTTGAACTAAGATCTTCTCAACAGCACATCTCACACATTCAGAAGTGTGAAGGAGAGCTTCCTTTGCTCCATTAATTACACTTAAGCCATGGACACTTTGCCATCTGTTTAATTTTGTCTCCAAATCAGCTTGGTTATGGCTGTCCCACCCCACAATTAAACTGACGCTTCAGCTAACTCCTGCTAGCCACAACTATAACAAACAATTAGCCAGCGACTTCATACACAGGCTTTTGTGGACCTGCACCTTATCATGGCATATGGCAGAACATTGTATGCATGCAATTTGACCTTATCTATTTGCAAAACCCTTTTTTTCTTGTCCTAAAATGCTTTGTAACAAGTTTTGCGTCATTTCAAAAGAATTCTATGGGAAACAAATTGTTCCACATCAGACCGTGCACCTAGCTCACATATGCGGATCTCTGGATAATTTCTGATTAACCAAATACGTGCTCCCGGTTTTGGGAGTTAATGATCATAATCACAAAGTTGATCACATTTCCGACACACTGAAAACACATTTATCAAAATGCTTAGGTGCAGACATGAATGACAAATGGAAGAGCTCTCGCCTCTTTAGGATAAAGATGGGAACGTCCTGCACTAGTGAGCACTCTCTCTAGCTGCCTAGCAGGTGGCCTGGATCCTACTGACTGCACAGTCTATCCATCTAACCAGTCAATACTCCTCTTACCACAGACAGCGAAAGAGGAGGGAGATCCACAACATCAATGTGAGGAAAATTTGCTTCATTATTTATTTAACTATAATAACAAATCCTATATGCACTTAATGCATTCATTTGCTATTACAGGAGAGGATAATTACTGCAGGTGTTTTATGTTCATCTGGAACATCACTTCATAAGGCGATATCCAATCTTACATGCCGGTGCATGCTGGGAAATTAAGTCCCTCATAGTGGGGGACAAATTAAAATAAAACTCCTTTGTGCTCCCTGCCAATCTGCTCATTTACCTTAAGATATAAAACATTTAATTGAAGACTATAGACTACAGCGGATTTAATGAATATTGATGTAAAATAAGAAACATGGGTTTTCGAAGCTCCCTAGGGGAGTGATGATTACCTGGAGAATGGAATTTTACATTAAATGGTTTTTAGAAGCTAAAAATGATAAAACCCAAATATAATACCCAAATCTGTATACATTTAGCCTAGAAATCTAGACGCACCCTAGCGGCAGCAAATCTAATTTGCAGCCAGGGTAGTCTAGCAACTCTCCATTGGCTTGCGAGATGGAAAACCCAAACTCTGGTCAGGTCAATCACATTGTGTAAAGAGTCGGTGGGCGGGCTTAACATAATGACGACAGAGTTGCTGCGGTTCCACGTGCTACTTGTAAACAAAGAAGCTGGCGAACAGCGGTCTTTCGAATCGGCTTTGGCTGCGACTCTGAAAGTTAAGCTTTTCTTTGAGAAAAGAAAAAAGAACCGCACTGAAGTCATTCTTAAGAAAGGAAGATGTATTCAGAGTTTTGCCGACCGGATACGGTGAAAGTTTAATCTATCAACTAGCTCCGCTTCACCTTCTTCGTTGCTCTGGTTGGTTGTAGCGCTATCCTATTGCGTGCAGAGGGAATTTGAAACAAAACCGTTTATCCCGTCCCTCGGATTGAGCCCTGCCAATGGTGAGTTCCCAGACCCAACATCTTGATGTAAGTCTGGCTTGTCAGGCTAGTATTCATTGCCATTTTTAACAGAAAATCTCCCAGTTGACATGTTCATGTGATTACAGCCTTGATGTGCTTTTTTACAATCAAATATATTTTACATTTCCATCATATTTACATTCCACCTAATAGTGATATGTCACATTAGATATTACTCTTAGTTTCAACAATGCTGTAATACAATTTCAGGGCTACGGACAGCAACACACAAGAATTTCCCCAAGATTCCATAGCATTTTTAGCGTCTAAAAACCATTTAATGTTAAGTCTCTCAATGAATTATGCATTGCACCCAAAACAATTGTTGTCAAGTGCTCAAACAAGTATGTGAGCAGGAATCATTATGCCTCAGTGTAATCTAGGAACGTACAATGAAATGATTCGCCGGACCAATTCCGTGCTTTTCAATAATCTGTCCATCTTGAGGTCTCAATTAGCTCTTGTCAGACAAAACAGCTCAATTGCTCACCGCATCGTGCAAAGCCTTATCACAGTGTCAGACTGACAGAATTGACTTGGCAATTCTGTACATTTATCTCAGTGGAAGACAGAGCAGCTCACTCTAAGCCTCGAGGGAAATAAGGGAGCAAGGATAGGAACAAATTCCAGCAGATCCGCGACCTCACTTCGTTTCAAAATTCCCGAACTGTGATGGAGCCTGAACCCCAAGAAATCACTTTCTCCTAAACTTTGCCTTCTAGAAATCGAGTCAGTTCCTGGGTCCTAAAGCAAGACGTATTGAGCACAGCCGGATTGCTGAAGACATACGCATTAAGACATGTACACAGACAGATTTCTCTGTCGGAAAGAGTCATTCTGAAATGTTACGTTCCTATTGTAAAGTGGCCTGCCAATGCAACACATGAAGCATTCTCTCTGAGATCTAGCTGCACCTTGATGTGCTTGTTAAAGAATCTTAATTTAATCATCACGCTCGAGGGATCTTTACGCCGGAGGAGATTTGAATGGATAAGCCTCGAGAGCTACAGGTCATTAAAAGGAGCTGAAGCTCTCAAATTAAATCCCTTCCACTTAGCACCCATACGTCCATAAAGAGCTTTGAAAGTCTCGAGAAATTGGTGCAAGGCAAGCATATGTTCACATGTGGTATTTTTATTTAAATGTCAAATCATTAAGTAGGGTAAAAAAATAAGATACTTAAAGAGCTAGAAAATCATCACTTAAAAAAAAAAACAGAGCAATTTATTCTAGCTGAAATAGATTTACTTTGTTTGGATATACAGTATACAGTGTATATATGTGTATGTGCAGTATGTGTATATATATATATATATATATATATATATATATATATATATATATATATATATATATATATATATATATATATATATATATATATATAAGATAAGGTTTTTTGCTCACACCCAAATAGGGGCGAATTGCACAAGCTATAAAAAATTATCTGTGGGGTATTTTGAGCTGAAACTTCACAGACACATTCTGGGGACACCAGAGACTTATATTACATCTTGTAAAAAGGTCTTAAACTTGTCTAAAAACACTGAATTGTGCCTGTGTCTACTTTCTAGAATAACTAACTTAACTTCTGCTTGCATTTTCATAGCATCTTTATAGGGTCACTGCTTAAACAATAGCGACTGAAGAATAAATTACAAGTTGGAAATTGAAACCAGTGTTGTACAAAGCATGTGTAACATACTTCTTTTGTCCGATCTTTTCTTCCTGCATTGTTAATCGTTCCGCTTTTGAAATTCAAATGAGACACAGTTCCCCCCCAACACCCCCCCCACCCCACCTCCCGATCACGGCTACGGTAGCTGCCTCCTTAGCGTGCGGTTGTATATGCCTTTGTGTTTGCTTGCTAATTTAGGGGCGAAAAATGGCTATGAGCAGAATGGTGTGATATTGTGTGACTTACTGATACGGAAAGAGCCATGAGCAGGGATTTTAAAATAGCTCATTACATGGACTTGTGCACTTGGGTCTGAGCAGTACATATTTCAAACACCCCCACCCCCAACCGATGTCCAACCAAGAAAGGTCCAGGTTTCATAAGCCTTTAAAAGAAATGACAGCCGACAAACAAAATCTTTTAATGATAGGGCAAACCACCACAGCGAGAAGGGGAGTATTTGGAGGGACTCACTGATTCTCCAATAACTGCGCCCATGGGCAAGCGGTCAGGCTTGGCTAAGCCATGAAGTCTCCGCTAGAGCTGGCTTAAGGAAAGACCACGGCCGGATTACCCAATTACACGGAGCAATGATGAGAGGGTTGGCCTAGAAGTTCACTTTGGTATCAACATAGCTGTTAACCACGCAGGCAGTTCAATTTCTACTTCGCTGCTACATGTTACATCATGCGTGTCAGCCTACGACTCAACTGTAATTGAATCAACCTTATAACACCTTCTAGCAGAAATGCCATCCGTCATTTTTTGTGCTGGGACTAATAGTCAGGAATTCCCTCCGATATGATTTGTCTTCATATTCGTTGAAAACTTAATGAAAATACTAATGAAATTGATAGGAAGGACCGCTAAACAAGGGCGTTCATGATAACTCAGGGTAGTGTATTGTCTACAGCCGAATAAAGGACACATTCAGCGTTTAGCACAAGGCCGCATTGGAATTCTGTAAGGTAAAGCTAAATGATTTAAAACCAAACTATTCTTGGCACATACCTCCATCTAAATCCCTTTCAAGCCTTCTCCATATCACCAAGGAGGGCATACGTTCACACCTGCTCTGGACTGTTGGGAAATCAGCCCAATCCGGTGAACCTCTGACAGATGACACATCCTGTATCCCGTCACACCTGGGTCTCCCCAATGCTCAATCCTTCTGATGTCAACAAACTGTAAGCATCATGCCCTAACCAGCATAAACTCCCATCACATAAATGTCTGCTGCCAATCCAGGTATGCTCTCCCATGGGCGGCAGGATTCAGCCTGTCAATGTTAAGTTGAGGGACGGATACAACAATCAGAATGTAAATAGACCTAAGCAGGTAAAATGGAATCAGCTAATGTGATTTACACAAACTTCATCATCATGGCAGCTTTCAAAGTATACATTTTTTATTTTTCTATATATATATATATATATATATATGAAATCAAATTAGAGTTTTGCGGCTTTTTAGCCCAGGTCTGTTGATTAATATACTGAAAAACAAATATATGTTCTATATTCGTAGGTTGTGTGTGTATATACACACACAACCTACGAATATAGAACATATATTTGTTTTTCAGTATATTAATCAACAGACCTGGGCTAAAAAGCCGCAAAACTCTAATTTGATTTCATGGATCTTTAATTTCAAGAACACTAAACATTCAAGCTCATAAAAGGATGGACAAGAGTGGGAATGACAATGTGCTGCTGCTGGCAACTTATTAGCACCTGATGCTAATTATGTCTGTCACCACTACCATAAATTCAGCGTTATGTCTCTCCTTTACAAAGGTCCATTCGTCCCTGGTGCATGTACAAGGTGTCCTTGAGGTCTAAGTATAAGACGATGACGACGTCCCTGTGCCTCTGGACGCACCCCCCCTCCTGTACAGCCCGACCTTCACTTCCCTTGGTACAATGAGGACACCACGCCTCCTATTTTATAACACTTCTGCCATAACATTTTCCGCCTTTTAAATCGCACTTTTTTAAAGTGCCCGTCAACATCAATCTAACAGTGTCCACCTCCTCAAAACACGTTAAAAACGTATTTAGTCTCAATCTTTCAGAAGTTTCTGATGCCAGGCGCAGTAGTCTCACATAGTCAGATTTTGAATAGCAGTGAGTCACTTCACAGTTTATTCCACCCAAGAACCGCCCACTTAGACAGGAAGAGACCCTCTAAACAACATTTAAAGCGGCCAACCACATTTCATTTTGTGTTTATGTGCCATTTATTTTGTTGCCTGACACAACCTGATTAAAATACATTAATAATGCAC
The DNA here is from genome assembly GCF_949357685.1 of Gobio gobio. NCBI lineage: Eukaryota > Metazoa > Chordata > Actinopteri > Cypriniformes > Gobionidae > Gobio > Gobio gobio. The sequence goes on from NC_137112.1 coordinate 36,694,713, forward strand.
TTCATACATACAATGATTTGCATCTATGACAAGCATTTTTCATTTCTGTATTAATATTATTTTTAATATCTGTGGTGGTTGTGGTGGTGGTGGGGGGGGGGGGGACCCTTCATGAATGTGTGACAAAGTCAATGAGTATGTAGTGAACAGCAGGAAAAAAGAATGGCAACACCTTTCCACCCCTCGTGTGGAAAGAGTTTCACTTTAATCTGACCGGATTTCTGTAGAAAACAAAAACAGATGCCTTTTGCCTTCAGATAAACACTTCTTAAGGAGAACAGGAGGAGGGGATTTATCAATATAACAAAGGAACTCCTTTGTTTTCCCTCATTATTATCCACACACGTGAATGATCATAAATTCACTTGGTGTGCACAAGGACTCCCATTTTGCCATGTGGGTGAAGTCACAAAGGAAGGGCAGATCTTCACAGACTCCACACATACTTATATTACACAAAATGGAGCAGATCATCTCCATATCCCCTAACAGAACTGTACTTAAAGAGTGCTGTTTTGTGACATAACAATGTGCAAAAAGCGATCTATTAAAGGGTCAGTTCACCCAAAAATGAAAATTCTGTCATTAATTACTTACCCTCATGTCGTTCGACACCCGTAAGACCTCCGTTCATCTTCGGAACACAAATTAAGATATTTTAGTTGAAATCCGATGGCTCAGAAAGGCCTCCTTTTTTTACACAATGCACTGTACACTCTCAAGACCCATAAAAGGTACTAAAGACGTCGTTACTAAGTCCATCTCACTACAGTGGTTCTACAATAACTTTATAAAGCGACGAGAATAGTTTTTGCGCGCAAAAAATACCTAAATAACGACTTCTATATGATAGTGATAACCGATTTCAAAACATGGCATCATGAAGCTTCGAAGCGTTATGAATCAGTGAGACGATTTAGCGGTTTGGATCGCCAAAGTCACATATTTCAGCAGTTTGGCGGTTTGACACGCGATCCGAATCATGATTCGACACGCTGATTCATAACGCTTCGAAGCTTCATGATGCTGTGTTTTGAAATCGGTTATCATATATAAGTCGTTATTTAGGTTTTTTTTGCGCTCAAAACTATTCTCGTCGCACCATAAAGTTATTGTAGAACCACTGTAGTGAGATGGACTTTGTAAGGACGTCTTTAGTACCTTTTATGGGTCTTGAGAGTGTACAGTGCATTGTGCTAATGGAGGCCTTTCTGAGCCATCGGATTTCAACTAAAATATCTTAATTTGTGTTCCGAAGATGAACGGAGGTCTTACGGGTGTCGAACGACATGAGGGTATGTAATTAATGACAGAATTTTCATTTTTGGGTAACTAACCCTTTAAGGTATACATGAATGCATGGGTGAAAGTTCAACATAATGCATCATTTTTGGACTCTGAGTCTGGCACAATCCCTAGGTCATCTGGAATTGGTTTGAAAAGTCACGTATGCATAGGAAAAACCTTAAAGTCACTGTTCTAACTGTGAACGTTAAAGGGTTAGTTCACCCAAAAATGAAAATTCTGTCATTAATTACTCATCCTCATGTCGTTCCAAACCTGTAAGACCTTCGTTCATCTTCGGAACACAAAAAAACTATGTAATTAACACTTTCAAGGTCCAGAAAGGTATTAAAATAAATTGTTCAAATATCCATGTGACTCCAGACCTTAATTTTATGAAGCGATGAGAATACTTTTTGTGCGTAAAAAAACAACAAAAATAACGACTTTATTCAACAATTTCTTCATGTCTGTGTCAGTCTCCATTTACGTTTGTCAGCTCCTGCATCAGCATCACACGTATGTGTCATGGTGCTCACGTGAACAGCATCGGCCAATGGTAAGCCGGCGGGCTGGCGCAGCTCTGACGTAACCTGGAAGCGCTGTACTGTATTTACTATGTCAACAATGTAGGAGACTGAAAGACATGAAATTATTGAATAAAGTCGTTATTTCTGTTTGTTTTTTGTGCACAAAAAGTATTCTTGTCGCTTCATAAAATTGACTGGAGTCACATAGACTATTTTAACAATGTTTTAATACCTTTGTGTAACTTGAAAATGTTAATTACATTGCGGTCTATGAAGGGGTCAGAGAGCTCTCGGATTTCATCAAAAAATATCTTAATTTGTGCTCCGAAGATGAACGAAGGTCTTACGGGTTTGGAACGACATGAGCGTGAGTAAGTAATGACTGAATTTACATTTTTGGGTGAACTAACCCTTTAATGCAAACAACCCTGACACAAGAGAGGAATCATACTGTGACCACCTCTGACAACAACACCCAATAAACACGGGATCGGAAAGGCTCCAATTTGCAAATACCTCCTTCTCAGAAAGGATAAAAGGTTATCTTTGTGAAAAAGAACGAGTAACTCATTAAGTTGTTGCTGTAAATCTGTAACCCTGAGGCTCTTAAAGGAAATCAAGGAAGTTCAGCAGGAAAGGGAAATTTGAGAGTTTGGAAACAACAACATCAACAACAATGACCAATCGTGTGTCCTCCAATGTTCAGGACCTTCTGCATCAACTTCAGAACCTTCTCTTCAGAGATTGAGATCAGAATAACTGAAGCTTTGAAGGCTGAACATATCTAATGCAGCTTGACTCCTATGCCTTGTGTTGAGCTGAGCTTTAGCCGAGCTTAAATCCACTAAACAGGCTTCCAGTACATTCCGTTACTCTGGCTCGTTGCAGTGTTGTATTGATCCGCCCTGTGACATAAGCCTTTGCCCAGAGGAAGTCAGACAGACCTGTTTATAGCCTACATACTCTCCATCTGCTTCTCACCTTCAACCACCACATGTATCGGAGACTCTGCCAGGCCGGATATTACCGCTAAATGTCAGTGAGACATCTCCACTGTGCTCCTAACATTTATTAATGCAGTTCCTGTGCCGCCTGGTATGTCACTGTTAAAACGGTGCCTTAAATGTCTGGAGAGATGGAGTGCGGGGCTGACATGAAGCTGCTGCAATGTCTTATAAAAAACACATCACCAACTACTGAGTAACAAATGAATAAAAAAAAAACCCAGCGCTGCTCATGGATCGCCTCGGGAAGCAGTTGGGATCTGAAGAGACGGCTAAGTATAGCGCGGACTACGTAGCAAAAATGCTGAGTGTACTAGTGCTAAAATCTTTCTGAAATGAACCGGAACCAAGTTGACTATCATTGAAAAAAAAATGTTGAGGCTGCGAATGTGTCACAGTAATTGGCTCGTATTAACTGGTTGTAGAAGCAAGCATGGTCTCTTCCACATCTTAATCCATCAGTCTCACCATTAAAATAACATCTAATGAGAGTTTGCAAAGCGCCCTTTCTGCCATTAATAACAGTAATATGCCAAAGGCACAACAAGAAATCTAAACACAACTCCGAGATGGACCGGGCTGGACTGCGCACTGTGTAATTCTTTGGTGTGATTAATGGTAATGGCTTTCCCAGGCATCAATGGCGAAGCAAATGTCTCCAGGAAGAGAGGAATGGCCGACTTTGTTATCTACTAGCGTCCCTCTCTACTTTATCATAAGTGGGATAAACAGCCCACTGATTTGTGGTGTCACAGACATTTTTAAGCACTTTCATGGTACCTCGCAGGAGAAAATAAGGTGGAAACAAAGCAACCCTGTTGTTCCTCAGGGAAAAAAAGGGAGTAGATGAAATGTGTGTGTTTATGCTGAGAAAGCATCTCTGGAACAAAGCCTTGAGACACATTAAGCAGCAAGGCCACATGGCGCTTAAAGCTCAGACATGTTGCTCTAGAGGAGATTTAGAGATGCTCCTTGTTCCTCAATGTATTTTAGAAGCAGGCACACTGGCGAGCGTGCATTTTAAATTCAGGAAACGCTGTCCTGTTGAGCCAAGAAACTGTCATGAGAGAGAAGATAAGGAAGACAGACCAAACTTGAGGAGATGATATTTTAAAATATTACAGTTCTTACTGATTCTTTGATAAAAAAAAATGCATCCTTGGTGCGCATTCAAAAACATTGAAAAATTCCAAACTTTTGATGTGCAATGTATAAACTAAATGACATGATATTATAAAAACAGGACTGTTGGCAACAATCATGGACCGTGGACCAATCATGGAAAACACTTTTAAAAGCAAATGAACAAATCTGCATATTCAATGGCAAAATCTATCAAAATGAAGATTGAGCAATTTTAACACTGAGTGTCCCTCTTCAGCTTCCATACCTAATTCAACAATAGGAGATAATTTGTCTCAGTAGGCAATTAAAACCCTTCAAAAGAGCAGCAGCCGATACTGTACATATTTCTTGATTGTCTCTTGTTCTGTTGCCGTTTTGGCAATTGGAGGGAAGAGCTAAAAAAGAAAACTCCAACGTCATAAACACACACCTTTCAGCAGTATGAGGAAACAACAGGCAAACGAGATCTTAATTACCCCAAGAGTTACTTCAGTAAAGTTTGCAGAGGCAATTGGAATTTTTCCCTTATTAGGTATGGATTTAATTTTCTACGATGATTATGCACTTATGCACAATGCATTCCAACGTAATGAAATGATTATAGTTGCCTAATAAATATAAAGCCCTTAAATCAAGATTGGTAATGAAGATAACCACCATTGCTGTGATTTCTAGCACAATTTGGCCATCAAATTTCAAGATTGTGAACCAATGTGCACCTGGGAAATTGTTATTTATCTAAGGATATTACTAATTAAAACCAATTAATCATATGAGTGATTGACATTAAGTAGACCCTAAAAGGCTAACCATGTTTGTTAAATGTTTCAGCTTTTCTGTTCTTGTCATGCTGATTGTATTTAGTGCATTATTAAAGGTTTCCATATGTAACACCAATTCAAACAAACTAAAACAAATCAAAGCTTTATTTTTGAAATACATCAGATTTCAGATGCCCACACACAATCGACCTATTACTGCATTTCAGATTGAGCAGCAGCCAATTAGAGACCCAGAAAAAAAATGTGCAATCAATGCAATCATGCCAAGAACCATTCAGACATGGAAATAGCTGTTTCTTTGCCGCAATTAACAAACATTTGAGAAAAATCTTTGTATAACTTTTATATAAATATTGTGATGCCGACTCCTCTAAATGATATTGTGTCAAAGACAATTCCACTTCTTAAAGTTAAGCTCTTTTGTGGCACAATGTTGATTACCACAGAGAATAATGTTTTAGTTTTTATTAAAAGCAAAATGATTACAGTGACACACTTACATTGAAGTGTAAAGAAAAGGCAGTAAACAATAAAATTAACTGTTTTAAGTACAGAAACAAAACGTATACATTGCATCTGATTGTAATTAATATAATATAATATAATATAATATAATATAATATAATATAATATAATATAATATAATATAATATAATATAATATAATATAATGAATATAATATAGTATAATATAATATGGACACGTTATACAAATAGACGCGTTGTTGCACCACTCCACACGCCGTTCCGCCATTTCCGCTGTTCAACGGACCCGCACACAGCAGCTTGTTTCGCGGTCGCAATTTCAAAAGTGCTCTCATTCACTTCTCTCATTGGCTATTGTGGAAGAACTGTCGTAATCATCCCGATTTAAAATCCTAAATATCACACGTTTGATATGACTGGGGCGCCCACGATTTGTGTAAGAGCAGATTGGAAGGTGCAAGATTCGATCTGTAAATGCCTCAGATTACCAGATAACCTGCGCAGAATATCTGAACTGATCCTCAACAAGATTTTTTCTCTGATTCTCGGAAGGGGAAAATCGGGCATAAATCAATAATTAATTAAAATAAATGTAATCTTATGGACTACTTTATCTCTGTGTCTGATTCAAAGTGGGCAGAATGCTAGGGCAAGCAGAAAGCGGGCAAGCTGCTTAAAGGAATCGTAACTAACGAAAATAACCATCAATTTTATCCTTGCAGTCAAATACTGCGCTACAAACATCAATAACAGCTTTAAATTGTCAATTTGTATAAGCGGGATAATCCACGGCTAGCTGTGCATTAAAGGGTACATAACAATCACATTTTCTGCCAATCTCATGTTAATCTTGAGTACCTATAGAGTAGTATTACATCCTTCAAATCTCAGAAGAGTCTTTAGCTTTATCATTTTTATAAAAGACAGATACGCTGTACCGATTCTTTCTAACAAACCAAAGCTTGTGCAGGCGTGCAGTGGGCGGAGCTAAAGAGTCACACACACACAAACAAACAATACATCATGACATTATCCCTGGCTAACTTTCGATTCACTATACGTTTGTGTTGTTGACATTATATGCACTTACGCACCGATTGCCAACAAAGCACAGACATTTGACTCAGCGCCTGCAGTTTTGACTCGTGACCGGGAACAAACAAACACACTTGCAGAACTCCGTTGCTGCTCCGGAAAAACAAACTGCATCCACTGTTTCCTTAACACTGGGTTATTTGGGAAGCTAAACAAGGTTATCTTTCCCTCACAAACAAAAACACACTTCTTTAGTTACATTGTTGATTTTGTGATCTAAAAACAAAATGACAGCGCTGCCGACGACTTCTGTAGCCCGAATGAAGCTCATTAGTGAGCGCGCTCTTGCTCTCGCTCTGGTTGACGTGCGCACACGCTCATACAAGCAATTCCGCCCTTAGTGACGTCATACAGGGCCATACTCGGAAGAAAGTTCCGAAACGTATTCGAATAGGAGGAGTGTATTTGGCACAGAAATACTCCATCATACGTCCAACTCTTTTTTATGTTATTTTGGCCAAGTTTAGCATGAGAATCCAACTCTTTAACAGTGTAAACAAGTCAGAATGCATGAAATCGCATTATTTTATGTAATTCCTTTAAGACCATCTCAAATTTTTGGTAAAGCAGCAAACCGTTTGTTAAAAGCACCTTTATGGTTGATGAAGCAAGGAGCCCGGGCCTTGTGTTGAATAGGTTTTAATATTCAAAGGTTTAGGAAAAAGTGAGTGGGACCTGCAAGCATTACAAGCGGATTTGTGAATGATGAACGTGGATGGCAGCTGATTTATGCCGCTTAAAAAGATGATCTGCCTTCTGGAGCTGGGACTGGGTTTGTCATGAAGTTGCGATGAGATGATGCATGTTCAATCAGAATGATTTACTGTTTAATGACACGCTCGAGCCCAGAGAGTGTTAGGCTTAGGGATGCATGACACATCTCTAATCTACCTCCTCCCCATGCACGACAGAATAGACAGCAATCAGGAGCCCATATCAGCTACTTCTAGACTAAAGGGTTTTAATTGCTGTGGGCTGTCGACATTATCTCTCCTACTCTGGCGATTGGAGTGCTGAGCCTGATAGAAGAGGGGGGGGACTCAGCTAAGTGTGACCAGATGCCCTGGTACCAAAGAATCTGCTGCAGCTGGTCTGGATGAGGTTTATATGGCTACAACTTATTTCTAGATCTCATATACTACCATGAAGACGAGAATGAGCCTCAGACAGAAATGTGATGGAGAAATTCTCTTAAAAGACTTAGAGCTTTATAGTGAAAGAAAACTCCACAAAGAACTTTTATTCTGTAGTTCTTTTTTTTTTCTGGAAAGCAATTTATACTTTTATTCAGCAAGTATGTATTAAATTGATAGTAAAGTGACAGAAAATAATTTAATACTGTAATGTTAGAAAAGTTATTTTGAACTTTCTATTCACAGAATCCTGAAAATATGTGAATATATTCAAATAAATCATGATTTCTATAATAATATTTAATAATAATTAAAATATTATGCAACACAACTGTTTTCAGCATTGATAATAATCAGGGATGCCGTAGCAGTGGGACGATTCTAAGATTATCAGAGGGATTATTTCTGACAAAGAAAACAATAAGCTATTATGAATACTTTATTCTCCCTCACCATTCAATCATCAACAAACAAAAAAAACACACAAAAAAAAAAACAGATGGAGGCATGAAAATCAGTCATGAATTACTAGTAGCATCTTTACCAATTTTATTGAATACAAAACCCCAAATAGCTCTGAGTAAACCATATTATGGAATTTCAGCATTTTAGACAGGACATAAGACAACAACCAATCAGGGATGCGTTTCCCGAAAGCGTCGTTAGCCAACTATGGTCGCAATTTCCGTCGTTATCAGAATAGTTCAACGAGTCAGTGTTTCCCGAAACCATAGTTCCAACGAACGTTCGCAAACAGCATCATAAAGTTGCGTGGTTGGAACGACAGCTCTCGACCTGTGGTTAAAGGCATAGTTTCTTGTTTGCATGACATGTGGACTGGAATTCTTATAGAAATACTTTTTTTTTTTATTAAATTGAGGGGAAAAGGCTGCTTACTTCCCTTTTGCCAAATTGGTAGGAAAACTTGCCAACTTGCCATGGGTATGTTGCCATCCAAGGCCACTCCCAAACAGTCTGCAATGGATATCCTTACCCAAAGTCAAATACCGCCTTGCTTTAGAAGAAAATACTTATTAGCAAACGTTTGGAAACATATTATTTTACAGTCCTGTTCCCCATGTACATACTATGTATCTATTATAGTTCCCCTTCGAGGGAACTCGAACTGCGTCATCGTGACGACACTTTGGGGAACGCCCCTCGCGTAAAGCGTCCGAAGAAACTGTAAAATCAGCCCAATCCGATTGGTGTTGCGTGATGACGTCGTATGTGATGGCATACCCGGAAGATACAAAGAGACGTCTGAACGAAACAGAGATAGCTTTTTTGCTCTTCAGCGTTAGCGCTCTGTGTTACCAGTCTGAGAGTATTTGGTGTTGTTATCTACCAACGTTGTTTTCACAAGCATACAGGGCTCGCGAATTCCATGGCCGGTCCCGTGCTGTTGAGGCAGCACGGTTGATCTATCATGGACTCGCAGATGGGTCTGTCAGGGGAACTTGAGAGTGCTTATGCATCTTCTCCTTCCCGGTGACAGCTCCATTGTTCTCCTTCCCCGCGTGGAAGCCCGCGCTGCGGCTTCTTCCCCCGGGGTGGAGGACCCGATGCGTGAGCTGTCTGATTCTGAGGAATTAGATGGGCTCCGTATCGAGGCTCGCCTTTCCTAATGTAGATTCAACCTCGAGTTGCCGAGGCGGCGCGCAGGTTTGGGTCTGTTATTTGAGTGATACAACGTGACACGGTGAGAAGGGATACTGTGGGTGCGAGGCATGCAGTCAGCTCCTGAGGGGGCGGGCTGTTTTCATTCAGAAATATCTCGACGCGTACTGCCGTGCGCCTTCGGGTGTTTCAGCCTCGCGCCCGTTTGGCTTTTTTCTCGAGGGATGAAAGCCAGTTGTATTATAACGGCTTGAACCGCGTTGCTGAGGCAACGTGTGGTTTACGAGCCGTATATAATACAATTAAGCAGTATTGTCTGATAATTGTGGCTGCGTTTTATTCTGAGGAATTAAATGAAATATGATCTGACTTTGAGGAGTTAGATATTCAGCCTATTATTCAGACCATGTTCACCGTATTTGTGAAATGTGATACTGTTTGGCTTTCTTCTCGAGGGAGGAAGGCCAATTGTATTATAACTGCTTGAGCCGCGTTGCTGAGGCAACGTGTGATTTTCGAGCCGTATATAATATAATCGAACAGTATTCGCTTTCACCTTACTATGGCTGCATTTAATTCCGAGGAATTAAATTAAAATATTATCTGACTATAGGAGTTAGATGTATTTTTTACTCAGCCTATCATTCAGACCAGGTTGCACGGTTGGGTGATTATGATGACATTTAATTCTGAGGAATTGAGTGTCATTTTATCTGACTTTGTTAAGTTAGATACTTAATCAGTCTGTCGCCCAAGCGTGTTTGACTTGTCTGGATATCCATCTAAGATTGGAGGTTGCGGCCCTGTCGAGCTGCTCCCTTAGATGAGGCCCCTGCTGGCCGGCCCCCTCTCCCGGGTAGGAGCGATCGAGGTCGCCTCCCCTGAGGAGCTTTTGGGAATCGATGTTGTGCTCCCGCCGTCTAGTACGTTTCGGGCCACATCGTTTCTCAGCGCACGCGCGCTGCACCAGCCGCCTCTAGCAAGACCTGCGGCGGTCCAGCAAACGCGTACGCACACCGAAAATCTTCCTCGATTTCGCCCTGCCGGTTAGCCGCTTCAGGGGGTCGGGGAGGAGGCTCGGTTGACACCCGAGGCCGGCCTCGAGAGGCTGGTTCCCTTAGCAGATTATCTCGGCGCATGGTTATGCCTCCGAATATATCTGCATGGGCCCTGCGTACTGTAGAACGGGTTACAGGCCGCAGTTCAGTTCCCTCCCCCGAAGTCTAACGGGGTGGTCTGAATTGTGGTCGGCCCAGAGCAGGTGCGGGTAATGGAACAGGAAGTACACTCCCTGTCGGTTAAGGAGGCTTTGAACGTATTCCTCCGCCAGTCAGGGAGTCCGGGTCCTACAGCCGGTACTTCATAGTTCCTAAGAAGGATGGCCAGTTGCGTCCAACTTTAGATCGGAGGTACTTGGATCGTTCTCCGAGGAGATTCAGATTCAAGATGCTTGAGTGTCGTGGTTCAGATCCAGTCTGAGGACTGGTCTGTCACGGTGGATCTAAAGAGGACACATACTTCCATGTTCCATCCTTCTGTGTCACGGGGGATTCCTGAGGTTTGCTTTCGGGGGCGAAGCGTATCATTATCAGGTTCCTCCATTCGGGCATCACTGTACAGCAGTTTAGGACTGCTGGGACTTGCGGCAGCTGCGTCCAACAGAATTTCTCTTGGCCTGCTGCACGAGACCCCTACAGTGGTGGCTGGGAACCAGGGAGGTTTTCCTTGAGGGGAAGACCATTCTGTATGATCAGGGTAACGCGCAGATGCCTTCGTTCCCTCGTCATATGGAAGAGACCTTGGTTCCTGTCCCGGGGGCCAGTGCTGGGAGCATCATGTTGCCGGGAAACCGTTTCAACAGACGCATCCCTCACTGGTTGGGACACGGTCATGGAAGGCCGCTTTTTCAGAGGTCTGTGGGAGACCCGGCATTCTTCCTGGCACATCTACTGCCAGGAAATGCTGGCGGTCTACGAAGCTCTGAGGAGCTTCCTCCCGGACCTCCGCGGCCACCATGTCCTGATGCGGAAGTGAACCAGGGGGCTTTCCTTGAGGGGAAATTCATTCTGTATGATCAGGGTAACGCGCAGATGCCTTCGTTCCCTCGTCATATGGAAGAGACCTTGGTTCCTGTCCCGGGGGCCGGTGCTGGGAGCATCATGTTGTCGGGAAACCGTTTCAACAGACGCATCCCTCACTGGTTGGGACACGGTCATGGAAGGCCGCTTTTTCAGAGGTCTGTGGGAGACCCGGCATTTTCCTGGCACATCAACTGCCTGGAAATGCTGGTGGTCTACAAAGCTCTGAGGAGCTTTCTCCCGGACCTCCGCGGCCACCATGTCCTGATACGATCCGACAATATGTCGGCAGTATCGTATCTAAACCACCAGGGGGGCCTGAGGTCGCGCCCTCTTTGCAGACTGGCGCATCAGGTTCTCCTGTGGTCCCAGGGGAGGTTGTCATCCCTCAGGGCGATGTACATCCCCGGGGACCAAAACTAGGGAGCAGACATCCTGTCGAGGCAGGGGCTGAGGCCTGGGGAATGGCGACTCCACCCCGAGGTGGTGGAGGCTATGTGCGAGCGGTTGGGCCCGGTGGAAGTGGATCTATTCGCGTCTCAAGAGACGTCCCACTGCCCGCTGTGGTTCTCCCTCACTCATCCGGCCCTGCTGGGGCTGGATGCCATGGCACAGATGTGGCCGAGGCTACGTCTGTACGCTTTTCCCCGATCACTCTGCTCCCGGGAGTACTGGAGCGTGTCCGCCGGGAGGGCATCAGCCTTCTCTTAGTAGCACCCCGGTGGCCCACTTTAGTATGGTTCTCCGACATCATCTACCTGCGGGACGGTCCCCCATGGCAGGTCTCTCTGAGGAGGGACCTGCTATCTCAGGCCGAGGGCACGATTTAAGCCTACCCCCGGCCAGAGGTGTGGGGTCACTGGGTCTGGCCCTTGAGGGGGCCCAGTACCTAGTAGAGGGCCTGTCTGCGGGTGTCGTAGAGACCCTACTCAGCTCCAGAGCTCCTTCCAGCAGGAGGTTGTACAGCCTGAAGTGGAAGGTTTTCCATTTGGCGTAGAGAGCGGGAGGTGAACCCAGTTATCTGCCCGGTGGCTTCAGTGCTGGAGTTCCGTCAAGACCGCTTCTCCGCCGGTCTTTCCCCGTCCACACTTAAGGCGTATGTGGCTGCCATTTGGGCTTTCCACGCACCTCTAAGTGATGGGCCGTTGGGAAGGCACTATCTGGTTGTACGATTCCTCCGTGGGGCTCGGAGGATGAGGCCTGCGGCTCATTCCAGGGTCCCAACCTGGGACCTGGCAGTGGTGCTCGAGGGGTTGGCTGAGGCCCCCTTTGAGCCGCTGGAGTCGGCTGAGGCGAGAATACTGACCTTCAAGGTGGCTTTTCTCCTTGCCATCACTTCTCTGAGGAGAGTGGGGGACCTCCAGGCCTTGGCGGTCACGCCGACTTGCCTGGAGTTTGCCCCTGGCATGGTTAAAGCCATCTTGCATCCCAGCCAGGGCTACGTGCCCAAGGTGCCATCTAACAGGGCAAGGTCAGTGGTTCTCCAGGCATTCCATCCTCCACCTCACGTGACGGCGGAAGAGAGCAGACTTCACCTCCTCTGCCCCGTGCGGGCATTGAGGATTTATCTGGAGAAGTCTGCTCAGTGGAGAAAGTCAGACCAGCTGTTGGTGTGTTTGGTTCACCCAAGAAAGGGCTGCCTGCGTCAAAGCAGACGATTAGTAACTGGATTGTCCAGGCTATAGCCATGGCTTATCGGGTGCGCAACCTGCCTTCACCCTTAGCCGTGAGGGCCCATTCTACCAGGAGCATGGCCTCCTCGGTAGCCCTCCTTTCTGGGGCCTCTATGCTAGACATCTGCGAGGCAGCTGGGTGGGCCACTCCTCACACCTTCATTCGTTTTTATAGTCTGCATCTCCCTGAGACGCCTGGCGCGAGAGTGCTCGCCCCCTAGTTGTGCCTGGTTCCAGCTTCACACTGGGGTGGGTATGATTGGTGCGGGATAGTTGGTACTCGTTCCCCAAAGTGTCGTCACGATGACGCAGTTCGAGTTCCCTCGAAGGGGAACGTCTCGGGTTATGACTATAACCCTTGTTCCCCGAGAAGGGGAACGAGACACTGCGTCTCGTGTCCACCCAATCATCAGAGCGCTCGCTTCATCGCAAAGAACGCTATCTCTGTTTCGTTCAGACGTCTCTTTGTATCTTCCGGGTATGCCGTCACATACGACGTCATCACGCAACACCAATCGGATTGGGCTGATTTTACAGTTTCTTCAGACGCTTTACGCGAGGGGCGTTCCCCAAAGTGTCGTCACGATGACGCAGTGTCTCGTTCCCCTTCTCGGGGAACAAGGGTTATAGTCATAACCCGAGACGTTATTAAATGAACTGGGTAATAACTAGGTGTTAACCCGGAACCTACCCCTAAACCTAACCGTAACCCATGTAGTTACCTTGTATTAACCATTACTTTCTTAGGTAAGTACACTGTAAGTATGTAGCGTAAAATAAAGTGCAACCAAACTTTTAGTCAAAATGGCGTTGACTTGTATTGTTTTAAAGAGTAAAGGTTTAGTGGGGTTGAGTTATTTTTGGTTTCTAGTGAAGGCAAATCTGAAAAACCTCAGTGTTTGTAGTCAACATTGCAAACTGTATGACCACTAATACACTGTTTTAGGCCAAACGAAGGAGAAAAACTGAAAGAAACTGCCGTTCCGTCAGTTCCCCCAAAGCAAAATGTTGTGGCGTACAGACAAGCTGTTGCCTAGTGTTCCATTTTTACTATGAAACTATTTTATGCTATAGACCAGAGATAGTATGATGCAATTTTCAGTGATAAACCTGAGGGTTTACCTAAGGGTTTACAATAACTGTTCTGTTAATAACACTCTGACAATCCGACTCTCCGTGGGTGGGGATACAAAAATGCGGAAGTATAATCTGTAGTTTTCACGAAAGCCCAGGAGCTGTCGAAAGTTTGCCAGATGATGCAAAACACTGACCTTTGCTGACAAATAAACATAAATGTATAAACAGAACGAGTAAACATTGTTCATTTACATCTTGGCTCAGCTAAAAACATACACAAGAAAAGTGTCTTACACCAGTCAATGAACAGTTGTTCTCCCACTGTGCATTGTTAACTATGTGCAAAATCAATAATATTTATTTGACAATGCCCTACCTCTTCATATTCCATTCCTTATTCATTTTATTCTATTCTAGTTGTATATGGCACATATACACTTCTTGGTTACAGAAGAAGCTTTCAGTACACAGACTGTATATATATATATATATACAGTCTGTGTACTGGAAGCTTCTTCTGTAACCAAAACAAATTCCTTGTGTGTTAAGCTATTTCCAATTCGGATTCTAACAATGCAAAGCAGATTTAAAAGTTGCCGGTGTGACAACTAGCCCGCTATCTCCTCTATATAATACAACCATTAAATATTATGTTAAATGTAAATATCTACACATTCCCAGTCAAACCACCATTTGCTTTCTCCATTGCTCTGCAATTTGAAAAACAAAACAAAAACGACCATACACTTAATTTTGACAAGTAATAATAATACAGAATGTTTTCCAGACATTCACATTTATTCATTTAACAGATGCTTTGTTATGTATTATTTACAAAGTTATCAATAATAGTAGAGCAAGAACAGACAACGTGCAAACAGAAAAGAAAAAATGGCTTTCAGACAAATATCAAGTTCTAATGATAAATATTTAAATGTTAAACAATCTTGGTCTTCTATACTCTTTGTGGTCTGTCATGGTCTTTGTCTTTCCCTCCTCCTCTCCATCTCCCTTACTCTAAATCAATCAGTCTTTCTGTTTTTGGCATAAGTCACACACAGGGAGGTTTCGGAGTCTGTATTCCCAGTCAGATAAACAACCTATTGCAAACATGCAGTAAGACCGAGACAACAGTTCTACTTCTGTGTTCCAGATTCTGTCTTTTTTTATTATCCGCAAAATGCAAGTTGGACGTAAATATGCTGAGCTCTGCCAAGGTCCTAAAAAGAGGCAGTCAGCATGTTTGTACGCTGTTAATTTAAAGTTAGAGCGCTCAAGTGACATGCAAACAGTAATGCCCTAGCATTTATTATAGCTCAAGAGCTGTTCACAAACCGTTCGGCACAAGGCCAGTTTCTCATTCGATTTGTTCAAAATCCAGCCTACAATATCTTTAAATTACGATGAAAATTCTTTGAATTTGAAAGCCTGTAGGCGAAACAATTACTGGCAAGTTAACAAGATAACATTTAACCTAACTTGAATGTGGCCTTGGGCTCTCATCACTGGTCATGAGTCACACAGCTTAGTTAAAATCAGGACTTTAGGGAATTAAACAGCTGTTTCAGGCTATTTTTGAAAAGGATTTATTTTGTGTATGGATTTCTGCATGACCTATAAAATTTCAGTTCAGACAACAAACATGTACTGCCATCAATGCAGAAATATGCCTTAAAGACCAAAATCAAAACCATGATTTCAGTTAAAAAGAAAACTGCACACATGCAAATCAAATAATAATGCGTAAAATGCATAAAATGTTAACACGTATTGTATATCTATATGTGTTCTTGATTACCAGACATTTTTATGACATATACAAGGCAAGTCGAATTCAACAACTCTAGATCTGCAAATTCGCACAAAAAACTGCACTGCCATTATATAAAATATCTCAAAGCTCAGGTCAATAGCTTCAGAAAAGCTCCCTTACCATGAATGTGATGGTAGGTAGGCAATTGTGAAATGCGTTTGACATTTCTGCATTCCATCATAAACAGACATAAAGACATTTTTAGAGAAGCCATCTGTGAGAGGAGATGGCATTTGCATGCGCATCATGCATACAGCCTACACAGTGCAAATTGATTTATAGGTTATGCAATTATGATCACATAATCGATGGAAATGAAGCAAAATCCACTCCCGTTTCCCAGTAGATTGTGATGATACAGGCTCCTCAACATCAACTTTGATGGATCATCTGTATTCATTAACGCACATTCATGCCTGTATTCATGTAATGTGAGCCTGGTTTTTGGAAGCCAGTGCACAGCGAAAAGAGAATAATATTGGAGTAAACTCCACTGATTATGACCGTTTCAACTAAAATGACAAATTTTCATCTTTGAGTCTTGTTTTAATTTTCAACTTTGGTCAAAAGCGGAACAAATGTTTTCAATATTTAATCACAATTAGTGTAACAGTTACTTGAACAGATTTACGTCTTAAATTGGCGAGCAAACTATTTAAACAACCTATCTGAATAAACTGATACACTAGAATGAATCTGCCAGTTCAAGTTTAAAAGTAAAATGGCTGATTATTGGTCATGCCAAACAGCAATCAAAAGTTTTGTAATGCTAAATCGCCAAGTGCTGGAAAGGGTATCTCAGTACCGGGAAACCAGGGAACTTTCAAATGTACTGGAATAATAGTGACTAAATTTTTACGCAATTTTTCCTCTTTCATTTGTTTTAGTCAAACCAAGAAGGACATCCAAAGGCTCTCAAAAGAAACCCTGATAAAGATTAAATAGCACGGTGGCTAGCAAATAGATATTTCAATCTGTTTTAATAAGGTAAACACAACCTTTGCTGCCAGCTAAATCGGACTACCGGCCGGGTGGAAGGTCCTTGTAGCAGAGCGAGGCAGTTGTTTGACTAACCTCTATGATCAATCATGGTTTGTATGTTTAATCAGGAGACCCCAGCATTGCTGCGGGTCACATAAGCAACGCCGGCCGATACAGAAGGAGACAAGATGGAATGGAGAAGTGGCTGCTTCATTGTCAATCAAGAGAGAGTTTCCAGTGAATCTGGGAGTATAAATAGTAGAGTCCATCTATCAAAGTCAAACAAGCGCTTCTCTGTTCTTGGCCTTATGGAGTGAGCCTCTGCAGTGAGTGGTCCTTTGCATTGTTGTCTCTCTATCCACAGCCTGTCTCTGTCAAGCGTCCCTCACAAGAAAATGTACCGGTCATCACAATACAAAGAGAGAAAGACAGATGTCCACTTTCAGTATTCCAAACAACCTTCCACATACAGTAGCCTATTGGAACTGTGGCTTAACCATTAGCATAATTGCTACCTGTGGATAGGGTGGCCATTTCCATAACATCAAAAAGGAGGACACTTTGCGGCATTTAGTGTAGCAAGAATAATTGCATAGGACTCATGGTGTACTCGCAACTACAATACAATTTTGTCCATCATATCGATGGTATCATAATACAGTGATTCTGAAATAGCCTACACTATTCATTGCCAGACAAATTTGATCCACGATATATCTTGAAGTAGACCTATGTGTAACAGAAGAGGCAAAAAAGTGTTTGTTCACAGTATTTGTAGGCTATTTATTCAAGACAATGTGATGTCTGTTTCAAAAACTGACCACTGAGAGGAACCTGTCTTGCAAAGTGCACAGTGCCTGAAAACATTACATTTCTAGACTACTTGAAATAAAATAAATACTTAAATAAACAAATAATATGGCACAGTGTCAAATCCATGAAAAGCATCTCTACTGCTTTTTCGATATAAATTTGTGCTCTTTTGTCTCTTCCGGATTAAAAGAGGTCTGACGATTCAGCATGTTAACGTTAGCCAGCACGTCGTGGAGGCTTGTTTACATTTTTAACCAATGATATATCAGATATTTATTTGACACCGCTTTCAGCCAATCATTTGTTTGACCAGAGATCTTACGGCATTAGACGCTATGCTGCTGCTTCCCAATAAAGATTTTTTTAGCAACTTTTCAGCGCAACTCCAAAAAAGGAGGACAAATGAGTGTCCGTCTTGAGGCTGCGCCGGACGCCGGACAGGGGGCTTAAAATCCGGACGTATGGCCACCCTACCTGTGGAACCAAACCTGATCCGATTTTGCTGGGAAGGCTTTCAAAAAGTATTTTAGTACAGTAGCTTAACTCTTTCAGAACGATGATCAAACACAGATGGAGTAGATCAAGTCCATCAACACCCCTAATGCTTGCAGTCCTATTGCGCGTTCTGGGTCGTCATTTCATTCAGTAACATTAGGCAGTTTTTATTTATATGATGTTTAATGTTGATGATCACGTTATTTTACATATGCATCTCCTTACATACGATTGCTTGTTTTTTTTGCATCTTCCTCGCCTGTATTTTTATTTAAAACACAGACCCCGGAAAATTCCGTGTTTGGCAGGGAAAGAGTTAAACAAGCTTGTTTATATCAGAGCTAAAGGCTTATTGGGAAAAAACTTGCCTCTACCAACATTTTCAAAACTTACTAAAACATCAGATGTAAACTTGCTCGTAGCTCACCTGGTACAGCATTGCACTTGCACTCGTGACACAGTCAGGTGACGTAGGACTGCATGCGACTTTTCAGTACCTGCTGCATTTCATCCTCCCAGTATAAGCTTAATAAAGCCTGAACCTTGCCGTCGGTCCATCTGTCATATTTTTTAAGCTCCATTATTGATTCAAATAGCAAACAACTCTTATTGTACGCACCGCAACAGACTTTTAAAAATGGTGGCTGAAAAAAATGCTGCCTGTCCAACCAATCAAAATGCTACGTGAACTCAACCAATCAGCATGTTCAGCGCCCAAGTCCCACCCCCAAAATTTCCTGAACTTGGAAAAAGTACTACCTCACCAGCAGGGACTTTTTGAGGGGGGAATTTTTACCTGGAACTTAATTTAGACCCTGGTCCCTGTGGTTGAAACACACAGTACCACCCCAAAGTCCCTATAGTTCCTGGGGAAAGTTCCTGCGGCGGTCATGTGATACACAAGTCACGAAAAAAGAGGTCAAAGACCTGAAGCAAGCGAAAATGTCATGATCAAATGCTTGAGCAAATGCATTTTTTTTACCTCACATTCGCTTTTGTTAACACTATTGGTGGGGGTTTAGTGTAGTTAGTACACTCATTTCAAATGTGTTAACCTTCTCAAGCCAATAACCAGACATTTTATTTCTGAACTGCCACAATACATACAACCACCAACATAATAAAACTATGCAAGGTTCATGTTCATCTGGTTCATGAACATGCCTACTCACACGCTACTCACCGGACATTTCACAATTGAAATTGCCATGACACGTGCAAGAAGCAACGAAATTCGCCGAAATGTCACCACAGGCACATTTTTCCAATGAGCTTGTTGTGTTTATCAGTTACTTAGCACACGTTACAGATATTGGGTGCCATTGCGGATCAAACTAGCTCGTAGCTCACCTGGTACAGCATTGCACTTGCACTCGTGACACAGTCAGGTGACGTAGAATCAAACATTATTTTCAGTCACATTTGATTCATAATGCTACACACGTCGAGCCATGGTGCTAGTGGGAAAAGGAAAAGCATTTTCAAACTAATGTGGTTTTTCAATCCCATTTAGCAATTAAGGCTTTCACAAAGTCTGTCAATGCAGTGGCTTTCCTAATATAAGAGCTGTGGTCTATTCTACTTCACTTGTAACAGACATGTTAAGATTTGGTGCTCATACAAGAAAACTTATTCCCAACCTCAATACCCATCATTTTTCATATTTGCTCTGTCTCTCCAGAAAGCTCAAAAATACAATAAAAAAAACGCTTCTTCTAACAGAAAATAGTCTGTTAAGGCACTGTCAGTGCACTCATTGTTTAAATTATACATTTTTAAAAGAAAACAACAGTACTCTCTCACTGCTGTTGCTGGCTTGTTCCGTGCCTTCATAGGGGGAGGCAGGACACTGACGTAACCAAACACTGGAGCACATAATCTGCTGTCTACACCCACACACACAGGAAAAGATTACTGACAGCGCTGCTTCCATCGATCTGTTAAATGACAGGGAATATGGACAGGCTGAAGCACAAGTCCTTCTGTGCTCTAGTTTTTAACCATGGCTCCGTTTAAAGGTTTTTCTTTACAAGAAATCTTGTTATCTTAAAAGCTATATTTGTCATACAGATTGGAACAGACAACTTATGAATTTTATCCAATAATAGAGAAAAAAACTGCCAGCAATGTCAGAAGACAAAACACAGGGAACATGGAAATTTACCAATTTCTGCAGATATATTATGTTGTGCATTTATTGTGATGTATTGTTCAAATATTGTATTTTTCAAAATGTGGAAGTAAATTCATTAATTATGTTATGTATGTCAAATAAATGCTGTTCTTTTGAATTCTGAAAGATATTAAAATTGAAAAGTTATTTGAAATTGTTGTAATATTTCATAATATTACAGGTTTTACCTTATGTTTTATCACATAAAATGCAGCTTTGGTGAGTATAAGAGACTTCTTTCAAAAACATAAAAAAACATCTTACCAACCCCACACATTTGTATTCCAATCTATAGCACTCTCTGAGGATCTTAAAGGTTACCTAACACAAACAGTTTCTGCCAATCTCATGTTAATCTTGAGTACCTGTAGAGTAGTATTGCATCCTTCATATCTCTGAAGAGTTGTATCATATTCATAAAAGACAGATATGCTGTACTGATTCTTTCCGAAAACACCTGAGCTTGTGCAGGCGTGCAGTGAATGGAGCTAAAGAGTCACACACACACACACACACACACACACACACACAATACAGCATGGCATTATCCCTGGTTAACTTTCGATTCACTATACATTCATGTTGTTGATATTACAGGCCGATTGCTAACAAAACACAGACATTTGATGCCGTTTCACACACTTGCAGTTGCAGTACTCCGTTGCTGCTCAGGGGGGGGGGAACTGCATCCACTGTTTCCTTAACGCTGGGTTATTTGGGAAGCTGAACAAGGTTATCTTTCCCTCACAACCAGAAACACACTTCTTTAGTGACATTTTTGATTTTGTGATCTAAAAACTCTGCCGACGGCATCTGTAACCCGAACGAAGATGTGCTCTTGCTCTCGCTCTGGTTGATGTGCGCACGTGTTCATCCGGGAGAAGTGCCCATACAAGCAATTCCACTCTTTATGACGTCATACATGGCCATACTCGAAAAAAAATTCAGAAACTTGTTTGAATCCTGAAGGAGTGTATTTTGCACACAAATACTCCGGCACGTCCAACTTTTTGTTGTTGTTGAAATTTTGGCCATGAGAATCCAAAAATATCTCTGGATTCAACTCTTTAACACTGTAAATAAGTCAAAAAATAGTATTAGACATCCCTTTTAATAGTTTTGAGGTTAGATCAGATAAATAGTAACTAAATTAGAATAACAGTAAGAATGTTTGTAATGCATGACAAATCTAAACAACATCAAAATGAAATCATCTGCGTCACTGACCCGTTTAACTTTTGAAGGCTTTTTATCGGCAAGTGAAAAGATGTGCTTGTGCCAGCAGCCAAGGGGGGTCAGGTTAAGTTCAGCTGCCTAACAACAGCTAATCTGTCTCCCATTGTTTAAGAGGTTGGAAATGCACAGGAATTCAGGGCTCAAAGTAACCCCACACTTAGCAAAGGACACAGTGTCCTTGTGTGCCCATGGGCCGAACCTCCATGTCTTTGCCCCTCGCTCACCATAGTATACTTCTTTCCCCCCATTGCTTTGTAGCCTTGCCTGGGATCTGCGGGGCAGCGGCCTCCTAAACATTCACCTGGCACCTCGAGCAGCACTTTCCCACTCAATTCGCAGCCCAGGCGAGTCACTAATCCCACTGTTTGGACATTATATCTAAGGGTCTGAGAGAAGACCCAGGGCTGCTCATTACTCAGGGGCCAGACAACTGGTGAGAAGGATAAAAATGAAACACGCGTGGCGATTTATCAGTGCAGCGCCACGGATTAAAAGACTGCCAGCCGCCCTGCCTGCGTTGCCAACCTTCTGCCTGCATGCTTTGTTTCAGTGCATTTTAAACCCCCTCTGTCTCTCAAGATGTGCTTCATCATTTCAATAGAATTATGCCTTCGCTCGAACATTCGGGGAACAAAAGCAATATTAAAATAACGTTGTATGGAGAGCCAGCATTCATGGATACAAATCACCTGCATCTAGCACAACACTATCAGAAGCAAAACGGAAGGGGGCATTTTTAATCTTTTTCTGTCCTTTTATAGCTCAACCTTAACTATCAAATGAAGGACAGACAAGCGAGCCTCAAACTCAATTGCTGCTTTTTATGTTATTTATTTTTTTTATTTTTTTATGTGAACGGCAGCTCACACGCATACTAATCTGGGTGGCCGCAGACTCGCTCTCTTTTGATTGCAAATAAGCCGAGTGGACCACTGAACAACATGTGATTGCACAGTAGCCCCCTCAAAATGACTGGTAAAGAACGCTCTTTCCACCCCAGCAAGAATTATTCATCAGAGCGGAGGCCTGAGGTGGCAAAGCAGGGAGAAAACCTGTATTAAACAGCGCCGGAAGTGAAGACAGCTGTCCCTGCCCACATTCTTCAGAGAGCGGGCTGCTGTTTCCAAAGCCTGATCTGAAAACAAATTAAAGAGGATTACAGCTTGGCACTGAAGCTAGTGCTTTACTCTGTTCTAGTAATGGCACAGACCGGCCTCGTGTCCACCATACTGACCATTTGCATGTTTATTTTGACATCCAAAAACAAGTTATATTACAGAAAGGCTACTTTATGGATACCCTGTTAGTGGTCATGTCATTATTTAATTTATGAGATGTAAGTAACTATAATATACTATAATAATAAAGTATACAACAACCACAATATAAGACACCATAATGGACTACATAAAATATGCACACACACAGCTGGATGTCCTGTTGTAAAGTTAAGATATATGAGATTGCACCGCACAGAATGTGGGGGGAAAAACAACGCATGAGACGTTTTTTAAATGCTTACATCAAAAATCTTTCCATCACATCAATCTAGTTAGAACTTTTGTGTTTGACTGAAATAACTTGGCAGTTATGCTGAGAATAAACAAACGTACATCTCCAGCATAGGAAAATTCGATTACCAACAGCGTTGCACATTTGTCTTAGACGTGCCGTGACAAAGTGAGCAAGCTGAACAATACTTTTCACCAGCAGTTTTTCCACAGAATGCATTCATTGCCATTTTGATAGTATATACTTTTGGTGAGAGGTAAGCGCCATTTATTCATTACTGATGGAGCCTCGATGATGTAACTGCCTCTTTCAAGGAGACAATTTTAGGGACAACATTTTTCCAGCAATTAATTACAGCATGTCGAGTAGGGACAGGCTGCATCAGGAGAGGAATGACAATTTCCTTCGACCTCCATCTCCGCGTGTGACGTGGGTTCAGTACAAATTTGACTCCTCTCGCTCCAGAAGAAGTCATTACCAGCGGAGGTCCACAGACGGAGATGCGCGCACTCAGAAAGGGTAAACATCGGTAAAAATCTCACCATTAACTTGAGCTAATGGTTACTGGCGTTGCGAGGTGATTACCGCACTCTTTTGACTTTCACTTTCCCCTTTCTGCCGTCAGACGTCAATGCTGCCACCTCCTCCTTTCCCTTACAGCTGTCGCCGCGCGTGTGCACACACACTCGCACGCAAACACATTTGCTTGTGATGAGTCAAGGGCGTCCGGCGCGATTAGCCGCAATGCTGGAGCAATCAACTCCCCGCAAATTTCACTGTAACGCCACGATGACGGCCCGTATTAATCAGCCTTTATTATCCTCGCCATCTCAGCTGTGTCTATGCGCTGTCACACGCCCGATTCATCCTCACGTTCCGGCCTGTCATAGAGCAGGTGTGAGAACAGCTTAGCTGAGCTCTCCCCTTGTGTCATCTTTCCGCTGCTATTACACCTTTCAAAGGATAGAGAACATGCGTCTGCAAGAACGGGACGGAGGATGGAATTGGTGAGATCAAAGTGCACCGTTCTTAGTTGAGTGGAGCCCAATCTGACAATAGCCTCGGGAGATCTCTATCACCACCATCATATTATCCTCAGTGTATTTCATTAAGATAGAGAGGAGAATCTTAGCGGCTGACAGTTCTATTTGTTGTCCCCTCTGATAACACTAGTAAAATGGTAAGCGTTATTCCCTCCGCAAACTTCTCTCTCTCACTTTTCTTCCCTCTCACACTTTGCTCTTTGTATCCTGTTCTTTTTTCTCTCTTCCTCTATAGCTTTGTTGCTTCTATTTCTGCAGTCCTTTGTTGCCGACCTCCATTATGACCTTTTCCTGCTTCACACACCTCTCTGTTCCCGGTCACCTTTTTTTTTGGTCCATCGGCTTTGCAGTCTTCTAGTTCAAGCAGGAAAGGAAGGAGAGATAACATTGGCATTCATTTAGGCCCGTCTGGATCTCCTTCAGCATTCGGACATTATGGACAACTACGGGTTCCTGTTTGATGGCGGGGTGTTAATTGGACTAAAGTGTATTAGTCGGATGGAGGTAGAATTACTGCACAGCTCTAAGTGGTAGATGAATCGCATCTGTCAGGTTTATGAGATCAAAGACGACACACAGTGCAATGTGTCTTCGTTATTTTATTCCTCTGCTTGCATCTTGAAGAACTTATTTAAACTGCCAAGCAAATCTGGCAGTTCTTCATGGTTTTCATCAAAAACAGCCAAAAGGCTCAAAATGTGATATACAGTATAGAGGATATAATTTAGGTTTTTGCTCACGCATTCACAAAATGTCTCACACATTATATCCATATCAATTTAACCTGACATGCAATTTCCACCAATATTAACATTCTGGCAGATACAGATAAGGCAATACGCATATATTATGCCAAATAACTGATAAAAGGCCAACATTAAAAAATAATTCAAATAAATCATTATGAAATGCTACAAGTAATAATAATAATACTAATAAATATCATTAGTAGTAGTAGTAGTTGATGTAAAAAAACAATGTGTTGAAAACCAATGTGGTAGCAATACATTGTGCATCCCCAAATTTGAAACCAAGTCTTAAACAAGAGACTTTTGAAATGAAGAGCTACAACAGTAGTTTAAAATCTACCTCTCATCCACAGAGTTTGAATATCAGCAGAACATACACCGAATTCACATTTTTGATTGTCTTTTTTAAAGGGGTCCTATAATGCCCCTTTTTTACAAAACGTAAAATCCCTAGAGTGTATATGTGAAGTTTTAGCTCAAAATACCCCACATATAACATTTATAGCATGTTAAAATTCTCACTTTTTTGAGTGTGAGAAAAAAAACGTGTCATTTTTGTGCATGTCCCTTTAAATGCAAATGAACTGCGGCCCCCGGTCAGGAAGAGAGTAGAGCTTCAAGAGCTCATGCTAGCAGCTCCAATTACCTCACGCACTCACGCAATGAAACTGTTCAGCCTTTTATGTTCAAAACAGAGTCGGACAATGATGGAGAGACTCAAGAAGAAGAAACAACATGGAGAATGCGACAGGACGTTTCTGAATGGTTAGTTGATTAATTAATGTAGCTCATATGGGAACTGTTGTAAGATGCCTTCAGAGCCAGAGAGTATTTGCTGCATGAAGATATAACAGGTATAGTTTAGTTTAATTACGGTTATAACTTATTTTGTCATCTTGCTTTTATGACATGCTATTGCATTTGTGTTATGTAATGTATTTCAATAAATGTGAAAAGACGGATGCGACAGCTTGACTCTACTACAACAACTCTTCCTCTTCTCAACATGACCTTTGTTGTGTGTTCCCGGCAGCAGGGTTTATGTAAATTTTAGGGTTAGCGATGTCACTAACTCACGAATAAGCTCGTTGTAGTCCCTCCAGCTGTTTGTTGTAGTCCCTAAAAAGTGATTTCTTTAAAAGAAAATATCTCCCTTTGCTTTGAACTTTGAGCGTTGTAACTTTGCAGATGTTGTTTATGCTCAAACAGCAACATTACACACTAACTAAAGTTAAAAAAGTGAAATCATAATCAACCACCCCTTTAATGCAAACAGGATGCATCACACATGTTTTGTAATGCTGACATTACTGTAAATCAGGGTTAAAAACAAAACAAATTTGTGAAAGCAGTGTAAAATCTTTACCACTTAAAACAGTTTCCAATCATTACTGATACGGTTCATAATTTAAAAAGAAGAAGAAGATTGAACTGTGCATGCACATACCGGATATGTCCATAGTGCATTGTGCATTGGGTTATTACTGATATATTTATTACATTTTCTAAGTGCTACAATTATCTCTTCTCTACAATTATCCCTGCTTTACTTGCCAAGAAATGAAAATGTTCTTCAGTCAGAACTCAGCCTTCAGATTTTGTGAATTTAAAGCACAAACGCAGGTGAAATATTTACTACAGTAAATGTTCTCATATCAACTAAAGTGTGGCTGTTACCTCAACTCAGATCTAAATCTGTCACCTCTGGCTGATGGTAAAATCTTAACAATATATTGACTTGAAGAATGTATGCGAGAGCTCTGTTTACATATTATGTTTTCATGATATAGCGGCAGTATTGCACAAATGATTACAATCTCCCTGGAGCATGGCGTACATCTCTGGATGTAATTCACCAGGTGGTAATTCAGCGCAAACGCATAGATCACTCTCGCAGCAAATAAATGACTCAAGTGGACTTGAGCTAGGACAGAATCATCAGCGTTCTGACAGGCACTGAATTCACCCATGCACGACTGCCTTTAAATAGCGCGACCCATCTCTGACTGTAAGTTAATCATATCGCTTTTCGCTTCACAACGTTCACTGATAGTTTCACAAAGCCAATCAGTGTAATTATCAGTGCAATTATGATTATAATTAAAGTAACCCATGGACACCTGGGGAGAAATTATCTGCATGAGTACAGGTTGTGTTAATAGAATTAATTACTCTAGATATAGTGGAATTAAATAGATTAACATGTTAAATTAATGTTGAAGTCTTGAGCGGGAGGTACAGTAACTGTGAAGCTGACACTTCAATATATGCGTGTACTGAATCGAACAAGTGAAGCCAACTGGCAGAAGGTCAAATAAACAAAATAATGTGTTTGCTGGTACCCAACTCATGCACTCTGACCAAGCAAAAAAAATACCCTGGTTTTTAATTAAAGGGTTAGTTCACCCAAAAATGAAAATTCTGTCATTCATTTCTCACCCTCATGTCGTTCCAAACCCATAAGACCTTTGTTCATCTTCGGAACACAAAGTTAGATATTTTTGATGTATAAGAGAAAAGTTTTCTCGTCGTTTCATAAAATTAAGGTTGAACCACTGGAGTCACATGGACTATTTTAAAGGATTAGTTCACCCTAAAATGAAAATTTACTGATAATTTACCCCAATGCCATTCAAGATGTTCATGTCTTTCTTTCTTCAGTCGAAAAGAAATTAAGTATTTTGAAGAAAACGTTCCAGGGTTGTTCATCATCGTTCATAATGCTTTTCAATTGCAAACAAAATGCTGAAGGTCCAAATCATTGCAGTTTCAAAGCGCTTCGATGGGCTCCAGAGGCTCTGCGTGATCCCAGATGAGGAATAGAGTCTCATCTAGCGAAATGATTGGTCATTTAAATTTTTTTTTAAAAATGAATATACTTTTTAATCTAAATTTTTCATCTTGATGGCGTAATCACGTCGGAACGGTCACACTTGACGAAGGCAGAAGTACTGCCCCCGTGTTTACAAAGCGCTCGTGTGAAGGCTAATACAAACGCCCTTTACCAAAAACACTCAATTTTCAACTTCAAAATTAGGGATATATCGTTGTTTTACCTTTTTTTTGGTAAAGGGCGTTTGTATGCCTCGTAGAGCTGCACAAGATTTATTTAACCAATTTAGGTTAAAAAGTATATTCATTTTATTATTATTTTTTAAATGACAGATCGTTTCACTAGATTAGACCCTATTCCTCATCTGGGATCACGCAGAGCCTCTGGAGCCCATCGAAGCGCTTTGAAACTGCATTGATTTGGACCTTCAGTATTTTGGTTGCAATTGAAAAGCATTATATGATGAACAACCCTGGAACATTTTCTTCAAAATACTTAATTTCTTTTCGACATGTTAAAGACATGAACATCTTGGATGGCATTTGGGTAAGTAAATTATCAGGAAATTTTCATTTTGGGGTGAATTAATCCTTTAACAATGTTTTTACTACCTTTCTGTGCCTTGAAAGTATTAATTATATTGCTGTCTATGGAGGGAACAGAGAGCTCTCAGATTTCATTAAAAAATATTTTAATTTGTGTTTCCGAAGATGAACGGAGGTCTACGGGTTTGGAACGACACGGGGGCGAGTGATTAATGACAGAATTTTCATTTTTGGGTGAACTACCATTTAAGATTATATAAACACCATGGTAATTTTTCAGTACCATAATATATGTACCATTGCTCTAAAATAATTTCTGACCATCATACTTTTTATAAAGAGTATGAGTAATTGCCTAAATATCTCAATGCAATAAACACAAAATGGCCTAAAATGAATGATCACACGAATGATTCTAATGAGTAGTATAAGAGCTGTTACTGAGAAATTATTATGCCACTTAAAGATTCTAAGCACATTTTTCTGCACTTGGGGGAAGTCTAGAAAGCAAAGAGCGAGCGCATATTTGAAATGTAATTAATTTTCGCTTTTAAACATATCTTGAGTTTCACTTCCAGCCTGGGATCAAAGTGTGATCAATATCTCTGCCAGGACACAGCAAGTGTTATCCAATCACCATTTTTTTTCTTCTTCACAGAGCCACTTACTGGAAGAACTAAAGCACATAGCACTGGATTAAATGCTCACTAGTGCCGTATGGTGGACAAAAGCTTGGTTAGGCATCTTAAATGTTCTGCTATTTGCTTAATCTTTATTAATATTCAACATGCGTGCATTGACAATTCACTCAAGACAACGTTGTCAGTCAAAATAAAGAGTTCCCAACAAACGTTAAACAATATGGGAGGCAAAACGCAAACAGAAAGGATTTAAAAAAAAAATCTAAATTATAACCAGATGGTAGAACATGATTCTCTATATGATTTGACTGTGCCATCGACTTCATACCGCTTTAAGCAAATAACACGTCTGGGCGAAACAGCTGAGCTGATCAATAAAAACAGTTTAAAAGTTTTCTTTACAGCGACATGGAAAACAATATGACGTTTTGACAGCTCGTTTCACGCCTTGGAGAAGGCAATAATTGTGGGTGGCGAGTATAGAGAATGGATTTCAGCCGAGGACAGCTACAGTACATGTTTCAAAGAGATACAAGTGGCTCAACGCTTCACTAGGTATTGTGACCGCTGTGCTGTGGCACGGTTTTCTGGTTTGTTTTGTTGATATGCTGCATAACAAAGCCTCTGTGAGATTGGGTGCGTGTCTGTAGCCGTCTGTGTCTAGAACTAATTGAATTTGCATATGAAACAAAACACGCTTTCAACAAGTCTTTTACTCCAGGCAAGCTTAGAAGAGGATGTCAAAAAACCAAATATCCCCCCCCAAAAAAGTAATAATCCAATTAATAAGCGACCAACCAAAGACATCCTAAACATCCTCCTGTCCTCTGATATAATCAGGAAAATGATAAACTGATGCATCGACACATGACCATTCAAGTTATGGTGAGATCATAAGGAGAACCTTGTGTTTAGCACCTGATGCTCCGAATAGCCGTCATAAGGATCCCAAAGTTACCGAAACAAGTTATTTTTAACAATATCCCTGATAATTTTCAGTAATTCAGTGTGCTTTTGAAGAGGGCATTTCTTAAGGGTGCAGGAGCAAAAAAAAGAACAAAAGTTCAAATCTAAGGGTCAGAGAAACAAAGGTAATGAAGATAAAATAAAATAATGCATTAAAATAAATGAAATACTAAAATTTAAATAAAATGCAGTTTAAAAGATATACAAAATGAAAACAATGTAAATAGCTAAATGAAATGTAATACAATATAAATAAATAAAAGATACAAATATTATACATGTAATTTGTAAAATAATAAAATGTAAATAAAATACTAAAATAGGTTTTAAATTCAAATAAAATATAACATCAAAATAGTAAAATAAAATAAATGGAATGAGAAATCCTGAATAAAAACGACGTTTGCCTTTTTGAAGTGAGTGAGTAGATCCCCCCCATCCTCCAGCCCCCCTCCCAGAAGACCACCAGATCAATGAGGCATTGCAGTGGGGAATACATGGAGTGCTCCGTAGGTCACGATGTGACCCAGCCACAGAGACGCAGAGGATGCTCGTTTGTCTCCTTCGAGCTGTGTCAAAAGCTTCCTAAATAAGGTAACACAGGAGGCAGTCGTGGTTTGCCTGCGTCTCTGTACAAGGTCACCCAACTCACTGGGGCTCTGGGCTACTGTCAGGGGAGTCTGAAGCAATCAGGTGTGTACATCTGCTCAGGGAGAGCAAATTCCCCCGCCATTCAACACGCACGTCCACCCAACCGCTGCTGCCCTGGGGAATGAATTTTAGGGGGTGAGGGGGTTCTGAGGTTGAGGAATCGCAGCGAAGCAGCAGTTATCTAATCATGGGGAACTGCTGCAGGTTTGATGGAGTCCTACTTGTCTAACTAGCGGCTGTGGCAAAGTGAAAAATGTCCAGTCGGAATTGCTAAGAACAGCAGCAAGGAAATTCTGGGTATTCTACATATCCTAAATCTGCGTTACAGACAATCTTAACACTACAATGGGAGATTATCTCCATCATTCAATAAGCAATTTCACCCTCTTTCTCTCTCTCACGCTCACAATCAAACACAGACCCAGACGCGCCCGCGCACACGCGCACAATGCTTCTAAAGAGAATGGATAAATCAATACATCATTTTGTCTCTTCATTTCAAGTCCACGCCTGGCTGGGGCAGATGGAGACACATTCCTGTATGGTAGTGTGGAAAGACCATTATTTGGCACGCCAATTGACTGTCATTGTCAGTTGTCATTTGGCAAACCGCAGATAGTCAAGTTCTTGAGGAGGAATACACTGGGACTACATCAAACCCATCCCCGGGCATTTCATACAGTCTTCAATTCCCAAGGATGCATTAACGGATCAAATGTTTAGAGCTTGATAGCAATGCAAGTTACTTTGGATAAAAACGACTGACAGATGCATGTAAAATTCTATACAATACAATAAATACCACTTAAAATAAAAATCAACAAAATGTGACAGTTAGCATTTTAAGTCGTGATGAAATGGAAGAAGCGAGAGATTCTTTCTTGTATTTTAATGTACATTTGTGTGAAAAATGACCAAAATTCAATATATCTCTATTATATAGTCATTTTCTGCTCATTCGGCACTCTGCAACAGCACAATGTTGTTTCTTCTGCGACTTTTAGCATGTTTCCTGTAACAACGTCTGGCATTTACGTGATGTAAGAAAGTGAAATAAACCACGGGAAATCAGAACGGTCAGACTGAAACAGACTTTTTAAATAGGATTTCAAACCACATATGAATGTAGTTTGAAATGGGTTTGTAAAATAAAAAATAAATAAAAAAAGCATTTCACGTGATTTTTTTGCTGCTCACACTTGCTAAATCTGATCGAATTTCAATCAGATATGCACAAAAATCTGATTTAGACTGACAGTATGAACAAGGCTTTTGTAACCTTTATTTGAGTCCTTAACACAGTTACGTTCACACACAGTTCAGTTATTTACGGGAGTGACAACCGCATTCTATAACCGATTTCACACCTGTACATTTTCAGGCCTCACAACCGCAATCTTTGAAAACGTGCGCTGTGTGAACAGAATCGGACAACTAGTTGTTTGTAACGTCATACCGTGCGAGAGAGCTGCGCTGCACAAACGGGTGTCTGCTGTGTATTGCGAGTTTTCATTGTGGCTTCGCTTTCGGTAACTTACAGCAACAGAGATATGAGCTGTGTGTTATCTGAAGGTTTTAGATCCAGTCATTGTTCTCCACCGGAGCTCTTTTGTGTTCTATACGCGACTCAAATTCTCCACTCTGAGATATAAAAGCTGCTGTCAGTTAAAGATTTGATGGATGGACCTCGATTGGACTCTTGTCGTGTCAAAAGTGATGAGGCTTTTCAGTCATATGGACTTCACCATCTTTGGTATTTCTTTGGCCAAGGTTGTTATGTAGTTACTGGTATGGGAATACAGGCTTGACTACCTTTACACGTTCATCCAGACAAGTATTCGAGACGCTACTGTAAGTTGCTGTGTGAATAGGACATTTCTAGACTCACACCTGTAAGTAAATGCGGTTGTCAATCCGAAAAACTCATAGTGTGAACGGCTTAAATGACTGGAGAAGTCCTGCATACATCAAAGAGAATTTGTCACTGATACATCAGTCATAACACCACAAGATCAAATAATTTTTCGTACAAAAATTATGCGGTCAAAAAAGAAACATACGGATAAATCGTTCACACTATATGAATAACATGCATTTAGAAAAAAGTGTGAATTTTATTTTAACTTGTTTATCAGCTCGTTCAACTGTAAAGCTTAAACGTTGATTTTGACCAAATCTTTAATATGACTCGGGAACAATGAGTTCTCTGCACTGCACATTGACTGCACATGCGCAACATCCCATAGGTTCGGTACAGGTTCACCTTCGGGTCCAAGTCACATGGCATGACAGCCAACAATTCCCAACCTTCCATACAAACAAGCCAGTTAGTTTTTATTTTACTCTTGCAGTTATGTGATGCATTTCTGATCTCAGATTTCTTACAATATATACATTTGTGAATTTCTGTCATGATGGTACTTTTCCATGAGATTGAATATGGTAATAAAGAGTTGGCTATGATGTGATGGATGAATGACTCAGACCTGAATATTCGAGAGGTGAACTAATCATTTATTTTTCCAGTACATACCTTCACTCTATGGGGATGTGACGTAACAAAAGAACAAACAACTCGGATCGGGAGGTGAGGTGAACTAACAGGCTGCATAGCCTCAAGACCCAGCTAAGAAATTAATTAATCATTTATGTTTCTCATAATTTGGCCTTGGCTGCATTATAGTTTTACTTATTCAAAATGTGATTAACATTTGTGTTAGTAGATTTGTTGGAGAATTTGGATATTAACTCTTTACCCGCCAGCGTTTAAAAAAAAAAAGGTTGCCAGCCACAGCCAGCGTTTTTTTAACATTTTCACAAAAATGTAATGGGCCCCCAGAATATTTTGTTGTATGCATATCTGAACATGCAATATACCTAAAGAAAGAACAGACACTTTGCTTTTAAACAAAACACCCTGTTGTATTCTAGCTTCATGCATTGTTTTTTTTTATCAACACTTGAATATAGATACGTTTCATAAACAAAGCAACATTTTGAGCAAATAGCTGAGAAAATCACGTTTTTGTCAAAGACTGGATCAGATTCAGATCAATGATCAAAATATAGATTAGTAGATCGAGTCTATCAAAACCCCTAAAGCTTGCTCAGTCCTATAGCTCGTCCTGGGTCGACATTTCATTCAGTCACATTAGGCAGTTTTGATTTATATGCTGTTTAATGTTGGTGATCGCTTTATTTTACATATGCATATGATTACATTTCACGAGTTCACACTTACATTAAATTAAATAGTGTAAAGATTATGCGTATTTGGCGTGCTGTCCGGGGTTGGGCTCCGGGCTTTTTCCGGGGAATTTTGGCCCGAACCCAGAGTATCCCCCCGTGATAGAGATAGTCTAGAACTAGACTGTATTGTTTTATGGATTGTGTTGACATCTAATAAAAGTTTATTAAAAATGAAAATTCTGTCATTAATTACTTCCCCTCATGTCGTTCCGACACTCGTAAGACCTCCGTTCATCTTCGGAACAGAAATGAAGATATTTTAGTTGAAATCTGATGGCTCTGAAAGGCCTCCATTGGCACAATGCACTTTACACTCTCAAGACCCTTAAAAGGTACTAAAGACGTCGTACAAAGTCCATCTCACTACAGTGGTTCTAAAATAACTTTATGAATCGGCGAGAATAGTTTTTGTGCGCAAAAAAACCCTAAATAACGACTTATATAGTGATGACAATTTCAAAACACGGCCTCATGAAGCTTCAAAGTGTTATGAATCAGTGAGCCGAATCATGATTCGGATCGCGTGTCAAACCGCCAAACTGCTGAAATTTGGCGATTCAAACTGCTGAATCGACTCACTGATTCATAACGCTTCGAAGCTTCATGATACCTTGTTTTGAAATCGTCATCACTATGTTTTATATATGTTTGTATATTTTAGAACTACTGTAGTGAGATGGACTTTGTAACGACGTCTTTAGTGCCTTTTAAGGGCCAATGGAGGCCTTTCAGAGCCATCAGATTTCAACTAAAATATCTTCATTTCTGTTCCGAAGATGAACGGAGGTCTTACGGGTGTCGAACGACATGAGGGTAAGTAATTAATGACAGAATTTTCATTTTTGGGTGAACTAACCCTTTAAATAAAAGTGAGGAGATGGGGTGGTGGAGGGATGCTAAAATAAAAACTGTCAACGAAAGGAGGTAAATCTGCTGTATATATACACCTCTTATCGTTGATTAAATTTATTAGCTTAATGTGTTCCACTCGTGTTTAATTAGGTTTAATTATCTGAACGAGCTCCTCCCAAAATTTGTTCATAAAACATCACACGATATTGCTTGTTTCTGCATCTTCTTCGCCTGTGTTTTGATTCGGAGATTGAGTAATCTTTCAGAAGATGTGTCATAGTGCCCCTACCATGTAACAGTGAAAACACAATTCTGTGTGTTTTAAGGCCCAGAAAGGCAGTAAATAATTATCCATGTGACTACAGTGGTTCACCCTCAATGTTATGAAGCGACGAGAACACTTTTTGTGTGCAAAAAAAACTAACAAAAATAACGACTTTATTCAACAATGTCTTATCTTCCCTTTGACTCTCTTACGCTATTCACGTTGTTGGGCTATTCACACAGTGCAGCGCTTCCGAGTTCTACGGCAGAACGCCGGCTCACTATTGGCTGAGCACCACATGCATGCGTTGTGGTGCTTACGTGAATCGTGTAGGAGAGTGACATGAAAGAGAAGAGATTATTGAATAAAGTCATTGTTTTTGTTGTTGTTTTTTTGCACAAAAAAAGTATTCTCGATACTTCGTAACATCAAGGTTGAACCACTGGCGTTACATGGACCTTTGGCTTTGAAAGTGGTTGTTGTGTTGCTGTCTAGGGGTCAGAAAGCTCTCAGATTTCATCAAACATATCTTAATTTGTGTTCTGAAGATGAACCAAGGTCTTATGGGTTTGGAACGACATGAGGATGAGTAATTAATGACAGAATTTTCATTTTTGGGGGAACTATCCCTTTAAGTACCGTCATGCTACTGAAAATATACTTTTTGGTTAGTAAAGCCAAAAGTATACTTCAGTAAAGCGAATGGTTAGCATATGCGTACAGCTCAATGCATAGCCCATCAAAGTATACTCCATTTCATAGCATGTGCAAACATAGGCAGTTGACATATCCGGACTAGAAAGTTGTGCCTTTGTTCAGTGCCCGTTTCTCTCTGATAATATTTTTTTTTTTTATTTGTACTCATTAAAACTAGAGTTATGGGTATCTCCTAATTCCTCTCACACAAATGTTTGTCAATTAGAGTGTCTGCTGTTTTCTTTTTTAATCTTCTCTGTTCATTTTCTCACTGAAACAATGGCCAGTGTTACAACCTTGTGGACAAAATAATTAGGGCAAAAAAAAAAATCAATAAAAAAAATCAACAGTATGCACAGTTAGACAAACCAGGCTTCACTTATACAGTGCATGTGTACTATGCTAACAATGGCACTTGCATGTTTACCCTAACATATGTGTAAAACCAAAGCATACTTTGGGCTTAACTCCTCAACACTGACATGGCATGTGTTTGTGGCTTCTGATCTCACTGTTAAAAATATTCCCTTTTACTCTAATTTTGTTCCTCAAATATTAGATTGACTCTTGATGCATGATAAATTATTCTTTGGGTTGCCAAACAGCAGCCTGAAACATCTAAGCAATGCCTCACTGACTTTTAATAGGGTGCAATTTGAGCCGTAACTCTGTGCTTGAGTGTGATGCTATTAAACACTAAAGGGGCAACGGTTCACCCTGACTGCTGATGCATCTGAGAATACAGCATAGCATGCATAGGAAGCAAGATAAAGCCTTGAGAAAAGAAAAACAAAGCCAGCCAGATCAACTGGTGGTCTGAATAACCGCTTGCACCTTGTTTGATATTGAGTTAAACAAACTAGGTTTAAATACATCAGAAACACAGGGGGGAAGAAATCAATGTCAGCCAATGTCATAGAGACAGATGCAATAAACATTATCAGTGAAGCGATATGCATCCCTGAATGATGACACTTTAAGGCCACATTTAGCTGTCATTCATTGCATTTCCAAAAGGTAAACGCTGTATATAGATGAATGACCTACAGGCGAACCGCGGTAGCTTTATGCCTGGCTGAAGGGGAAAATGACACCGGGATTGTTGGTCGGTGTACGCACAGAGACTGAAAGGCAAAGAGATGGTTTTGACATTGCGTTTCTCAACGTTCATTTGTGGTTATAGGACGCCGCAAGGTTTTAAAGCCATCACGTTTTTGACAAGCAAGGTGACTGAGAAATCTGTCTGTACCCAAGCGCTGTCACTTGAGTCATAATCGCCATTCCACTCAACCTCTACTGCTGGCTACCCTTATACACAAGAGAGTGCGCATCCTAAAAGACTCACAAAAGAAATTAACCATGAAAAAAACAAGAACATTTACACTGATTCTAAGCTGTTGTGTGCAATGTATATGTCACTAGCAGCAACAAACTACTCTGGGTGTTCTCGATGGTTTCAAATGCAATTCTAGGGTATTCTGATGGTTGCAAGGATGCTGCCGTAGTTTCTATGATGGTTTTCTTAAAGGGATAGTTCACTCAAAAATGAAAATTGTCATGATTAACTCACCCCCTCATGTCGTTCTAAATCTCTATGATTTCATTTTAAAAATAAAAATATCTTAATTTGTGTTCTGAAGATGACCAAAAGTCTTGTGGGTTTGGAATGGCATGAGGGCGAATAAATAATGATAGAATTTTCTGTAACACTTTCTATAAAGACCCTGCTAAATAAGTATTACTATTCTATAAATATATTTATAAAGACCCATTAAGACATATACTAGATTATAAGAACAGTTATAGTTATGTTTATATTATTTTCATAATTACTTATGAATGTGAATGTTCATCATTCATTACACACTGATTTATAAAATAGTTCCAGAGACACTTGTTTGCTGTACCAATTAGTTATTAATTATGTCTTTAGTGGCTAATGTTTGCATTAGAGGTCATGAATGGTCATTTTGATTTGTTAAAATCTATATCTCCTCAGCCATATGCATGGTATTGCTTATAGCAGTTTGGAATTATACTTATTAAAAATATATTGTTGCAGTGGTTTGCTAGTATGCAACATTAAAACAGATACATGTTTGTATTAATGATTACTGCATTTTTCATTATTTTATTACAGGAATTAGTGTTCACTAGTTACATTTACAAGTAAAAACTTAAAGTATGATGAGCACATCTTCATGATTTTTTAACCTTTGATTTAGGAAAATTGGATCCTAATATTGTTTTCACTTTACTTAAAGCCATCAATGGTGCATTTATAGAGATTAGTAACTATCATTACTCACAATAAGTGCACACATTATAAGAGCACAACACAGCTATTAATAACAATATATTCACTTATTTGACTGCTTTAACGTTATTATTTTATTGTTACAATGACTTTTTAGTAAAATAGATTTCTATGCACGTTGCATCTTTATAAGTACATTCATGAAACAATATGACTGACTAATTAATACTTATAAATCAGTGTATAATGGATTATGAACATGCACATTGAGAAAGAAATGCATGACTTACAAGTAATTATAAAACTTATATAAATTTAACTATAACTGTTCTTATAATGCAGGATAGGTCTCAATGAGTCTTTATACATATGTTTATACAGTTTAATACTTATAAATAAGTATAGATGGAGCTATAATTCATTATAAGCATGGTCTTCATAGAAAGTGTTACCGAATTTTCATTTCTGGGTGAATCCAGTTAAAGGGGTGATGAATTGAGAAATCCACTCTCCCTTGAGCCTTTGACATATACAAGTTCATCATGATATAAGAATATCCTGTAAGTTTCGGAACTGAAAACTTCCTTGTTAGTCAAAGAAAAGCTTTTATTGACACCAGGCCCAGAAAATGCTTGATCTCAAAATATGTCGACCCTTGACGTCATCGTATGCTGAAATGCCGCCTCAACAGAAAAATATGTACGCCTGCTTCTGTAGCCCCACCCATCAACTCGTGGAGCTATACGGATCGCGCTACCGAGTAATAAACATGCCGAAGATAGCCAGATATTGCGCTGTGCCTGGTTGTGGAAGAACACAGTTGCTGCATAAGCTTCCATCGGATTCTAATATTGGAAATGTGTGGTTGAACTTTATTTTGAATGAATATCCAGCTTACATGGGGAAGACATTGCACGTATGTTCATTTCACCGGATTCGTTTGTAAACAAGAGACTGCAGACAGGATGAGATTACATGAACGAATGAAGCATTTTTTTATATGTGATAGTATTGCATTGTTACAGATCAAATACAATGTTACATTGTGTACATGTCTAACTAAACATAACTTACCACTGTCACAGGGCTCACAAAGCCCAACATCCTGGGGCTATGTGTTGTCCAGACGGGCTACCAATACGTATCATCGTAAATAGTGAAATAACATTCCTTTCTTGATGCGCGTTGTTCACTCTCTTGACTTGATATTTGAAGGAAAAATACAACCGCGGAAGTTTTGATCATGCTGTCTGCAACGTACTTTGCGCGCGCATATATCCACTGATCGGGCTGGCCAAGTAATATAAAATAACATTCATATTAATTGCTGGTGGATGAGAGATTAATCATTGTGTTTGTTTGATAAAGACATTTTGCGAGCCCTGTGAGTGAATCATTCCGTTTGCCGTTTTCCCACACGCTTTCAAAACAATCCCTCACGCGTACTCATGTGGGAGCCGAAGCTCATTAAATATGCAAAGCTTATCCAATCATAGCTGTCGGCATTTACTTCCAAGTCTTCAGTGCGGCACGCCCATTAAAACCGCGCATGTCTTGAGAGAGGCTCAAATCCAGGGCAGAAATGGCTTTTGAATGTAAAAACCACGCAAACATCACAAGTAGACCTCAGACAACAGTATAACATTTTTTTAAAAGCCAGTTCATGACACCTTTAAGGAAAAAATCTTATATTCTGGTTCCACATATTGCTCGAGTCCCTCCTTCAATGAAAGTCTAATCGATTTTTCATCTGCCATTGTTCATACACTGTAAAAAATGATATGACCAATACATTATAACAACATGAGATAATACGACCCTCAAACGCATGCTATTGGTTGCATTAGTGTAGCTACATCATCTTGCTGCACTAACAAACTAGCAATGACTTGACAGCACCACAGAGCCACAGTGTTTACACTTTTCGGAAAGCAACCTACGGATAGCTTACTCGCGTCTCTGCATAATAAACTGGGACAGGAGAAAGAAAGAAAGAAACCACACATATGCACACATACACACACACACACACACACACACACACACACACACACACAAACTTTAACTAACCCCGTGGAAGAAGATCTACACTGTGCAGCCAAATACAAACACACAAAACAAGCTCTTCTTCAAGTTTAAATGGGGTGACCGCTGTGCATCTCCATGCCAAAACCGTCATCCCTCCTCTTCCCTCATTAGCTCGTAAGTGCAC
Organism: Gobio gobio; assembly: GCF_949357685.1. Classification (NCBI taxonomy): domain Eukaryota; kingdom Metazoa; phylum Chordata; class Actinopteri; order Cypriniformes; family Gobionidae; genus Gobio; species Gobio gobio. The sequence goes on from NC_137112.1 coordinate 36,734,581, forward strand.
CTCTAATGAGTACGACAAAAAAGCCTGCGTTAGCCTCTGTTTTGCGCAAGATGAATGGATCTACATAAAAGCAGCTCTGTAGACTTCTGTCGAGTGCTGAAGCTTTTGTGTTTCACTGCACTTGAGTGAGATCCTTGATGCGAGTCCCCAAGGGCTGACAAAGCCCCATGAGCCCGTAATTCTGTGATTAAACTAATTATTCACATAACCATTACGACGGAAGCCCATTCAGTGTCTATCTCCGCCAGGTCAAGAGCAGGTAATGATTCAAATGCTGATGGGTAATACAAGTGGGACTCACAGGAAAGGACACAGGGGGTGAGATGGAGATCCGTTTTCTGGCTCTCTCATGAGAAGGTTTTTTTTGACAACCTTCCTTCAGTGTTCCTAGCTTCCTCTGTTCTGCTGCGACCGCTGAGCCTTGTGCCAAAGACCCCGAGCTACTCTGCAACTGACGATAACTCAAAGTGACACTATACCTGTGGTTTGAAATGTTCCTATTTGAAGTATGCAGGTGGTCTCATGGAATGACAAGACTAATTTGCTGAGCTTGACCTTTTAGCCAGTGGCGTTAAACCGCAGAACCAGAGGGAGTCTGAGCGAAAAAGGACATTAATTATGGATAGTTATGTATATTGCATATGGCATGTTGGATTGTCCCTCGCTTGACACCTGTTCATACTTCAATTCATCCGAATAGTCCATTTTAACCTAAGCTAAAGAATACCAAATCATCCTACAAAGACTCAATTCGTAAATCATACTGCTTTATAGATACTTTTCATCAAATGTCAAGCACATATAAATAAAAAATGACTCTGCATAGCTACATCTGTGCTAATATAGTTATCTTTGTGGCCCCAAAGACAGAAGTATTGTGGCCCCACTTTATAGGTGGCCTTAACTACTATGTACTTAAAAAATAAGTACAATGTACTTATTGTGTTCATATTGTATTGCAAAATACTTTTGCTCATATTGAGGTGGGATACGGGTAAAGTTAAAGACAGGTGTGGTGGTATGGGTAAGTGTAAGGGAAGGGTTAGGTGTAAGGGAAGTGTCAACAGTGTAATTATAAATATAACTACTTAATAACAGATGTAATTGCATGCAGCTAATAAAAAAAACATAAGTATAATGTAAAAACATGTACACAATAAGTGCATTGTATCAAATTATTAATTTAAATGTTAGTACATAGTAGTTAAGGCCACCTAATATAAATCTCCTAACAAATCACAAATCTCCATATGGAAATTGAGGTCTCTGCTCTTCAATTAAAATGTTAGCCTATTTTGTATTTTTGGCATATTTTACCTGTTACACCTGTTAATAAAACTACTGTTAAAAATGTATGAGAATTAAGATTATAGATTAATTAACCTGTGAAATATATTTTAAATGGTTTTGTGTAAGTAAAAATGATTAATTAAAAATGTGAATTTGTGGTGAAATACAACACCAAATCAAGAAAAGTTGTAACATCTATGATTTTTTTCATTCTCTTTCCACTTTCTTTAACTGACAAAAGTACAAAGAAAAGATTGTCACTTAATTGTGTTTTGTAAATATGAACACATTTTGATTTTGATGGATGCTACACAGTCCAAAAACAGTGAAAAGCTTATAAAATATACAAGTTAAACTCTTTTGAAACAGTCTACAATAAGTAAGTGGGACCCACTTTATATTAGGTGGTCTTAACTACTGTGTACTAACATTTAAATTAATCATTTGATACAATGCACTTATCATGTACATACGTGTTGTTACATTGTACTTACATTATACAAAATGAATGCATGTAATTACATCTGTAATTACATTTCTAATTACACTCTTGACCCTTCCCTTACACCTAACCCTACCGTTAAACTTACCCATACCCCCACATTTGTCCCTAACTTTACGCGTATCCCACCTCAATATCAGCAAAAGTGTTTTGAAATACAATATGAACACAATAAGTACATTGTATACTCATCATATACTTATTTGATGTAAGTACATAGTAGTTAAGGCCACATAATAAAGTGGGACCAGTAGGTGAATTGGTAAGAGGTGAGGGTATTGTGATTGGGTGTAAAAGGAGCATCTCAGTCTTAGCGAGCAAAGATGGGTCATGGCTCATCACTTTTTGCCAAATATCATGAGAGAATTGTCAAACAGTTCAAAAATCACATTTCTCAATAAAAGATTGTAAAGTATTTAGGTCTTTCACCATCTACCATACATAATACTATGTAAAGATTCAGGGAATCCAGATAAATCTCAGTACATGCAGGGCAAGGCAGGAAACCTCTGTTGAATGTGTGTGACCTTTGAGCCCTCAGATGGAAGCAAGACAATGCCAGGCCTCATTCAGCATGTGCTATAACAGAGTGGTTTTGTATAGAGCGTAGCTCAAACTTCCCATAAACTTATTGTAAATGACAGAGGTTGTGATCCCTCCAGTTTTTTTTTCTTTGAGAGCAGATACAAAAGTGCATTGTTTAAATCCAGTAAAGTAATCAGTAAGGCATTCAGGAGACTAAAAGAAAAACCTCTCCGTATGTTCAATAATTACTGAGGCACAATATACATATTCATAACCTCTTGTATAAAAAATAAGTAGAATGGAATGCCATGTTCTTTTTCATAATGCTCCCTCCATTTTGTGTTCATATCACATTGAAAACCATTCTAATGGTTACCACACATTCATTTTTATATATTATTAGATTTTTTTTTTTATTCTGCACTTGCACACATGCTATGAACTAATTCATGGCTTGAAACCTGCGCATTCACATTTCATTCTTAAAAAAAAAAAAAAAAAGTGTTATGGTATCCTAAATGCTTATTTAGAAGTGGACAGATGAATACATGGTATAGAATATATCTGAATAGAGTCTGAATACAATGAGGAGCTAGATGTTTTAGTAAGATTTTTTTTTATTTTTTTTTTTAAGTATGACATCTCAGAGTGTGTACATTATTTACTCACCTTCATATTAGAGCTGCATGGGTAATTGTTAAAAGATTGTGATTTTGATTCAGACACCCACGTGGTCTTATTCATTAAAATGATCATTCAAGTCTATTAAACATTTGACAAGTACGACAACAGTGATACAGATCTGCATTGGAGCTGAGCCAGAGAGAGCAGTTGTCATATTGTATAAAACAGATCACAAACAATCTTTTGAACCAAACATGATCATTATTTCTGTTAGGGATGCACAATATATCGGCCACCATATCAGTATAGGCTGATGTATTTTTTTATGTTATCGTTATCGCCACGTGAAGAAAATTTGGACGATATATTAAAGCCGGTAAGAAATTGATTATTTCCTTCAGCTGAGACACTTTAGTTGCACACTGTTCGCCATGATGATGGTATTGAATTCCTTGAAATATGATTGGAATCACTTCTAAAAAAGAAAATACAGTTAAGTGCAACATGTGCATTGCAAGTCTGTCATATAGGCTACATAAAAGTATAATGAGAACATTATAATTGTTGGCTTGGGACATGGCTATTAATGGTGAGACTTTTGTTTTTGTAATCAGGCTCTCAAAAATTATATAAAATTTGGATTTATATGTATCGGCCAGTATATCAGTTATCAGCTTTCAAATATAAAGAATTATCGGTATCGGACAAAATTTTCATATCGGTGCATCCCTAATTTATGTCTTACAATAATTCAAATTATCACAGAAGTACTGAGATTCTTTCCCATTCTGACATTCTGGATATAAACATCAATGTCTACAGTATCTTTTGAAAGTGAATTGATGTTTAAAATAAAGATTGTATCAATTACATTGTAAAACCAGTAGGTGGCAACAAGTGACTTTTTTTTTTTTAGTCATGGAATCATTCATTCAAGAGATTTGTTCAAAAACACTGATTCATCCAAGTGAAGTCTTTAGGTGTGTTCGCCTTGTAGCATCATCGCACCAATCGTTGTATGACATCAAATTACCATAAGAGCATTTTGAAAGTATGCAGAGCCATACACTAATCGCTCTGTGAAAAAAATATTTTTTTATTTGTTTTATTTTTAAATACGCTAGATTGCAGCATTTAACATTTTGTCAGAATCTCTAGTAAATGACATTATTTTGTTTAGTTGTCAATTCAGAATCGTGGGAGAATTGTGATTTCTATTCTAATATGATTCTCATTTTATCCAGAATCAAGCAGCTCTACTTCATATAGTTCCAAACACAAATGACTTTTTTCAAAATGAAGTTTTTGGGCACTCTTTTCCATTGCAGAAAACTATATAAATTGTAACATCATTTACATTTTTAGGTGAGCTATCCCTTTAAAAATGGAGAAATAAACAATATCAGTCATTCGGGTCATGATGCGGTTCAGACTCCCACATCCTCGCATCTCTGCTAGCTAGACACAGCATGGTAATGCAGAACAATGATGAAAAACAGACATACAGGGGTTGGCAAAGGACTGTGCATAAATGCATTTTGAAAATAAAGCCACATCTAATCATCAACGTTCAGTTTATATAACTAGGTGCCGAGAGGGATATGTAATGAAAAACAGCAGGAAAGCGACACAACATCTCTTAAACGGCTTCAATTTGGCACAGGAATTGATTAACGATCTGATTTTACGGGTATGTTCACTTGCCAAATCAGAGGAATGAAGAACCCCCTTCCTCCATTTCCCCAGGAAATAACTTTGCACTTGCACCATTAGATTCGTGTTGTTTAGATGTCAAGGGTTTGAAAGCACACATAAATATCAGTCTGCCAATCACTCTGTCATGCTAAGAACAGTCTGGCATCGGAGGAGAAAAAGTAAAGGTGAGCCGTACAGGCTGGTACACATCTGTTGACACCTCCAAACAGGACTGACAAGCGTTAGCAGAGGTGCTAGCATTCGGAGAGGGCGACCTGACACTCAGGAAACTCAGTTTTTATTTCTTTGCACCTCAAAATGGGTGCCTTGGTGAGCCCGCACTGGGTGCCAACGGTAGCACATCTTTTCCCTCAACAGCCAAAAGCACATGAGGCCTGACAGATATGCCATTCACATCATTTAATGAGCAGCCTGCAGAGGCTAGCCAATGTAGGGCCATAGAAAACGTCTCGGGTTATGACTATAACCCTTGTTCCCCGAGAAGGGAACGAGACACTGCGTCGTCGAGTGACAACACTCTGGGAACGCCCTCAGCGTTATGCATCTGAAGCATGAATGAAATCAAGCCAATCTGATTGGTGGTGCGTCGTGACGTAGTAGATGACGGCATACCCGGAAGATACAAAAAGGAAGCTGATGCAAACACACACTAGCTCTTTTGCGATGAAGCAAGCGCTCTAGCCGTGATAGGTGTGGCGACGAGACGCAGTGTCTCGTTCCCTTCTCGGGGAACAAGGGTTATAGTCATAACCCGAGACGTTCCCCTTCGAGGGAACTCGCACTGCTTCGTCGAGTGACAACACTCTGGGAACGTTAATACCCACTAGGCCACACCAAATCACCCCACGTCCCAGTGTGAAGCTGGGTACCCAGGCACACTTAGGACGCAAGAACTCGAGCACCAGGCGTCACCGGGAGGTGCAGACTGTAGAATCTTATGAAGGTGTGCGGGGTGGCCCACCCGGCCGCCTCGCATACTTCTTGAAGCGAGACGCCAGAAAGGAGGGCCACTGAGGAAGCCATGCTCCTGGTGGAATGGGCCCTCACGGCCATGGGTGAAGGCAAATTGCGCACCCTATAAGCCGTGGCTATAGCCTGGACGATCCAGTTACTGATCGTCTGAGTTGACGCAGGCAGCCCCTTCTTGGGTGAGCCAAAGCACACCAACAACTGGTCTGACCTTCTCCAATGGGAAGACTTCTCTAGATAAATACTCAGAGCTCTGACCGGGCAGAGCAGATGAAGTCTCCCCTCTTCCGCTGTCAGGTGGGGAGGGGGATGGAAAGCCTGAAGAACCAGGGACCGGGCTCCCTGAGATGGAACCTTGGGAATGTAACCCGGTCTAGGGTGAAGAATGGCCCTTACTCTGCCGGGGGCAAACTCCAGGCAGGTTGGTGTGACCGCCAAGGCCTGGAGATCTCCCACTCTCCTCAGAGAGGTAATGGCGAGTAGGAAGGCCACCTTCAAGGTCAGGTTCTTAGGCTCAGCCAGCTCCAGTGGCTCGAAGGGGGCCTCAGCCAACCCTTCCAGAACCACCGCCAGGTCCCAGGTTGGGACTCTGGAGCGAGCTACCGGCCTCATCCTCCGAGCCCCACGGAGGAACTGTACAACCAGGTGGTGCTTCCCCAAAGGTCCATCACCTAGAGGTGCGTGGAAAGCCCCAAGGGCAGCCACGTACACCTTTAGGGTGGACGGGGTAAGACCAGCGGAGAAACGATCTTGGAGGAATTCCAGCACTGAAGCCACTGGGCAGTTAACTGGATCCACCTCACGCTCTCTACACCAAAATACATTCCACTTGAGGCTGTACAGTCTCCTGGTAGAAGGAGCCCTGGAGCTGAGTAAGGTCTTGACTACCTCTGCTGACAGGCCCGCCTCTAGGTACTGAGCCCCCTCAGGGGCCAGACCCAGAGGCTCCACAACTCTGGCCGGGGGTGATGTATTGTGCCCCCTGCCTGAGAGAGCAGATCCCTCCTCAGAGGAACCTGCCATGGAAGGCCGTCTAGCAGAGTCATGATACTCGACACCATACTCGAGTGGGCCACCGGGGTGCTACTAAGAGCAGGCTGATGCCCTCCCGGCGGACCCGCTCCAGAACTCCCGGGAGCAGAGCGATCGGGGGAAATGCGTACAGACGCAGCCTCGGCCACGTCTGCATCATGGCATCCAGCCCTAACGGAGCTGGATGCCTGAGAGAAAACCACAGTGGACAGTGGGACGTCTCTTGAGACGCGAAAAGGTCCACTTCCACTGGGCCGAATCTCTTGCACATGGCCTCCACCACCTCTGGGTGGAGTCGCCACTCCCCGGGCCTCAGCCCCTGCCTCGACAGGATGTCTGCTCCCTAGTTTTGGTCCCCGGGAATGTATATCGCCCTGAGGGACGATAACTTCCCCTGGGACCACAGGAGGATTTGATGCGCCAGTCTGCATAGAGGGCGCGACCTCAAACCCCCCTGGTGATTCAGATACGCGACAACCGAAGTGTTGTCTGAGCGTATCAGGACATGGTGGCCGCGGAGGTCCGGGTAAAAGCTCCTTAGAGCTTTGTAGACCGCCAGCATCTCCAGGCAGTTGATGTGCCATGAAGAATGCCGGGTCTCCCACAGACCTCTCGCAAACCGGCCTTCCATGACCGCGCCCCAACCAGTGAGGGAAGCATCTGTTGAAACGGCTTTCCGGCAACATGATGCTCCCAGCACTGGTCCTTGGGACAGGAACCAAGGTTTCCGCCATATGACGAGGGAACGAAGGCATTTGTGCGTTACCCTGATCATACGAAACGGATTTCCCCACGGGGAAAACCCCTTGGCCCTCAGCCACCACTGTAGGGATCTCATGTGCAGCAGGCCAAAAGGTATCACGTTGGACGCTGCTGCCATGAGCCCCAGCAGTCTCTGGAACTGCTTCACAGTGAGGCTGCGGCCTGGCTTCACTCTGGAGACCGACGCCAGTATGGATTCCACGCGCGCGGGGGACATTTGTGCCCGCATCGACGTGGAATCCCATACACGCTCTTTTTCGTGTTGAGTCTCAGCCCCAAGCACCTTATGTGGGCTAGAACGACATCTCAATGCCGAACCGCCACATCGCGCGACCTGGCCAGAATGAGCCAGTCGTCGATGTAATTTAGTATATGGATGCCCTGGAGTCTCAGTGGAGCCAGTGCTGCATCCATACACTTGGTGAAGGTGCGAGGGGAGAGTGCCAGGCCGAAGGGAAGAACCCGATATTGGTACGCTTCGCCCCCGAAAGCGAACCTCAGGAACTTCCTGTGGGTTGGAAGGATGGAAATGTGGATCTTAGATCTATCCTTTAGATTTATTTTTAGATCTATCGTGACGAACCAGTCCTCGGACTGGATCTGACTCACGATGGCTGGAATTGTGAGCATCCTGAACCTGAATCTCCTCAGAGACCGATTCAGGAGCCTGAGATCTATTATCGGACGCAACCCACCATCCTTCTTGGGAACTATGAAGTACCGGCTGTAGAACCCGGAGTCCCTGTCCGCCAAAGGAACCCGCTCTATGGCTTCCTTGGCTAACAGGGCTTGTACTTCTTGTTCCATAACCCGAACCTGCTCTGGGCCGACCACAGTCCGGACCACCCCGTTGAAACTCGGGGGAGGAGAACCGAACTGCAGCCTGTAACCCAGCTCTACAGTCTGCAGGACCCATGTAGATACACTCGGAAGGTATTTCCATGCGCCAAGATAATCCACTAAGGGAACCAGCCTCTCGAGGCTGGCCTCGGGTGTCAACCGAGCCTCGTTCGGCAGGGAGAAGTCGGGAACGATTTTCGGTGGGTGCACACGTTTTCTGTCCAGCCGCAAGTCCTGTTGGAGGCAGCGAAGACAGCATGCGCGTGCGGGAGATCAGTGAGGCCCGAAGCGTCAGTGACGGCGGGAACACAGCACTGATCTCCCGAGAGCTCCAGGGGGAGAACGACCTTGGTCGGTGTTAACGGTGTTAACCGCGCCGCCGAAAAGTCCAGAAGGCGAGACCGGGGAGTCTAGGAGAAAGTGTTTCTCTCTCTCCTTCATCCCCGACAGGTTTAACCAGAGATGTCTCTCCACACAAACCGATGGAACGGGCCGTCTCCTTGGCAATGCGGAGAGACAAATCGGTGGCCTTCCTTAATTCGAGGACATCGTCCGGAGACGGGCCCTCGCCCTCATCGAGCTCCTTGAGGAGGTCGGCCTGGTAGGCCTGCAACACCGCCATAGTGTGCAGGCAGCTACCAGCCCGCCCAACCGCCATATATGCCCTACCCACCAGCGCAGATGTATCGCGCGCTGGTTTGGTAGGCAACACCGGGGCCTTCAGGGACGAAGCGGCCTCGGGAGAGAGGTAGCTCGCGAGAGACTCCTCTATCCTTGGCAGTGTCCCATAACCCTGTTCGGCCGCCCCCAGTACGTTACCGTAGTCGAGTACTGGAGGGCTGGTAAGTCTGGCCGAATAGGGTTTGTCCCAAGACCTACACAACTCATTGTGTAGGTCCGGGAAAAAAGGCAGACCCCGGCGTGGAGGTTGAGACCTGCGCCTGAAGAACCGTTCATCCAGCTTACTGGGCGGCTGGATTTCAGGTTCTTCTTGTGGCCAATCAATGTTCAACTTGGCCACAGCGCGGGTCAAAACCTCCACTAGCTCCTCTGGAGCGGGTGTGTGAAGCGATGGCTCAGGCTCCACATCACCCGCCTCGACACTCAGCACATCTTCCTCGCGGGCTTCCTCACGGGGCGGGAGAACATCGGACTCCTCGGACGAGGATGGGGAAAGTGCCTCAGCAGTCCCGTATCCTGTCACGAGGTCCTGTTGCGAGCCCCATGATCTACGGCGCCGCTGTGCCTCAGCAACAGCGGGCCCAGAACCCTGGGGCTCGCGGGTTTGGCCGGCCTCATTGAACACGGCCAGCCGTGAGCGCAACACTTTGAGCGGCAGCTTTTCACATTCGCCACAGGCGGCTCCCTCGAGAGCCGCCCAAGCGTGCTGCACACCCAGGCATTGCACACACAAAAGGTGTGTGTCCGTGCCCGAAAGGAATCGCGGACACGGATGCACACACCTCGTGAACTGTTGCCCACTAGCCATACTTTCTGTGATATATTTTGTGACAAACAACACCAAATAGACAGACAAAATGACATATAGCGCTTCGCTGAAGAGCAAAAAGCTAGTGTGTGTTTGCATCAGCTTCCTTTTTGTATCTTCCGGGTATGCCGTCATCTACTACATCACGACGCACCACCAATCAGATTGGCTTGATTTCATTCATGCTTCAGATGCGTAACGCTGAGGGCGTTCCCAGAGTGTTGTCACTCGACGACGCAGTGCGAGTTCCCTCGAAGGGGAACTATAGACCATTAATGTTCAGCATGGAATAGACCGCCATATGGAAACAGGCTGATGGGCAGAGACAGGGAGACAGCAGTGTTGGCGAGTAACTAACTAAAAGCAGCGGTACTAACTGCTAACTTAACTACTGTCTTCAGTAGCATGACAGTAGTTCATCGGTTTTCAAAATAATAGCTGCGGTATCAAGCTACTTTCTCAGTAACAGTATAGAGAGATAGAGCTACATCCGAGTTAGGGATGTCAATTTACACATATTCCCATGATCAATCGTCGTTTAAATGAACAATCAAATAATCGATTAATCGTTAGCCTTAATACTGCAATATGCGTCAGTGGCGTATAGCCAACAGCATGACAGGGTGTGTAAAAATGCCATGTTCCTCACCAAATGAATGAGAAGGGTTTTTAGTCTAAATAAAAGGCTAGTAGGATTGTAAAATGGGTCAATGTGATAGATCATTTAATTCAATTACTTGTATATAATGACTAATACATCTTGTAATACAGAGCGACTGATACAACGCCACCTCAAATGCGTGCTATTCAGAATGTGTAACTCCAGTTGTGGATGTGATCTTCCCATAACAATGCGCTGAAACACAGCACCTAAGCCCGATAAACTCACAATGATTTATTACAGTAGTATTCTCATTAACAAGTTTAAAAAAAACGATTCAGAGTAAATGCTGCTGTTCATTACTATATTTTAAGTTCACATAAATAGTTTTCTAGGTTTATTGGTTGCATTCAGTGAAGTGTGCACTTTGTCAGCTTAAAGCTACACTGTGTAACTTTTTTAGTTTATTCTTATCTAAAAACACTTAGTTCTCTCAAAAAGATGTGTGCTCATTAATATATATTTACTTCTTTCAAGTAATAAATTATTCTCGTAAGTTTATAATACGCCATTGAAAATACATACGGGTAAGGGGTTCGAATGCGGGTCGCCATGTTGCCCCTCCATCTTGAAAGTACATTAGCCAAAGGGGGACATACCTGTAAATTCAAGCTTCGCCTTTCGCGTTTTAACACTCGATGGCACAGTGTCGAATGTGGACGAGGTCGAACTGGAAGCCATATTAATCTTGGACTAAATCGGCCACCGTAGGAGTTAAACTAAATCGGAATTGAGAGGAAGAGAAACTAATATTCACTGGATGGTCATATACCTTTTAACCGCTAGATGGGGGAAAATATCACACAGTGTAGCTTTAAGATCTTTACTGTTCAGAAAATGTACATTTTAAAATAGAATACAAAATTGTATTTCGAATTGGATCCAATATTTATAGGCAGACACGCACACACACACATGGAAAAAATGACCTGCCCTCACAATGTTCAAAAGGCCACAATTTCTGCACCTTCTTTTCATATGCATGTAAATTATGGTTTTTCTGGTTAAGGAAAGCAAGCGCCTCGTGCTACACTAACCACAGTATAGCCTTTATTTTCATACCACCTTAGAAGCTCTGCTTGGTATGCGTCTCCCTACGTTCACGGGCCTTGAGTTCACATTGCACTGTGTGAAAACTATTGATCAGGTGCGCTTCAGTCGGAAATTTGGCTTTTGCAAGGGGAACATTTGCCATGCACAATATTAATATGTTGGATGCAATAAGAAGCAAAAATCAATTTCCATATCGTTTTCTCTGCACACAGAAAAAAGCGTGTGAAGAAAAGCAGAGGCGACGGTCTTTCTGACAAAATGCATCTCTAATAAGATTCCTCTGCTCCTGACGAGGGCGACAGGAGGAAGTGCCCATCTCAAAAGAACCCGCTGTAACTGTTCTTTTGAAAAGGACACGGTGGGAGGGCGAGTCCAATATCTTCAGCCGTGCCGCATACAAGCGCACATCAGTGCTAAACTCATCTAGACATTTTATTAAACGGCTAATCAGCTCAGCCTGGAACCATATTGGATGCTGTGAAGATGAATCTTTCTTCTCCTCCCTGCGAGAACCGTGAGGTTGCAACTCAAATGCCCTTGACTGAGCAAGATTTTGCTGCAAGAAGAAAGCATTGTCACAAGATTCAATGAGATTTCATTTTAAAGTACAAATTCGCTGGAGTTCAAGGCAGCCCGGTCAGTACATATGAGGAGAACATTCACAAGGGGCTTTTTCAGGCCTGATTGAAGTAGCACTCAGATGATAATAATATATCCAGTATGATTTTTATTGTAGCATTCCTCCACTGACCAAAATGTATCCCTCTCACTTACTAAGCCCAGCATGTAACAGGTCCACATACCGCAAACGGTGAGCAACGCACAGATACCGTTATTCAAAATTTGGCTATGATGCCATGCTTTCCAATATATTACTCACTTTCGATTTACAAGATTACAGCAGATTCAGTGACTATTAATTACAGTAGTAAAGTAAATTAATTCAATTAACTAAACGCATGACACATTAGTTCATTGCCTTATAGCAATTAGTGACTAGGAAATTAATGAATGTGTCTCTTCTCATAGCAAACATATAATCAAAAATGTCAGGTTTTGAAAACTGTAAATGCTCTAAAATACGATTTCAGGAAATGCACAACAAAAAGCCTCTTAACAGAGCTCTCAGTGACTATATATAGTATAACTACACATAATTTTAAATATTTCCAAACGTTATGCACAATTTGACAATTACAGCTAAATTGCGCACAATAATAATATTTTCACCTTGATTTTATTTGTTTTCTTCACACATCACAAAGTATCATATCTAAAGTGTGATCTTTACTTTACTTGGAAACCAATTACACACACACACAAAAATATGTGTTGTGATGGGAATGTTATTACTCTGAGACAGTCACAATATAGTGTAGAAAAAAAAGACACTTTTTTATGTATTCAGTTATATTTCTATATTTCTAGGTCTGGGACAAGGGTAAAAATAGACAAATACATAGAAAAAATAAGTGAAGAAGGCATGGTACAAAGTTTCCAAGACTTTGATGTGCCCTTCATATAATATAAAGTTTTAACAATAAAATAATTAAAAAAGGTAAAACCAACCCCTGAGAGATAAAAGTTCCCAAGGTTGAAGGAACACCCTATTACTCCTATTCCACTTACTTTGTTATGTTAATTTCTAAAAACAGAATGAAAATCGAGAGATCTTCAATCAAACTCATTTACAAAAATGACCTTTATGAGTCTTACAACTCATCTTGAGAGCTTTGAAATGCTGATAAGTAAGAATTTAGTTTAAAAAATGGTCAATAAGTGCACTAATGATGACAAATCACACTGTATTTCATCATGCTTTATAGGACAGCCTGTTCTTGATGGGTGGTTACATTGGAATTATTTATTCACTTAACCAATTCTGCTACCCAGATTAAACTGCATTGGGGACCAGACTTTGTCACAAGCGAGTCAACAGGTTAACTTACTTCCAATTTCTCAGCAGCATGACCACAAAATCAAGGTTAATGTTTGTTTTGCGACACTCCGTTTCTTCATCGTAATCTCCACTTGTATTTGTTTCAGCCATAAATTTTATACGGTAATTGGAAGTAGCTTTGGTCAACGCAGTCTGCCAAAATGAATATATGTGATGTAAATGGAAAGTGACAGGAAGTGGCACAGCACTTTGACAAGCTCCTATAAGCGTTCTCTACAATCCTGGAAATGCTCCTAATGGACAACTCAAAGCAATGACTCTCAGTCCAATTGTGACTGTAACACTGACACATCGCGTCTGCTTTTAAATCCGTTTTAGACATCCATGACAAACTCCAACAGCCATGTATTACCAGGCAACAAGGCAGCCATTTGAGATTCTCAAGTATGGAAGTTCAGCATAAAAATATGTCAGCCAAGACAGCACAGCATATACCAACATGCAATTTACATAATATAGGCTCTTTCTGACTGGCACTCAAAATTTGTGGTGCATATTATGCATCCAGAGAAAAATTCAACACCTCATTTACACACTTTGATTTGTTTGGGGTCTGAAAGACCATTTTTACATCAAGTTATTTCTACATACATGATGACAGCTAAAATGTCGATTTGAAAACACCCTACAACGTCATGAAACATTTTACAGAATTTCTTTTTGAAATCTCAGAGACCCCAGATATAAAATATGAATACATTTTTAAAAAGAAAATGTCCCGCAGGCTAATATTTTCAGATTGGTTTTACACACTTCAGTAGTTTATTTTGACTTATTGAATTTTTTTTGCTAAGGTCAAATTGACCCCAAACAGATACCATACTACTCAAATGGACGCCAGTCAAATTTCTGACATGTCCATGTCTATTTTGTGATGCAACACAAAGGTAAACCTTCAATAATATATTTCTACTGAGTTTTGACAAGGCCAGATGAGTAAACATAAGAGATTGATGGTCTCTGGGACCCCAGGAAAAAACAGTAAAGTCAACCTCAAAACAACATGAGGGTAAAAACACTTTCTGGAAGGTAGAATCACCATTGATTTGGAATTGTGGTGATGCTAAGCTTGCCAGGGACAGCCTAAGACAATTAGCCTCCACGAAAAGCAGCCACCAGGAGCGCCTCGTATCAAATATCCACTTTCCTTATTATTTTAATGACCGCTGTCAATCTTGATGGATTACTAAACGCATTATTGATCTAAAAATAAGAGGCCCTGGGAATGTGCATGCATCATTAAAAGGACAGTTTGGTTTTACAGGCATGCCCATTAACGGAGCTAATCGGGATAAAATGTCTATCTCATCAATTTTCAATGGCTGACCGCATTAATGACTCATTAAGCATTGTGTTTAAGTGAAATCTGTCTCCATCATTCCCTGAAAAGAAACTGACAGTCTTCATACAACACCCTCACTTAGCAAAGAACATAAATTCAAATAAAAATGTTTGAGGGAGATTGACCCAGAAAAGATTCAAAGTTCAAATAAATGTGTTATGAATCCCATCAGAGGACGAGGCCATTAAGGCCTATTTGCCTGTCATAATATCCCTTTTAGAGACCTTTAGAGTTTCTGAATGTAAAAAGGGCAAAATAAGTTTTCTTCTGCAGTATTTCTTCTCGCAGGAATATTGGGATATTAGATATTTCATACCGAATTGACCCAGATTTCTCATTTTATCCACCTAGTAGTGAATGCAGCAACTTAAAGGATTAGTGGATCCAAAAGGGAAAAGTCTGTCATCAATGAAAGCTCTAGCATAAGTTCTGCTGGGGAGACTCAATTACTACGTCACTTATTGCCTTCATTCTAACCCAATTATATTCTCATGCTCACCGTATAAAAGCCCGGTACTTACACATGTTTGAGTTTGCAGATACTGAAGTGACGATTACGCAGATCTGAAGCGACGATTACGCAGATCTGAAGCGATGATTACGCAGATCTGAAGCGACGATTCAGTAAACGTTCTGGATGTTCCGTAGCGGTCGATCGCTATAAAGTTAATAATATGCACACAGTGGCGTTCTAAGTCCATGTCAGCCATCATTCTATTCACCGGGCTGTCGCGGCAACAGACACGAGTGCCTTCACTAACGAGAGCAATCTCGCGTTCAGATTCAGAACAATCACTTCCACGGAGGACTATTGGGCATGTTATCAAAGACACGGCTGTGATCTTCATCACCATTCTGGCGTCATCTCTACATCAGCATTCACCACAGCGATATGTATATGATTATACATTCCGATGCCGATTGGGTGTAGTATTGTACTCTTTCTCAATTTTGTCGCAAGCATGTCTGTACAGTGCAGACACAAGCATCATATGAGACGCGCACAGGTGTCTGCCGGTCTGCTCGTGCAATGTGAGCGCTCGTTAGGGCTCACTTGTGTCGTAATCCATAGTGCTGTAAATGATTCGCATGACAACGGCCTGTATTGATGGCAAATTGTTTTGAAAAGCTGAAACAAATCAGATGGCACAGCATATTAGCCTCTATCACTCTCCCTATGAACGCAAGGAAACCAACATGAGTTTAAAGCAACATGCACCCAGTTAATCGGGGCTCATGATTAACAGAGTTAAGCTGGAATCGCAATGGGTTCTGTGTTATTAATCAATACAATTGAATTAAATATGCTAATTTGCTCAGCATAGTTTTTAAGTAGGCTACAGCACCAACATCAGTACTTTGATCCGTTCTCATTCAATGGTGTTATTCTCTTGCAGCACTGTGAGTTCGTCACATACAACATGCAATTAAAACTGACACAAAGTTTTAAGCTTAAAAGTGTTTTTGGGCTGTCATCCAGCAGAGTACATCATCTGCTCAATCATACGGGGCACCCAGCGTTGAAATGGTTTTATATTCTGCTAGAAGCAGTGTTTCTAGTTGCTTTCTACGGTTCATGCGTCCAGGCGAATTCTCCTCAGATACTAATACATTCGATCCTACCTTTGGTATTTCCTTTTCTGATATTCATTCTCACCTAATCGCTCCACTCTAATTCTTAAACATTAAAAAAAAAAAAAAAAAAAAACGCTCAAGGCTACGGCGTCACCTTATCTTTCTTAAAATCAATAATGATTTTTGTCCATTCATCTATGGTCAAATTCCTTAAAAACCACCCTAAAACTTCTAATTATGCCCCTCTCTTTATCTTACCTAACGGTGCACCTCTTTCAAAAGGCTGGTTCAGAACCCAGTTAAACTGTCGTTAAAAGCTGCAGTCTATCCCCCTCTCTCTACACCGGCCACTCATTCAGAATCGGGGCAGCTACTACAGCAGCTGAACGAGTAATCCCCATGCCGGCCATCAAAGTTTGGGTAGATGGTCTCCTCGGCCTTTGAATCATACAAAAGACCCGATTCTAAAACCATTCTTCAAGCCCAGCAAGCTCTACAGTAACCATAAGGTAAATTCCTATGCAACTACTGGTGGTGGTGTCATAATCATATTTCCCTCATCCCGTTATTATTCTAGCCAGCACTCCTCAACGACTTCTAGTCATCTAATATGTGTGGCCTAGCGGCTCTGTTCAATGTGGCCTCGTCTCTATGTGGCTGTAGCAGCCGTTGTGCCTTTGTTACATGTTCGTTATTTAAATAATCTTAAGTTAATAATATTATTATATAAAAAAAAAAAAATAAAAAAAAAATTGAATGTCTTATTTAATGCAATATTTTTGTTCTATGTGGTCTCCTGTGACCGTGTAGCCTAATGTGGCCTTGTCTCGTGGTCTTGTGGCCATTAAGCATGGCATGTTCTGCGTGGCCTAGCGGCTCTGTCTCGTTGGCCTCATTCAGTGTGGCTTAGCAGCCTTGTGGCCCGGCGGGCCTCGTCTCTGTGGTACAATGTTGCCTTGTTCCATGTTCGGCCTTCAAGGGTGCGGCCTTTATGGCTTCGTTTTGTGTGGCTTCGTGGCCATCGTCTGTACGTCTCGTCTAAGTGTGGGATTATGGTTTAGGAAACATTATATGTTCTGTGTGGTCTACTGTGACCGTGTAGCCTAATGTGGCCTTGTCTCGTGGTCTTGTGGCCTTCATGGTATGGTTAAATGTGGCCTAGTGGCCTTGTATTCAAGTATGTCTGTCTATGTGTGGCATTAGTGGCCTTGTGGCCACGTGGGCCTTGTGTTCATGTGGGGCTTGGCGCCTTGTGGCATATGTTTGCCTTGTCCTTTAAAAAGATGCCTGATCGGCCAGTGGCCCCCCTGGGGCATATGTTTAATGTGGCTTAGATGCCGTAGTCTCGTGTGGTTTGTATTTGTGTGGCACTAGTGGCTTGGTCTTGTCCTTAAAAGATGCCAATAGTGGCCAGTCGCCCCCTGGGGCATAAGTCTTTGTAAAAAAAAAAAAATCTAGCCAAGTGGCTTCGTTCACGTGCAGTCCAGTCTTACCTCGTCTCTTTGTGGCATTAGCGGCCGTTGTGGCTTAGAAGCCTCGTCTCTGTGGTCTGTATAGGCCGGGTGGCTCATCAAGGCCTTGTCTCTGTGGTCTATAAAGGCCGTGTGGTCCAATGAGGCCAGAATATGTGTGGTTTATGTACGGCCCTAGGTGGCCTGCTATATGTGGTCCAATGTGACCGTTCTATTATAGCCAATGCGGCTCTGTCTGTGTGGTCCAATGAGGCCGTGTGGTCCAATGAGGCCGTGTGGTCCAATGAGGCCTTGTGGTCCAATGAGGCCGTGTGGTCCAATGAGGCCTGTTTATTATTTTTGCCAAGGTGGCTGCCTGTATGGTCCAATGAGGCCTTGTCTATGTGTTTTCCTAGGAGTGAACTGGCAATATATATATATATATATATATATATATATATATATATATATATATATATATATATATATATATATATATATATATATATATATATATATATATATATAAAAAAAAAAAAATAATAATAATAATAATAATAATACAAATAAATAAATTGTCTTTTCATTAAGCTATAGGCATGCCGTATCTCTTCACATCTTAATTCTACCACATAGTAATTTTCTTCTCTATTTTTCAGGAACCCCAGGATTCTAGACCGGTGGGTATACTCAGTTACCAACTTTTGGGGGTTGGCGGGCCCCGTCCCGGTGTATTCATACTACACCTACTTTTGGGGGTCGGCTGCGCCCCTGCCCTTGTCTTCAGGCAGGAATTGCAGATCCGATACCCTCGGATTATGCCTACGGACGGGGCCTACGCCAAATTGACTTTGTATATTATTAGCTTGCTGAGCTATTATTAAATGCACTATTGTCGATATAATTCTCCCGAGTCTTTCCTGCAGAAATGAAAGCTCTAGCATAAGTTCTGCTGGGGAGACTCAATAACTACGTCACTTATTGCCTTCATTCTAACCCAATTATATTCTCATGCTCACCGTATAAAAGCCCGGTACTTACACATGTTTGAGTTCGCAGATACTGAAGTGACGATTACGCAGATCTGAAGCGACGATTACGCAGATCTGAAGCGACGATTACCCCCATCCTCCCCACCACCACCAGGATGGTCCTGTCCATACCTCCCGGGGGGTCGGCTGCGCCCCTGCCCTTGTCTTCAGGCAGGAATTGCAGATCCGATACCCTCGGATTATGCCTACGGACGGGGCCTACGCCAAATTGACTTTGTATATTATTAGCTTGCTGAGCTATTATTAAATGCACTATTGTCGATATAATTCTCCCGAGTCTTTCCTGCAGAACTACTCACCCTCATGTCATTCCAATAAGATATGACTTTATTTGTTAAAAGTAAATGGAAAAATGTCACTGTCATGAAGCCAATGACAATGAACAATAAAACAGCATTTTATGTTTTCCATGGAAGAAATACAGGTTTGGAACAACATGAGGGTGAGTAAATAAAGATTTGTCGGTGAACTATAACTTTAAGAGTCTAATATCTTGGGAAGGTCAACGTAAGTGTTTTCCATTTCTGCAACACAAAATAAAGAATAAAAAAGTAATTGCGACTTTTTTTCTCCGAATTAGTGTAAAGACGCAATTACGGATTTATATCTCGCAATTGCGAGTTTATTTCTAGCAATTCTGACATTTTTTTCAGAATTGCGAGTTTATATCTCACAATTCTGACTTCATAACATGCAATTGCGAGATATAAAGTTAGAATTGTGAAATATAAACTTTAAAGAGATGTAAATCTTTTTTTCCCTCAGAATTGGACTTTATATTCTGACTTTATAACTCTCAATTCTGACTTTATATCATGCAATTCTGACTTTATATCATGCAATTCTGGCTTTATATCTCACAATTCTGACTTTATAGCTCGCAATTTTGAGACAAAAAGTCAGAATTGCGAGATGTAAACTCACAATTGTGAGATAAAAAGTCGCATTATCCTTTAAAATATTTTATTCTGTGGTGGAAACAAGCTTCCATAGTTTTCAAGTTTCATAGTATGCCATAGTGTGTTGTGAATATTCATGCTATCATTCTGGGGTGACATGAATACATTCAGTGGGACGATGAGGTAAAAGGGAAAATGAAAATTGAGAAGGAACGGACAAGGGACTTTTCAAGATCTCTTTCTGCCGAAGGCTGCGGTGAGTGCAGTGAGTGACTTCCACAAGAGCTCAACTTAATTGCTCACATTGCTGAAAAAGGGAGACTTTCAAATTGAAAAATGGTCCATTTATACATCCACTTTACCCCAGGAAGGAATGATTCCCCTTTGTTAGACAGAAAGGCTCTTTAGCACATTTTAAGGCTTATCGTTCTGTCGATATTGCGTATTAGTGCTGCATTAATGGTTCTTAATTGGTTAATCTCAGGAAATGATGTCAACACAATATAAGAATTCATAATAAACGGGCTGATTTTGTCAATAGTCACTGAAGGATCGAACAAAGAAATCACCAAGTTATGAGGTAGAGCATAGACTGTGGAAATTTTATGGTTAAGATCAGAGTTGCTTTACAGTACAGTTATGGTATAAATTGAAAAATTTGAACACTGGGCTTTCATGGAATATTCAAGGTTACCAGACATTCTTCAAAGTTTCTGTCTTTTTATACAATGGATAGTTCTGACTCTCAGTCAAACACATTAAATGAGTAAAAAATGCACACCTGTGACTGCACATGTTAAAGCCACTACTTTCTAAGTGCTAATGCCAAAGTTGCTACTGGCTAATTTGCTGGCATTTTCCTTTCATGTAGGCTATACTCATGGAGATAAACAATGTGTAGATGCTACTTTCTTTCATTTCGACCAAGCTTTTCCTTGTCCAAAGCTTAGCAGTAATAACATTTTGCTAAATAATCTTACAGCCTACATAAAACTAGCTTTATGTTTAGCCTCCATATGACTACAGGAGACAAAGCCATATGTTTTATGCAAATGCATGATTTGAATGTTCAATTCTAATTAAGGGGTGTTCAGTTTTGTGATATCTCTTCTGCAGTCCTCCCACCCACAATATCTAAAAATGGCAACAACATTCCTGGCAAACTACAACACAACTCTACACTGTAAGTCACTTTATTATTCATCTGGATTTCCATGTGATTTTACAGTCACCATGGCAGAACTCATCCCAGCTGGAACTGAGACAGACATAGACAAGAAATAATGCAATAGCAGACAGTGCAAGTGCACTTTCATCTTAAAGTACATATGCACAAATAAAAATTAAGCTTCGGGTCATCAATATGCAAATGAATGTGTACATTATTATGTGCACTATATTTTCATAAATAAGGAAAAATGGGACTCACAAACCTGAATATTTCATAATCCTTAGGAATATACGCAGATGGTCCTATTATCATGTATATGATCAAACTACAGTTGTGTTTCTTTCCTTTGTCATCGCTCAAGCAAACACAGACAACTATAATTAAGAATTCCGTGTGAACCTAGTAAATATGACAAAACTGATGAAACACTGCAAAATTACAATTGTCATTATGCCGCATGAGCAGCTGCCAAATACTATATTTTTATATCTTACAGTGGACAGCTAGCTGTCACATTATACAGTACATCACAATCGCTACACTCTGCTTTGCACACATGCCTGTCTCAAGTGTGTTTTTTCATGTGGGGTTCTGGTAATTCACAGAAACGGAGATATGAGCTTTATATTAGAAGATTTTAGATCCAGTCACTGTCTTCCACCGGAGCTGCTCTAATAAGTTTTGTGGTCCCAGTTGCTGCGCTCTCCACACACTAATACATTTTTAAAAAGCATTAGAAGCTGCTCATGGTTAACTGAGAATTGACTGATGAGCTTACACTTCATTTGGATTAGTAAATGGGGAGTTTTCAAACTTTTTGATCCCAAGTACCAATAATTATGATGGTCACCCTTCCTAAAATATAGAGGCAGTCCTTGATTCTGATTGGTCAGTAGCTGTTTTTTATTCACGATAAAACACGGCTATGACCGCTTCACCAAGCGGTTCTCTGTATCACTGCACAACACCCTTAGCAACGTAAACATATGTTTATTGTTCATTGAAGCTTACTGTATTATGTAGAAGAGTATTGTGAGAGAGAGATCCAGCATGTACTGATTTAGCATTTTCCTTCAGGTCAGTCCTATGTTCATAATAAAAAATCAGTTTGAATGTCCGCTGCGATATCTTGCCCTTTTAACAGTTAAGAGGTTTTCCCGTACCATGACACTGGCCGCTTCTCAATGTGCGTTCTTGTATTTGTGTTCTCGTGAACTCTCGTGCCCAAGTACTGTTCCATTTAAAAGTTCACATCTAGCCAAGTACAGTTCAAATCCTCGGATGTGTCCATGATCCGCCCCTTTTATCGAGGATGCATCGAGAGGTGACTTGTGTGGACTCGAGACAGACAGGTATCCCAGAATGCATCTCGCACCGACCAGCAAGCGTTAATAGTGAATGAGAAACCCAGCGTAATTTAAAAATACTACTATTAATGTTTGATGAAATGTAGTTTTAAGACATTTTCAGGCCAGAATGTACTTGTTTAAAGATCAAATCTGTGGTTTATTTATAAAGATAAACGCCTATTTTAACATTTTATCTGGCGTTTTCGGAGTTGTGAGATCCAGTCGATCAGCGGGCGCTCAGCGCTCGTTAACCCCGCCTAGAACAGCCTTTCCTCGGCCAGTCCTTTTGACGTTTGCCACTGGCTCTGATGTCTCTGTGGTGGTTAAACACGAGATATGATTCGTCTTGTGCACATCTAACGGGCGATCTTTGGTCTCATGAATCTATAATTTGTTCCCTGGCAAATCGTTTTAGCTGTGGGCAAAGTAAAGTTTCATTACTTTATATTTGTAGACTACATTTACATTACATTACATTTAATCATTTAGCAGCTTTTATCAAAAGCGATTTACAAATGAATAAATCTCCCCTTCAATAGAGCAATAGAAGCAATCAGACAAACAAAGGCCAACAGAATGCAAGTGCTGTAACAAGTCTCAGTTAATTTAGCCCAGTACACATAATACAGTACACATTCACTTTTTTAAAAAAAATAAACAAACAGAAAAATGAATAGAATATTTAAGTGCTAGTCTTAATTGGTCAGGTGCTGCTGAAAAAGATGTGTCTTTAGATGTTTTTTGAAAATGGCTACAGACTCGGCTGCTCGAATTGAGATAGGCAGGTCATTCCACCAAGTGGGAACGGTCCAGGAAAATGTCTGTGAGAGGAATTTCGTGCCTCTTTGGGATGACACCACGAGGCGTCATTCACTTGCATTTGCCAGTTGCGTCTTGTTCCATGTTCACAACAAGTTTCAGTCATTTCAATAAAAAAAGTCTTCGTTATTGAGTAATTCACTACATTTAATGGTATAATATGTAACTTCTGTTGCTGTTCACGGTCAGGGACTATTTTTTCCAGCGGAAGGAAGGCTTTTAGAGATTTTACTTCATGAAAGTTGCATTGATGCATCTTTTTTGGCTTTAATATTTGTATTGTGTGGTAACCATTTTATAAAAGCAAAAAGGTACTCGAGGCTAGTGCTGTATCATGAATAAGTCATGGCTGCAGGGGTTGCAGGTAACAATGCCCTTCAGCCGAGACTTATTCACGATACAGAACTAGCCTTGAGTACCTTATTGCTTACATAAAAGATGCATATAAACTGTATGGCAAAAATATTACAAGTCACATTATAAAGACATCACAATATATAAAATAGAATAATTGTATGTTTTTTTTTCTGCCCACTATTATAGTAAGTGTTAGAACCAGTAGAATTACTGTATATTGACAGGTTTCAATTATTAGAATAAAGTAAAATTAATAAATTGTATTATACTAATTAATAATTGCTTTATACCATTTTAAATACAAATACAAAATAAATAGAAATAAAATAATTTGACCAGTCTTAAGAAAGTAAATGAAACTGTAAAATTAAATTGACAGGAATATTAAATACAAAAAAATGCATTAATTCAGATCTTAATTTAGCATGTTAATAACTCAATTTTCTGAGAACCCCCAAACAACTCTGGACGTTTCCTCATCGGACAAAATTGATGCCATGTCTGTTCATTCACTGTATAAAACTTGAAAAGCCGTAATCCAGTAATGGTGACAGGCGCTCCGTTTCCGACATGTGCTGCACACAGTATACCAATCACAACTGAGTGGGTCATCTGAACCAATCACGGCATATTAGAGTCACACAAAGGAAGGGTTTGGAAAAGTTAATTGTTGAGCGAATCCTTTGGTAGTCGTTGAGCAAATAAGGTAAAAATAAATGCATATTATAAGACAATGAATGCGTTTTTTTGACCTTGCATGCATGTAAACCTGTTGTTGGGGACTCCGGTTGAGGAGAGACCCCTGGCATGAGTGTAAAGCGCTTTGGGTGTACAGTAGTGCTTATGAAAGCACTATAAAAGCCTCATTCATTCATAATGGGGCACTTGAATGATATTAAACAACGTCAGGTCTACTGTGATGAGACTTTTCAGAAGTCACCATCTTTTATAGGTATTTTAAACACTGTCACTATGGTTACTTACAGGTGTTATTCATGCCGTTATTCATCTTGAAAAATCATTCAGAAAGGCAGAATTCAAGCCTCTCTTATAAGATGTAACATGAAGAGGGCAATTTGACAGTCATAACTGTTAAAAAACATAGAATTCTCAATCCCAAACACCAAGCTCTCACCTCAACTTGCAGGGACAAGCAGGGACATAAAAAAGGAGATGGAAATCATACAAGAACAAAAGCTTGTAATTATAGTGCAAAAATGCTGGTTTCAAATTGCATTTCAGTGCATTAAATGATTAGTGCGCTCACTGAATGTCTTGGCGGGGACCAAAAAGTGCTCTGAAACTCGGCGCGCAATTTGATAAAGGAGAGAATTAAACGGCCTTTGGCAAGATGTTACCTGCGTGCATTTATTCAAAAAGAGCGTGTAGAAATTTTATGCTCCTGCCGGAACTAATGAGTATCCCTTAAGACTCACTGGAAATAATTTTCAGAACCATCCTGGCTCGACTCCAAGAATGAAACAGGATTGGCTGATTTAATTTGTTTCGGTACGGGCTCTTTAAATGTATGGGTATGAATCTGGCCAAATTAACATATTCTATGGGCTGATATCCCAGACACATGATTAGAAATCATCTTTCGAAAACATGTTTCTTCCAGAACAAATATCATGAAGTGTGAGATGAAGTCAACAATGACCTTCAAATGAGTCCAGATTTCCACTGTTGCGGCTTTAAATTCCATCCATGCAATCAAATGTAATCAAATTCTGAACAATAGTTAATAATCATGGTAATATTTTCATCTTCACTATCCATGAGGCCCTAATGAAAATACCCTCTCACCTCAGCTGCCCTGAACCCAAAGGGCCTCATCACAGTTTGAGATTAATCATTTGCCTGCCAATCAAGAGCGCTTATGGGGCGAGAACACTGTAGCAGATCGTTATTCTCTGCAGACTTCCTCATTGAGGCATATTAACAACGGGCCATATTGTGCTTGATTTATTTCCGTCTGCATACTGAACAGAGAGCGCTTCATGTGCTGCATGCATTAGGAACGCACATTATTGTCATGTCAAACAAACACACACAAATAAACACACCCTGATGTTGTATCCACAAAAGAGGTAATATAATCAGTGATGCGAGATCTGAAAGCTTGCACTGGGGCTCTTGGCCAGCGCTGTTGATTTTATCAAGATGACTGAGCTGGACCCAAACATTTAAAATTAGAATGCAGATATCTCACATAGTGAGACACAGTTGACCCAGTGCGGTAACAATTTATTACAAGTATATAAGTATTACAAATACATTACCACTGGAACTTTCTCCAGGAACTAGGGACTTTGGGGTGGTACTCTGTGTGTTTCGACCTCAGGAACCAGGGTTTAAAGGAAGTTCTGGGTAAAACATTTTCCACTCAAAACGTCTCTGCTTTTTCAAAGTTCAGGAACTTTTGGGGTGGGACTTGGGCGCTGAACATGCTGATTGGATTGCTATTTGAAAATAAAACCGATGGACCGGCGACAAGGTTCAGGCTTTATTAAACTTATATGCATGCAAAGGACGAAATCCAGTGGGAACTGGAAAGTCGTGTACAGTCCTACATCACCGGACTAATCTTTACGGTACTTTAGACCGTGATGGAAACGCAGACAGCAGCAGGTCTAGGGGCAAAAAAGTTCCTGGGACAAATTGTTCCGGGTAATTTCAGTGGAAACGGGACTTTAGAGGCATACTGTATAAAGCTGAGGGCCACACTAAAAGATTGTTACATTTTCTAAGATCACAAACCACAAACATGACAATAAGAAACCATAGATTTAGCAGATTTGTTCCTCTAGTCTAGTGTGTGGAGCGGCGCGATGTGACCAGGACACCACACACTAAAGTCCAGTTTCCACCGAAATTACCCAGAACAATTTGTCCCTGGAACGTTTTTCCCCCCAGACCTGTTGCTGTCTGCATTTCCATCCCGGTCTAAAGTACCGTGAAGATTCGTCTAGTGACGTAGGACTGCGCACAACTTCCTAGTTCGCACTGTATTTCGTCCTCCGCATATAAGCCTAATAAAGCCTGAACCTCGTCGTCGGTCCACTGGTTGCATTTTTTAAACTCCATTGTTGATTCGAATAGCAAACAACTCTTACTGCACAAATTGCAACTGACTTTTAAAAATGTTGGTTGAAATAAAATGCTGTATTGAGTCAACCAATCAAAATGCTGCATGAACTCAACCAATCAGCACCCACCCTTAAAAGTTCCTGAACTTTGAGAAAGTACTATCTAGCGAGCAGGGATTTTTTTAAGGGGGATTTTTTTACCCAGAACTTCATTTAGACCCTGATCCCTGCATTCGAAACACACCGAGTACCACCCCAAAGTCCTTAGTTCCTGGGGTGGAAACGTGGCTTGACAGATTCCATTCACAAACAACAGGGTGCCGCCAGTGAACATGGGAAATCTTGCAAAATCTCTCGCATCAAACGTAACTTTAGAGTAAACAAACATGGCGGACGTCTGGAAAGAAAAAAAAGGCGCTTATTGTGTATGGACTGCTTCTTACAGAAAATTTGCGGAGATGGTGTAAAGATGGACTTTACATTTTACAGCGCGAGCTGGAAGTGAGTGTTCAGTCAGCTCACTTTCTGATTGTTTCGTTTCACGTGAGAATCTCCAGAGCATGCACACGTTTGTCCTCGGGGTTCCCCCCACACAACAGGATTTCTGATCTAAGTTCAAGGCTGCTCCAATGTTCTTCCAAGCAGAATCAGTCACTCTTAACACACCTCACACCACTAGGGTTGTTGGAAGGGGAGAAATTGGTCCAAAATCGCCCTGAAAACCTTGTAGTGTCTACCCGGCATAAAGTAGAAGTCTGGAGGTGCCGGATCCAGATTCGGCTTTTTATGTCCTTCTCACTTTCAGAAAGTTTATTTGTGGGTTTGCTTGTTTTTCTGTTATAAGAAATACAATAAAAATAGAGTCTGACCCTTTAGCAGTTTGTTCACCTGTTCATCGAGACCACAAAAAGTGCAGAGTTGTATCGACTTGATGTAAATTAAGACCATGGATTTTTTTAAGCAAGGGAATTTTCTATTGGTTTAAGCAGTTCCACTGAGAGCTGAGCTTTTCAGTTTCTTATGTCTTTAAATACAATGGCTAAAGACTGCAGAAACAAGGGGTAATGATTCTCTTGGGGTTCACTACACAAAACTGTTCCAGCGCCGCCTAACTACCTTCATTACTGCCAACAAACCAAAGCCGCAGTGAGCATATATACAACTATGTACCACTTTTATGGATTTGGAAATAATAGGACCATTTAAATAAACAAAGCTTCTCTATTACTGACTCGAGATTTCTTGATTATATTCAGACTATAATAGCCTGTAGATCACCATGCACAGCAGTGGGTGCTTGTTTTTAAAAGACTGGCTTTTCCTTAATCTATCCTTCCTCTTCGATTTTCAGATCCCATTAGTTGAAACAATTACCGAAAATGCAGTATTTCGGCTCCTTCATTGCTGTGTAAGGAAATGTAACCACGTTAATCCAAGAGATTTAAAATATTTGTATCCAGTCTGCAAAGTCTGACATTTAACCGTAGAAATCAATGTAAGTTCTTGATAATAATTAGTCTAAAAACAGAGATCTTGGAGACAGAATAGAAGTTAAAGTTCAACAAAAAGTTACGTCTAAGTTTAGTAAACATGATGCAATCCTGCCCACAAAACATCTTGAGATTTTTCCTTGGAGAGAACTGTTATGGATGGAGAAAAGCAATAATTACAGTTATCTGACTTGAGTATCGTACCAATCTTGGCTCAAAAGCATCTGTATCCACCACACACATGCCTAACAGCATGTACAATAGAGAATTACACATTTAATTAGAGCTATAAATACATAAAATACAGATATTATATCTCAGCGAGGTAGTGTAAATCTGCTAAGCTAATTTGACATGTACATTGAAACTACAGTAAATGCAAATCCAGCATATCCACCCACCCAAATATCGATTTAAATATTGAACCGGTGCTGTATCTAACAGGTCCCTAAAGACTCATCTATGCGCTCTAGATAATAGCGATTTCCTGGAAAACAGCACTCAGGTAGCGTATGATGTATGCGGTGGATTGCACATATTGGCTGTTCTGTCATGGTCCTGGGCATGTTTGCTGAACCTGACAAGATGCAGCTGAGGTCCAGATGCTGTGCAGCCGCAGGGCATTGGCCCGGATGGATCGCAAGAGAAGAAGCGAGTTACAGCCTCATTACCGAGTCCACAACTAACTGGGTCAGTGTGCAGCCCGACACCATGCCACTATGATTTTCCATATCACCTGCTGGCACAGCTAGTGACAGGTGGGCTTGTGGGTTTTGTCAAGTGTGAAATGTTGGTAGATATACGGGCATGTCAGAACAAGCGTTGCATGGGGCGGCATTGTGATTTTTAGTGCAGAGCGAGAAAGATGAGGTGATAAATGTGGAAGTAATACGAGGGAGATCACCCATGCTCATTTTCTTTAATAATGCTGCAGGTGTGCAGAATATATTTGGGTTTTTTAGGACGTTTTCAAAGGGTTCTTTCAGGAAAATGTCATTATGGGTGTTTTCACACTTTTCAAGGGTCTGAGCATGGTTTGTGTGATTTTTGGCCCTTATGTGAACACTCCAAACGATCTCAGACCTCTTAAAAAAAGCAAGATCATCTCAGGACGGGAGGTGGTCTGGATATGGTTTACTTTCAGCTAACGGTATGGTTCGCTGATTCGATCATTACATTACTGTAGTGATAGTAGCCTAATATAAGAATCAGTAGAGTATACATTTTATTCATAAAGTGAAGAATATGCAGTTTTATTTTTTCATTTGATGAATGTGTATTTAAAATGGGTAATTTGTGTAGTAGAAATGTGAAATTATTTTTTAATTTGGTGCCTTCTAGACTGAGAAAATACAGAAAATGTATTTTTGTCTCATGTGGATGAAAGACAACAACTCCCAGAATGCACTTGCTTCGCTGCCCTACGAGGCCACTCCCTACACCGCCCCCACCGTCGTTTTGATCTTCATAATTATACAATAATTTTTTTCAGTTAGAGAATAAACGCTACAATTAAAAACTGAACGTGTCTTTTCAATAAAGTGTGAGTGAGCCGAACGAAAGTCACGGGACAAACGCAGCAGGAGTCAGATTTCATTCATCACGAGAGCAAAGTAAGAGCTGAGCAGAGCTGAGGTAAGCGGGGCAGTCATTCACGGTACGTGTCCAGTCTGGCGCGTTTTCAGATTGCATATGGAAGCTAAACTTTCATAGGAATTCATTGAAAAGTTGAAACACTCACTTTGCTCCGCACCGCCCAGTTATTAATGCCCGATCCCGATTAATGAGATCCCTCTGTTGTGGGCGGGTTGAAAACATGCAGAACTATCTCCTTCTACTGGCTGTAGTTTTTAGCCTCTGGCCAAAAAATCCTATGATGATGCAAAATGACGTTATTTGCGTCATCTGAGGATTTTTTCCAGAAATAAAATGCATAATTCTCTCGTCTCAGGTGGCTATGAGGGGGGAAAGTACCATAATTTGAATATACTACCAGGTTTCTACTGATACAAAGCTTAATACTAAATGACCCTGAAGTAACCCTTTAAGCTCAAGTACCCATTAAGCACACTACTATCTTTGAGCTCAGATTATAAATATTTTTTTTTTATCTTCCTACTTGATGTCTTAACCAAGTGATGTGTTTGTTACTTTATACCTCCTGTAATTTCAAGCTAATCAGTCCATTGCACACTGAGATACTGTATGGGTATTCATGTGTTCAATCTGTCAGGTGGCCATTTTGAAAGCTGTCTGAAAACTTTCACCAAAAGAGTATGTTCGAACCCCCCCGCTCCCAGCGGGACTCGAATTCTAGTCCGCCGGCATGAGAGTCAGACGCTCTAACAAGGAGGCTTAAGGCTGCAACCTCTAGCGTCAGTCGCTAGAGCATCTCTTGAGATCAGAGGAGTGAGGTTTACTCACACAGCAACTACTAGGTGGCCTCCGTTACACCTTCTGCAATAAAAACATGATTCAAGGGAAACGATTCAAAATGAATGTTATTTACAAAGGTGGTTGTGTAATATAGTGCAAGAATATGGATGTAGTATTGGTTCACCTCTTGGTCCACTTAAAGGAGTCTGAGTTTGGTTCTTTTACAGAGGACTCAAGTGTTAAAACACCCTTAGACCTGTGGTCCTCCACTGGTGGGTCGCAGGTCTGTTCTGATAAGGCCGCAAACAGCAGGGAGAATGTGCTAAATGCAAAAATGCAGCTAAAACGTTATGGTATAATCATGCATAGTTATATTAGAGAAATGAATATAGATTAATTTATCTAATATAAGATTAAGATCATCAAATTTTAGATGGAAGAGAAACGCATCAAATGTTGACTTCAAATGTCATGCGGCTATTAACACTCAATATTCTGCCACATATGCATCTGTCATCTGGAAGACGCTTGATAAAGTAGACAGATGCAGAAACCAAATCAGCCAGACTATGGTAAATGCCAGTTGCAAAGACGAGACACATGTGGTAAAATAAAATAAACTATTATAAAACTAACTGTGAAAAAGAAATGTAATATGTAATACTCTTTATAATAACAATAGTCTCCAGTACAATGATTGCACATGACAATTAAGTACACTATTTAAACACTTGACGTCCAATGTAAAATCTCGGTTGTGAAGCAAAACTTCCTGAGAACCAATGCCACGTCCAAGCACAAGCAACAACAGTGAGTGTTGGAAGGATTTGCCAGCCTAATCATGGATGTAATGACCAAAATAGCTGTAGTGAGAAAAATCTGACGCAAACGAAGCAATGTTGTTGTGCGAGATCAGAAAGAAACTTGCCAACATGCATACAGGTTATAAGTCTGCTGAGCCATTTATACTACAAATGCATATCTCTGAGGCTGCATATAGGAAACGGTGTCTGTGAGAGTTGTAATCCTCTTTAGTACGCTCTCCCAGGCTGCTGTTCATATTATCCTGAAGTGAGAGTGTGTGCGAGTGTGTATTTGTGTGTGTAGTAGGCTAACAATCTACACAGCAAGATTATTTGCATATGCCTTTGAATTAAACAGCCATCCTGCTCGGTCTAGCGTTAAATCGACCATTTAATCAATTCATATCATACAGCTGTGGAGGCTGTGTTTCACATCTCAGTCCCACACGTGGATAAAAAAATTGGGATTTTTAACTAGTACAGAACAGCCGTGGCACCCATTCCTTTTAATATAGATTGTCTACTTGCATTGTGTGGCTTCTGAAACATATGGGGAAAAACATTCAAAGGGTGAGGGAAGGAAAATGCATTTAAAATCCATTTGCATCTGTTTGTTTAAGCGCAGAAGATCCGATCAATGGCTTGGTCGCATGCCGATTGCTGAATAGGCTCAAGAGGAATAGTGGGAAATGGAGGAGGGAGTGAAATTAGCGTGTTGTTCACTAGGGGATTTAAATGCGAAGAACTAGATGCATCTTGACACGATTTGCTGCACTCTGTTCTGAAACAGGAAAAGGAATAGTTCACCCACAAAAATAAACTCTGTTGTCATCCTACCTGGTCTCTGGATGGTAGAAACTATTCTAAATCACACAACTATTCTCAATGTATTAAGTAAATAGAGAATCCTCAGGTTTTAGATGATAACATGGACAGGATTTGGAAAGTATGAAGTTTTGTTTTTGCAATGTCTGAAGCCCAAATTATACTTCAGCCGTTGGGCTGCATGCGGACGGGGTGTGCGGACGTCCACAAACCCTCCTGATGACGAAAATTACATCATACCGCATACAGCCCTGAATTTTGAGACCGCGACGGTGCGCGTACAACAGTGCATGTGCAAGAAAGACAGAAGATTCCATTAGGTGGCAATACGCACAGTACTGTGCATAGTGTGTAGTCATCAAAGAAGAGTGTGTAAAGAGTGATTCAAAAACAACATGCTTGAAACAGGAGGAGGAAAACACTACCATGGACGGCAAACTTGACAAGCGTTTGTGCGAAGTTTGTGCATTGTTGTTTCTTCTGAACTATGTTGCAATGGTTGATCCACTTTTCTTCTTCGAACCTGCTGTGCAAATCGCCTGTTGATGACACGATTGCTGCCCTCCGATGTCTAAAAGAGTATAGTAGGTATACTTTGAAAGCTGTGCGGACACGACTGCATGCAAGACGCTGAAATTGAAGTATACCCAGGGTTTTATGCCGGGTTCAGACTACATAATATTAGATTGGTCCACCACCAGGTGGCGACAAGTGACTGTTACATTTATTTGCCATTGAATCATTCATTCAAGAGATTCGTTCAAAAACTCTGATTTATCCAGTATTGAAACAATGAAGTACTTATAAGCAAGTCATTGAATCATTCATTTAAACATTTTTTTTTTAAATAATTAGTTCAGATTCATTAAGCATTTTAAATAAACTGCAGCAATTAACAAATTACATGTTATTTTGTTTAGTTGTCCGTTCAGAATTGTGGGAGAATCATGACCTCTGTTTGAAACTCTGACTCTGTGATTCTTTCATCCAGAAATGTATCCAGAATCGTGCAGCCCTACACTATACACCACGGCACCCTACATCAAACGGATCGTGCCAAAAGCTGGCTGATATTGTGTAGTCTGAACCTGGCATTATTAGGATGTGCACCACCAATGCTTCGGTCATAATAATTGACCTCCTGACTTTTACAGCCAAGACTGGCAGGAGGCTGATTTTGTCCAAATCACTTGACTGAAGAGAAAGGCATTTGTAGAAGAGCCTAGTGAAACTTCTCAAGTCAGGCTGACATTTCAAACTGATGAGGACCATAAACACCCAGTGGGAGGCTTGGCAGTCTCCCATTGCTTCTGCATTGCTCTCTCGTCTCTCCACACGTCCCCAAAACAAGCAGCCAAGCCTGGAGGACACGTCCACAAAGAGCTGCCCATCTTTTGGTCATTCCACCCAAGTTGGCACTGCAGGGAGTTAAGAAAGAGAAATAAAAACGGTCCCTCTATGGGCAATATTTCAGCTAGAACAGCCGGCCAAATCATCCCACACTAAAGATTCAGAAGTTTAATTCCTTGGCTGAGAAATCTCAAGACGAATGCAGTAAAGATATGAAATGAGAAGGGATTGTGTTGGATGGGGTCGCTCACCTCTCTTAATATTTTAACGCACATTTGAAAAGATTGAATTTATACTCTAAATTGCACTAATTTCCTATAAACTAGGTTAAAATAGCCAAAGTCCAAATCCAAAACTCACACCTGACAACTGACACCTAATACCTCCCGTGATCTGCACACACCCCATCCCTCTTCTGAGACAGCAAACATGAAAAATTAGCATACAAGAAAAAAACACTGTAAAGCCCAATGTGATGGCAATAGGAATTCAATTCTACTTTACGGTAACAGTCTTTCTGATAGCGTTTGTTTTCTCTAGAAAAGCGCATTAGCATTAGCTAGAGCAGCCTGGAAAATACAAGGTGCATCCTTTTAACATACTTCTAGCAGGTGTGTGTTCACGCTGCAAAACGTAGCATGATGAAGTACAATACAAGTATATATAATTTGTGCACTATGTCATACTACGTGTTCAATGTAAACATACTCCTGATACTTTTTCAACTGAAAAAAAAAAAAATGGAAAAAGTGTGGAATACTGACACTCAGCAGTTGCCACTTTCCCTTCTTAGCAGCAGGGAAGAGGCTAAACGTGCTAAAGCTAGCAGCAACACATCCCGTGCGATTGAAACAACATTTCTCTCAACATGAAAACTGAATGAATGACCTCCCTTCATAAAATAACTTTACTGTAGAGCCCTATCTAGGGCCCTGTGCACACAAAGACACGTTTAGCTGTCTGTAAACATTTTGTATCGTAGGCCTATCTGTGTTTCATCCAGACGGATTCCGCCATTTTTTTTAACCGGGTTCCAGAGTGGATATATCTGAAAACGGCCTTACGTTTTCGCGTGTACAGCCAATCCGTATATATTTTGTGAAATGATGATGTCATCACCCCTCGTCTCGCGCATGTGTCTTGTTCTACGTTTTTAGTGTATCTCTGTGGCATAATAATAGCGCCACATATTGGTCTGGCATGCATACTACATCGTTTTGAGCTGGTTTCAGTGGTTTTGTGTATATGCAGATAATTCTTGAGACAAGGAAAACAAAGTTTGGATAGAGAAAGCTCTGGCTTCGTGTGGATGTGGCCAAGGTAGGCTATAATAGCTACAGCTAAGTTGACTTTCTGAAGTAGCAGAATTAGTATACTAGAAATGTACACATATGTACAGAAATTTTAATGCAACTAAATATATGACACTAGATTTTAGCCATTTTTAAAGATATTATCAAATGAATTGGCCTTTATTAAATTAATTATTTTATGCACATGGGCATACTTCATTACTGATCCACACGCTATTTGAAATGCATTGATATGTCCTCCTCCTATAATAGAGCCTGATTTTTTTTAAAAGCACAATAAAGGTCACTATCACATTTATAATGCTTTCTGAGCAAAAACACCAGTCGCAGACATGCTTACAATGAAAAGAATATTACCCATTAGGCTCCTTACAACACTCAACAAAATGCCTTTCATGAGTGCACTACACCGAAAATACCAAATACCAAAAATAGGTTGAGAGACTTCATTTGATATTGTTTAAGCAGCTGGGTTCCAAAAATATGATGTTTCACTCTGGCCCTCTCCATTAAAATCTGAATACACTCCTCGAAAAGATCTAGTAAATAGTTCAGGCTAATTCTGTCTCGTGTTCTGGCTAAGAGCTTGAACTCGATTATAAATACTGTGGCCAAATGTGGGACTTTGAAAGCACACTCATCACATTGATGAAGAGCTTCCTTAAGAACTCCGTGACTCAGTGTTTGCATCCTTAAGCAAATGAAACACTACAATAAAACTTGTCATTTTCGAGCCTCTGGCCTCAAACTCTCTGAGCAATTGCAAACCAACTGCAAGTTTTGAAATATGTAACATCAATTACGCAAATTAAATTTTTACACTGGTCTAGGTCCAAAACTATAAAAAATTGGAATGAGAAAGTACTTGCTCATGTTCATCAGCAGTAACACAATAAAAGAACAAAAACAAATATGTCAGATAGTCGATAACGAGGTTCCATTTTAAATCATGTACCTATCAAGCAATTGCCATTGAGATGAATGGGAATGCTAATGGATCACTTTCTTTTTGCCTTTTTGCATCCAATGCAGAGTTAAATATGTCCATCTCACAATGTACAAATGACCAAAATACCAATCTCTGTTTCATTTCTAATATATTTCTCAGGTAAATAAACAGTGCAACATTCACAAGTGCCAGAGTAATGATCAGCATTGAGCATCACAAAGCTAACAGTCCCTGATCTGATTTTTAATTATTGCCAGCCATTGAAAAGATGAGAATGAACACGTTTGGAATGTCGATCTTAATTGTTCGGTATCATTAGTGGATTGTTCTGTTGTTGTTGCCTTCTCCTTTCATGAGGCTCGGATCCGGGCTAAGGCCAGTGTCAGATACTAATTACAAAGCATCCTGCGAGTTAATGAGCATGCGCCGGACATTCTGTCAGAAGCTCGATCTCATCTATAGAGTGTATTCAACACTGACAATACCACAGACACACAGAATATTCTAATGTGTTCCTCTCCTTTCATCAGACAGTCTGGGTTTTGTATGTTTGTTTTACCTGTGAATTAGCGATGTCAAATATTCACTCATCATTTGCTTGCAATATAAAATTAAGCAACACTTTCAATTCATGTTCTATTTGGCCATTAAGACCATGTCATTAGACTAATTTTGCAGTTATTTTTAGAGTTGGTAAAAGCTCAATTAAATGCAGAGAATCAGATCGTCGTCAAATCGATTCAAAACCTTTATTAGTTTGCATAATGAATTCAAAATGATTAAGTCATTGCATGCTGTTTATTAATGTTTTACTAAAAAAAACTAAAAAACATTTAAATGTTCAGGGTCTGTAAGATTAACTAAAGGGATAGTTCACCCATAAATGCAATTTCTGTCATCACTCACCCTCATGTTGTTCCCAACCTGGATTTCTTTCTTCTGATGAACATAAAAGCAAATATTTTGAAGAAAATATTTTGAAGAATGTCAGTAACCAAACAGTTGATGAACCCGATTGACTTTCATAGTATTCTATGAGGCCCATCATCTGTTTGGTTACCCATATTCTTCAAAATATCTTATTTTATGGGGTTTTTTGTGACGACACCAGTAATACCGGTGCCAAATAGGCACTTTTACATTTCACTTTGAAACCAAATCTTCCGCTATCGTCTTGTCAGTCAGCTCGTCTCACTCCCGTCAAGTAATAAATAAAATCTGACTCCTGCTGCTGATCTGTGCTGCGACTCTCATTTGGCTCACGCTTAATTGAGCAGACACGTTCAGATTGATAAACTAAATGATAAACTAAATTACAGCTTTGACGTTTAAATGATGACAGAATTTTCATTTTTGGTTGAACGAAGTCTCTTATGCTCACCAAGGCTTTATTTGCTCAAAAATTGTAATTATTACAATATTACAAAACTGTTTTCTACTTTAATACATGTTGTTCATGTGATGGTAAAGCTGAATTCTTACTGACCCCAAAGGCCCAAACGTATAACTTGTTATGTATTATTTTTACGTATTGATCATTACACTTGCATTTAAATCACAACCACTGGAAACTATTTAAGCTCAATACATCTGCCACACATTCTTAAGCAGGACTCTGAAAACAAGACTTACTGTCAGACCAAATCAGGTGAACTCACCCAAACCTAACTTGCTAGATGAACTTTAAAACATTATTGGCAATCCATTGCTGTGTTTGAAATCGCCCCCTATACCCTCATTCACTATTCCCTACATTACTCCACTAAAATAGTCCACTGGAAGGAGTGAATGAAAAAGGTGAATTCTGACACTAATTGGCCTGAAGGGGTGCCACTTTTGGATAGTTTGTGCTGTTTTAATAATTATTTGAAACGTATCAAACTGGCAGCTCCAGTAGTAATGAAAATATTTGTCACATTCGTTGTACACTCGTTCACTCTAAAAAATGCTGGGATAAAAACAACCCAAGTTGGGTTGAATATGGACAAACCCAGCAATTGGGTTGTTTTAACTCAGTGAATGGGTTGTTTTAACCCAGCGGTTGGGTTAAATGTTTGCTTAAAACAACCCAATTGCTGGGTTTGTCCATTTTCAAACCAACATTGGTTGTTTTTAACCCAGCATTTTTTAGAGTGTTTTTGCTGTGCTTTGTGGGATTGAATGAGTGCACTCAATAACGTCCACTATGGTTTCGGACAACACAACACAAATGGCTGTCCCCTCAAAGAGTGCCCATTTTTCACAGCCCATGTGACACACACCACATCACCATCTGATGTCTTCTCCCAAACCACTACAATTACACTCTGAAAAGAGAGCTTGATGACTGAAAAAAACAAAACAAATCCTAATCACAGCCTTTAGTTGTTTATTTGAGTTCACAAAAATGTTTTTAATCAATCATTTTTAGCGCACAATAATAACCCTAGGCATATTTATCACTTCATACACATGCACGTCTGTGTTCAAAAAGTTCAAAAGAACAGCACCAAAGACAGGTACAGCTGAGGGATGTATCGAGACAGGTGATGAATTACAATTAAAATGCTGAGTGCACACAGTATAGAAAAACAATCAATGTTCAATTTCAGATCTGTCACCTGCTTACATGTTTGATATATATGCGAAGAGAGCAAATATGCTCACATCCCTGTCTTTCAGTTTCTCAGAGAATGATTGCTCAGTCATTTCAGAACTTCAGAGAGAGAAACATTCACTGACCTATATTTCATATTGTGCCAGTCGGGAGACATGCCCTGTTATTGCATAATGATGAACGAGACTTATACTGTTCCACCAATGAACATACAAACACTCATAAAACAGCCATAATTACACTCTTCAAATCCAGGCTATATATAGAGACAATAGAATGTTGTTTTTTATGATATTGTACAGAGTGATAATATTGGTGTATCAAGTACAGCTGGGTCATATTATGGCTCACATTCATGGATGAATATGGGGTACATAAAAAGACACTTAAGCTATTAAAAAAACAGTATATAACAAAATATTAAACCAAGCAACATTTATTTTACACTACTGTTCAACAGTTTGGGGTCAGTACGTTTTTTTTTTTTTTTTTTCTTGAAAAACTTTTCTATAATGATACAAAAGATTTCTATTTCATATAAATGCTGTTCTTTTTAACTTTCTATTCATCAAAAAATCCAGAATAAATGTATTACTGTTTCCAAAAAAAAAAAAATATATATATATATAGATATGTATATATATATATTTTTTTTAATCTTATATCTTACCGAGCCCAAAACTTTTGAATGGTAGTCTATTGCGTTTTTTAAAGCACATTTCACAAAAATTACTCATAAAGTCATTTGACTAAACAGGTTTGCATCATTTGTTTTGTTGATACACAATATTAACATTTAATATGTGATATACTGTACATGTGCAAACCGTTTTTGGGGCCACTGTCAACCAACCGCACTGATTTTCTGAAATAAAATGAGTCTTAAACATCTTAAACATTCCCAAACAATGTGAATACATATGAAGAGTCCAAATGCAAAAGCCTCTAAAAGCCACTTCGGTCAAAAATGAGATAACGATACTGAGTGAATGCTCTCTGCATATAGTATACATTCATAAAATACTTTTACTTCAAACCCACTAAATCCCAGCCTCAGCCCATTCAGAAGTACCGGTACTTAGACCTATGTATAGAAGCCTGACAAAAATGCTTATTTTAAAGAAAAACGTCGGACGGACTTAGAGGCTTTTGCATCTGAAGTCTTATACACTATATTGCCAAAAGTTTTGGGACGCCTGCCTTTACATGCACATGAACTTTAGTGACATCCCATGCTTAATCCATAGGGTTTAATATGGAGTTGGCTCACCCTTCACAGCTATAACAGCTTCAACTCGTCTGGGAAGGCTTTCTACAAGGTTTAGGAGTGTGTTTATGGGAATTTTTGACCATTTTTCTAGAAGCACATGTGTGAGATCAGGCACTGATGTTGGACGAGAAGGCCCAAACTCACCCATCCATGTCCTTATGCCCATTCCTTTGTGCACTGGCGCGCAGTCATGTTGGAACAGGAAGGGGCCATCCCCAAACTGTTCCCACAAAGTTAGAGCATGAAATTGTCCAAAATGTTGTGGTATGCTGAAGCATTAAGAGTTCCTTTCACTGGAACTAAAGGGCCAAGCCCAACCCCTTAAAAACAACCCCACACCATAATCCCCGCTCCACCAAACTTTACACATGGCACAATGCAGTCAAGCCCCAAACCCAGACTCGTCCATCGGATTGCCAGACAGAGAAGCGTGATTCGTCACTCCAGAGAACTCTTCTCCACTGCTCTAGAGTCCAGTGACGGTGTGCTTTACACCACTGCATCCGACCCTTTGCATTGCATTTGGTGATGTAAGGCTTGGATGCAGCAGCTCAGCCATAGAAACCTATTCCATGAAGCTCTCTATGCACTGTTCTTGAGCTAATCTGAAGGCCACACAGAGTTTGGAGGTCTGTAGCTATTGACTCTGCAGAAAGTTGGCGATTTCTGCGCACTGTGCGCCTCAGCATGCGCTAATCCCGCTCTGTGATTTTACGTGACCTACCACTTATTCCTAATTGTTTACACTTTGTTAAAATACAACAGTTGACCGTGGAATATTTAGTAGTGAGGAAATTTCACGAATGGACTTATTGCACAGGTGGCAACCTATCACGGTACCACCGTGTTTGTAGAAGCCGTCTGCATGCCTAGGTGCTTGATTTTATACACTTTTGGCCATCGAAGTGATTGGAGTCCCAATACTTTTGGAAATATAGTACACGTCTGGTATGACGTTTCAAATAAAGTCGAAACCACAGAAACATTTTCAGCCTCAATTGTAATGTAATTTCTGCTGCATTCCAAAATAACTCACTATCTACAGTCTTTCCTTGTAAAGACACAGAATGGAGAGTAATTTTAAAAAGACATTTCCTGTCAAGGTGTCCACACAGAGGAAACGTGTCAGTCTTTTATCAGAGCCTGAATAGCATAAAAAAAGATGTCATACTGGGGTCTGTTCAGCACTCTCCTTAATTAGTCCAAGACATTGTTTTATCCTGCCCTTTCTCGGTCTAAGAAATCACTAGGTGATCTAATCAGCCTTCTTTTTGCAGTCTATTCAGGATCTTTGCATCAGTTCTCCCTTCAAGTTCATCTGAAGCGTCATTTGCTATACTAAATTAATTCTCTTTTCACAGTTTTCTCCTTTTTTTTTTTCTTACAGAGTCTGCCAATAAGAACAGAACTGCATTCATTTAAAGTTAAACGAAGATTTATTTATAAATCGCATTAATCAGTTTTAAAACAGTTTAAAGGTAACCTTGGAAGGTAAGTAGTTTGAATGTAGCAACTTTAATTGAGGTAGCAAAGAATGATTAGAGGATTGGAACGTTTTGAAAGGTGATTTTCAAAAATGTGACCGTGGGCATTGGTCAGATTTTTTGTTGAGCCAATTAAGAAGACTTTGAGGCGCTTTCTGCGTGTCAATCATTTTGCACGATCACAGGGCATCTCATATATGGTAAGCAGGGAGCTGAGATATAGTTAAAACAGATCATTTAAATAAAGGAGAGTTTGGTAACACTTTAGTATGGGGAACACATATTCACTATTAACTACAACTTTTGCCTCAATAAACTCCTAATTTACTGCTTATTAATAATAAGTAAGGTAGTTTTTGTAGCGTTTACGTTTAGGTATTGGGTAGGATTAAAGGTGCACTGTGTAAGGTTGCGAATTGCAACTGCCCATCGCTCACCCCACCCCCTAAGCACATAGAGAAGTTACGGTGGATGACACAGGATAAAGATATCATTGGATGAGACAGCAGAGAGTGACTAGCGCTCTGTAGAGCAGTTTGTCCGTTTAGGGCTACTGTAGAAACATGGTGGCACAAAATGGTGACTTCACTGTAAGGGGACTCATGTTGTATGTAGATAGAAATGGCTCATTCTAAGGTAATAAAACATAACGGTTCATTATGTAAGGTCTTTATACACCCCTGAAAACATAGTTATGTATATTATATTGCATTTCTGTCAATAGATCCTTGCAAATACTACACACTGCACCTTTAAGGGATGTAGAATAAGATTGTGCAGAATAATATGTGCTTTATAAGTAGCCTCTTAATAAAGTGCCAATATCCTAGTAATATGCATGCTAATAAGCAACTAGTTAACCCTTAAATGCATGACTGTTTTGCCAAATATTCTTACATATTCGGGTCTTTCGCGACCCCGATTTATATCTAACATGGATAGATCTATACCTGTCGCGATAATATATAAAACTCCTGATATTAGAGTAACAATTACAGAAGAATAAAATAAAACATATTTTGTTACCTTTTGGAGCTTGGAAGGGTTCAGTTTGAGCAGATGTTTTATACCATCATCACTGTCCTCGTCAGAACTCATTTCCCAGTACATTCAGCATCTGGCTCATATTCGCGATCTCACGCATAGGCCTTTCCTCAAAACAAATTTTCAACGTATTCAAAATAAATATTTTGATCACTGACAGCTTCCTTCACCAGATCCATCATCAAGTGACAGTGACATTAATTTTTGATTGTGTTCAGTACTTGCTCTGCAGTAAATCATTGAGCCATTTCAAGTTTAGCAGATTATAATTATTATTGTTTCGTTTTCTGTCTGAGGGTAACTATGAGTGAAACGTACTTCATCATTGTGTATCATACATTGCCACCTTGTGGAATAATGGTGAATTGCACTAATTTCGTCATTATAGATTCATTTATTATTGTGCAGAAAAAAAATATGTACAATCTTACACACCTCGGGTCGTAAGCGACCCTATACAATTTTGACAAAACTAGTAGAAAAACAGGCATTCAATTATAATTGTATGCATTTGTCTTGTTATATTGTTTAAAATGGATTGATTGAGGAATACTAAGAAGGTTGATGTCTAACTTTAAAAAATTAATGAGGAGGAGGGGAGTGAATGACGTCTCGGGTCGCTAAAGACTTTAAGGGTTATTTATTTTAATTTAAGGGTTAATAGTGAGAATTGGACCCTAAAATAAAGTGTTACTGATAGTTTCATCAATCCCACACTCTTATGTTTCCAAACCTACACGACTTTATTTTGTCTGCAGAACACAAAATATATTTTGAAGACTGTTTTTGTTCATACAATGAAAGTCAATGGGGTCCAAAACTCCACAATTTAAAATAACATCCCTTGTGTTCTACAGAAGTCATTCAGGTCTTGAGACAGGATGGTGACTAAACAATAGCAAAATGACATTTTTAAAGGCACAGTATGTAAGTTTCATGGCTAAAGGTCACTTATTCAAAACAAGGCATTGTTTGATAATGCTGTGAATTAGTGTGGAATCATGGGAGTTGTAGTCTTGACCTTTTACCTCCACAGCCGATGGAAAGGAATCAGATGGGCTCGGGCAGAAATCATGTTCAACTATCCCTTTAATCCAAAAATCTAACATGTCGTGCCTTTAAGGTGAACTCTATAAATGCCATATTTTTTATTCTTAAAGGGATAGTTCACCCAAAAATGAAAATTCTGTCATCATTTACTCACCCTCAAGTTGTTCCAAACCTGTATGACTTTCTTTCTTCTGCTGAACACAAAAGAAGATATTTTGAAGAAAGTCGGTAACCAAACGACTGATGGACCCCATTGACTTCCATAGTAGGAAAAAAAAAATACTATGGAAGTCAATGGGGACCAGCAACTGTATAATTACCAACCTTCTTTAAAATATATTCTTTTGTGTTTAGCAGAAGAAAGGAAATCATACAGGTTTGGATTGGAACAACTTGAGGGAGAGTAAATGATGACAGAATTTTCATTTTTGGGTGAACAATCCCTTTAATAAGATGTTGGTTGAAAATGCATTTGACATCTTTTAAAAAACACTAAGATGATGTGCTGATGCTCTACTGCTCCATCAAGGATTGTTATACATCGCAACGATACAATGGAGTAAATGTCAGAAGAGGCGTGTCTAATTTGGTAACTGAAACTTGGTTTACACAATAAAACCATGATAAACGTGGTAACAAAGAATGAATGGAGGATTTGAACATTCTTAACAGAGACAGAAATGTTAGAAATCCAAGCCCAAAGCAAAATATCCGTTTGACCTTCTGGGGAAATGCATTGGCGCTGTGAGTGGGTTAGAGGAGTCTCATTTCAGTCTGAAGTCTTAATGCTCTATTTTCTCTCCCCAACAGAGTCTGTTCAATTCTTTCAAACCAGCAAAAGGTGTGAGGGCAAGATTAAGAATTGTCCTGACGCAATCTTCTCAGAAAAATGCTCTTTCCTTTTATCGGGTGGACTTGAAAATGTAAAAAATGTCATATTCACCTTGCTAGTAAAAAGCGGTGCCATCCGGCACAGTAAGGACGAGAAGCCATTTCTGCCTTGTGCCTCAGATACTCCTGTATGATTTCAAACTGACATCTTGAAAAAAAGAGGGGGAAAAAAGATGCAAAGTGTCTCTCAATCAAAATCCCCTTTGTGCCAGCATGAAAGCTGTTGTAAAGAAATGAAAAGTTGATGTCGAGTCTGTCAGCAATTGTACACTTTCTGCATGTAGCTTACTTTTTAAAAAGCAGGGTGAACTGAAGCGTCCAGCTGTGAACAGAGATCATTAATAGAGAACAGTTCAAAGTTTTCATTAGATTTGCTCCTGAAAACTAATGCGTAGAGGCTGCAAATTGTAGATTACTTCTTTGTTTCAAAGGTTTTAAATATTTTTAGACCGTGTCTTTTGTAGCTTAGATGTAAGCTTTGGTTTTTATTCTTTACGCAGCACAGAATTCAAATGAAAGATCTCAGTGGGGCTGAATAATTAGACAATGGTAAATTTTCTTTTAAATAACTTGTCTATTAAATCTATGAAATAGCTATCATCTTTTTATCTTTTTGCTTAAAATTATCTTACCCTGATCATATCAAAGTGTAATCCTTCAAATCCAAGTAGGGTGTTTCTTCAACTACAGGCAATAATAAAATGTGGAATTGTATTAGAAGTAAACACTTTTATTTATTATAACGCAATATTTATTATCATGTCTTGTTGCTACTCATGCTTCAGTAAATATTTGACAATTTTAATATTATTAAAATCCTAAAGTCCTAAACTGTGAAATCTCATTAATTAGTATGAATTATTATTAGACTTTCAAAAACATAAAAAGGTAAACATTATTTGTGAGCAGAATATTTCATG
The DNA here is from genome assembly GCF_949357685.1 of Gobio gobio. Lineage (NCBI taxonomy): Eukaryota > Metazoa > Chordata > Actinopteri > Cypriniformes > Gobionidae > Gobio > Gobio gobio. The sequence goes on from NC_137112.1 coordinate 36,779,469, forward strand.
GGTATCATGATTCATGTCCAATCAAACTGTAATTTTGTGCAAGACTGAAAAAAAAAAGTTTCAAAATATGATATAATTGTGTAAATTTCTGATCCATAGCATTCTAGGCTATTGCAAAACAAAGCAGTCTGATATTTTATTCCAAAAATGCCCATATCTGGGAAAAACCCATTGATGTTTTCACTTGTAACAGCATGGCTTACTTTATTTCCTAACAGAATGCGTCTAGGATACTCAAGAGAGAGGAGACAGAATCTGCTTTTGGATCAGATGACAGATGTCTACCACAGCTCTCAACCAGATGTTCGATAACTTTAACAGCAAACCTAAATTTAAATAAGCAAATACAACAATAACAATAAATAGCAGCTCCACTTAAACCACAAACAAATAAATGTCAGCTGGCTGGAGTCCAAATTCAGATTATCTCTATAAGGGTTTATTAGTTTATCAGTTGCACATGTTTAAAAACTTGAGGATATAAGCATTCAAGCGCAAAAAGACAGAAATGAGAACTAATTTCAGTACTTGTACACTGTGTGAGACATTTTCTGTGCGCACACATCCATAGTGCACACAGAGAGCCAGTTCTCTTTTGCTTTTTGAGCTTGAATGACAATAGACACAATTATGTCAAAATGCCCATCTTGGTGAATATCCTCATAAACACATGTTATTTTATAAGTGAACAAAAACAGTTGAGGAAAAAAATGCATGTGTATTAGTATATTGGATCCGTGTATTCGGTCTTAAAGTGACAGCAGACTAATTGACCTGCTCCAGTCTGTGTCATTAATGTTAAACAAACAACACAAGAGAAAAAGTAGGATTAATCCATATTTATTTTATAGAGTTAAGACTATACAGTGTTATTTTACATTTGACTACTCTTCTCAATTTCTGTACCTGAGAATTTCTGTTAGACCTACCTGAGATTCTTAGCATTGAGCCCTGCATGTCTGCATGTGCCCCAGATTGTGATGCATTATAGCAGCCAGTCTTAAATAAAAATAAGTTAACAGTTTTTGCATTTATTTTTCCAAATGAATTTATGAACTGGACTGGAGTACGTACTTTTTGTTGTTTCCTAATGAGGATTTGCACTAGATTTTACACATTTAAGCACAGAAGCCTGAAAGACTCTTGTCATGTCATAAACATAAAGATTATTAATCTCATGTGTGATCTACAAAGTAAATACGCACTGTAAAAAGGGTGTCTAGGTCTTACGGGGTGAGCTTATAAATGTAATCCTCCGTTTCACCACAAAGCGGTTTGTTGTACTAAATTATTAATGACCTGTTCCAATATCATCCATTATTGATAACGACTGAATAAAACCTTAAAAACTCCATCTCAAAATTAAAGGAAAAGTTTATCTACAAAATAATGAAGCAGAATTATTTTTTTTTTCCACTGAAAACAAAATAAAATATTTTTTTTTTTACAGTTTTGGAATGACATGAGGCCAAATAAATAAAGACATATTTTTTGGATTAACTATCCATTTAATCCTGAACCTGAGCTAATATGTGATTAAAACTTGATTAATGTGATTAATACATTGAGGTTAATATGGTTCTTCCTTCTGGCAACTGACTTTTAAACGGTACACTGGTTAATTTGCTTGTTAATTTTAGGACATTTGGTTAATCAAATTCTTTATACCTTATGTCCTGTTTCTAGGTCGGTGACCTATGATCTGCCTCCTTCAACCAAAATTATGCCATGTCCCACACCGAACAGATAAGCCTCAAGCATCTTACTCACGCTGTTCCTAACCCAAATCCAGAGTGCCTGCTCTGCATCAGAATAGCATTGGGAAAACACTCAAATGTTGTGTTGATTGCTCATCACATTGCCTTGCATTTGTTGTTATTTTCTTTCTCAAAGACTGGCAGCGATGAAGTCGTACTGGATTTGATCAAAGGTGTGCAAACACCTACTATTCCATATATTATTTACAGCTATCAAGAGGGGTACATGACCATGCATATTTATTGGAAAGTGTGAGGCAAGCTTTTCTATGGTAAACATCAACCCAGACCTCTACTCTTTTGTTCAGAGACCACCAGCAGATACCCAGCAGCATCCACTTCAAAACTCAACAATGAGCTCCTTCAAGAGGATAGACCCATACAAATCTGGATTTTTCTTGCTTCAATCTGCTAAAACATACTTTAATATTCAAAATGTTTCAAATCGGCAGTCTCAACTAGTTGAGTAGCTTTGTTTTACATGCAAAGAGGTTAGCTAATCATAATTAGCAAGTCATTTAAATATTGAGGTCTTACTGAATATATAAACCTTCAATAACATTATATATATATATATATATATATATATATATAATTATATAATTCAGGAAGACAGGTTGTCCTGTAGACATTTGAGTGAAAGAGATATAGGGCCCAATCATACACCCAGCGCAATGCCCGTCGCAGTTATCATTTTCACGTCCAGCGCCACGTTGTTTAAATAGCAAATGCACTCGCACTCAACTGTTCGCCTATGGGCGTGCTGGTCTGAAAATTTGGTGTGTTCAGGCGCATTGTTGGCGCATTTTGAGGCAACTGAAAACAACTGTGCCATTGACCAACAAAAACCTGGTCTAAAGTCAATAGCGCAGTATTTTTTGTTATTTAGAGGGCGCGTTAGTAATATACACACAACTCACGTAAGCTCTGCTTGTTACACACACAGGATGCAGCAGCATACAACATTTTTTTAATATTAAAAATACAAGGATTCCTCTCTGGAGAAGCGTTCAGTATTTCTGCTTGCAAATTCCGCCATGTAAATAGAGAATCCGCCATAGTGCAAGCGCAACTGGCTTTTAAAGGAAATGGGAGATGAGATTCTGATTGGTTTATTGCATGTTATGCCCAAAACACACCCATGACTCATTAAGAGAATAGGTACAACTTTTGGACCCTGTGTCTGGCACGCCGACCGTTTTTTCCGTCATTAAACTAGCAAAAGTGGATTTGGACGCGGCCTAAGTGCACATGTGCCATGCGCTTCAGACCATGCGCTCAGATCGTTAATATAGGACCTGAAAACATGCTAATCCACATATTAATGTTAGGCTGGGTGGACCAAGGCGGTGGAAAGGGAGAGAAGGTTTGGGCAGCACATACAGCAGATTATTTCCCATCATGCTTTCTGACAGAGAGTGTCTGTAGGCTAAATTATATGATGATAGTTTTTTTTTTTCAATGAAATGGTAAAATGTTTATGAAGTGAACTCTCAGTAACTCTAGAGATGATGTGATGTTCATGTGGAGTGTCCTCATATAGTGAGTGTCACACATGCTTCAGTAGTCTATGTGTGTAGTAGTCAAAACGGTGGCACTCATTCACACAAGAGTCAACGCAGAACATGCAAGCTTCAGATTCAATAGCAGTCTTTTTTGAGGCCAATTCACACCACACAGACAAACGCCAACAAACACCAAGAAACACGTCTATTGGAGTTTTTTGGATTAGTGTGATACCCGTTGGTGTTTGTTGGCGTTGGTCAGGGTTTGTTTTCTCCCGACTGAACATGTTCAATCAGCGTTTGCTGGATTGTGAATGTCTAAGCAGTGTGGTATGATTTTCCAACAAACTCTGAAGTAATCTGACCTGGTTGATCCGTTGACCTTACCAAGTGGCAAGTCCCTTGCAAAACTGCATGTAGGTGCTGGGCATGCTTAGTAAATTATCCTTGTAGTGAAAATGGCAGGTTTCTGGACAAATCGGAATACAATTCTAGAGAAAGAGCAAGGAGATATTTGCGAGAGCACACCTGACAAAGTTGAGCGCGCACGCGTAAAATCTGAGCGAGAGCAGAGCCATATTTGAAAGAGCGCATCCAGTAAGTTATGTGCTATAGAGTGTAAGAAATCTGCCTGTGAGCAAAGAGATTTGTTACACTCGTGATGCACTCTCACGTTACAATAATGCTGCAATAATGTTCTGTGACATTCCGCTTTATACAAGCGTAAACATTTTTTTGTGAAATTATGTGATTCTGTCCGCGGTTTTCCGCATTGTGGAAATCATAGGGCTCTACATGGTATTTGTCATGTTCAAGAGAGTTAGGTGGGTTATTAGGGCTCAAGCCTGAAAGGGCGCAGAGCCCTATTGTTCCCCTAAGGATTATTAGGGCTCAAGCCTGAAAGGGCGCAGAGCCCTATTGTTTTCCTTAGGATTATTAGGGCCCAAGCCCAAAGGGCGCAGAGCCCTATTGTTCTTCCTCAGATTATTCTTTGTTTTTTTTATTATTTTTTTTTTCGACTTCTCGGGTACTTTTGGGGCACTTAACATGCTCGAAAACTCTTGAAACTTCGCACAGGCATCGGAATGCGCGGCCATCAGAGCCGGGCTGAAGCTGGTACCCGGGCGTGGCAGGGGGGCTCGACAGCGCCCCCTAAAGTGGGGTCTGAAAACTTGGTCCATATATCAAACACACTTGCACGTACATGTATGAAACTCGGTACACATATAGACCTCATCGGGCCAAACAACTTTCGTGCTCATAGTTATGCGTCAGCCCAACAGGAAGTGAGCTATAATCGGTTGTTCGGAAAACCCATGCTCTGGAATTTAATATACTCCTCCGAGGCCATTGTTTCGATCATCGCCAAACTCGGTCAGCATGAAGAGAACATATCCAGGATGCTAAATTGCGAGCGGATTTTTGATATCTCAAACGGTTTGGCCGTGGCGA